>NC_141700.1:643117715-643525215 GCF_964263255.1 Lissotriton vulgaris | reverse complement strand
TCTTTGCTGCCTTTGCCGCACCACTACGGTGTCTCCTTCTTTTATTTTTGGATCAAAGGCATGCCTCTGGCGATCAGCATATGCTTTCATCCTTTCCTTCGCCTCTCCATCTTTGACAGCTATGTCGCTTCGGTCTGCACTCATTTTTGCTTCTACTTGTGGCAGTCTGGTCTTGCTCGAGCGACCTAGAACTAGTTCAGCCGGGGATCGGCCCGTGGAGCTGTGAGGGGTATTCCTGTAGTCCCTCAGTACCTGGCATAGTGCCTGTCCTGTTGATATTTGTGTCAACTTAGCTCTTTGAACTGCCTTCTTTATGGTCCCCATGAACCGCTCCGCCATTCCATTCGCTTGAGGCCACAGTGGTGTTATCTTCCGGTGCCTGATCCCGAGGTATTCCATGAACCGTCGGAATTCTTCTCCCGAGAATGGCGGACCATTATCAGTTTTGATTATTTGGGGCGAGCCCCATGCAGCAAATATCTCATCCATTATCGGTGGAGTGGCGTTTGGGGACGTGGATGCCACTTGCCTCACTATTGGAAAGCGTGAAAATTCATCTATGATGACCAGTAGGTAGCTTCCTGTCTCTAGTGGTCCACAGAAGTCGGCCGCCAATTCTGTCCACACCGCCTTTGGTAGTTCAGACATGTGCAGCGGCTCTGGCTTTGGTGGGGGTCCCGTCACCTGGCAGATGTGGCAACGCATGACAGCTTCTTCGACCATGCTATCCAGTCCCGGGAAACACACTTTTTCTCTCAGCATTTTCTTGGTTGCCACTATTCCTCGATGTGACTCATGTGCCAGCTCTATTGTTAGTTTCCTCAGCTTTCGGGGCATCACTATCCTTGTTCCTCTCATCAGGATGCCATTTTCAGTCTCAGATAGTTCTTCGCTAATTTTTTTGAATGCTAGCAATTCCTCCTTTATTACTCCGTGATCCAGAGTGCTATTGTTGTTTATATGTCTCCACCTTTGTTGTCTCGTCACTTTCTGAATTGCTTGCATGGTGGGGTCTTGTTTTGTTTCTTGTTCCAGCTCTGACTTTGTTATGGAAGCGGGCGTGTTGAGTCTCAGGATGAAGTTCAGATAATCCTCCGCCATTGTCGTGGTCTCAGCCTTGTGTGGCAGAGGATGCCGGGACATATAGTCAGCTGGGTTGTGTTCTTTTCCAGGCTTATATATTATTTTGAAGTTGTAGTCCATCAGCCTTATTCCCCATCTTTCTATCCTGGGTGGTATCTTGCCGTTTGGATTCCCATAGATTGTTATTAGTGCTTGGTGGTCTGTTACTATCGTGAACGGCTTCCCATATATGAACATGTGATAATGTTCGCATGCCCACACAACTGCCAAACTTTCTTTTTTCTGGTTGAGAGTATGCTCTCTCAATGTCCGATAGGCTTTTGCTTCCATAAGCCACTACACATCTTGGTGAGTCCTTTCCTGGTCTGTGCTGAGCCAGTATTGCGCCAAATCCTACTGGGTTTGCGTCTACTGTCAGTTCAGTGCACAACAGTGGGTCAAAATATGCCAGATGATAGACAGCCGTCTTAGACTCCCTTATGTCTTCAAAGGCCTTGCTGCATTCTTGTGTCCATGCAAAAATCTGTCCTTGCTTTGTCAGCTCCCTCAGCGGTGCACTTACTGTAGCAAAGTCCTTGATGTATCTTGCACAGTATCTGGCGAGGCCAAGGAATGTCCTGACTTCTGCCACGTCGCTTGGTTGTTTCGCTTTTTCCAGAGTTTCTACCTTGCTGCAATCCGGTCGCATTCCTTTTTTTGAAAAGATGTGCCCAAAGAACACAAATTCACCTCGTACCAATTCACACTTCTCTTCATTTAGTGTGAGTCCGGCCTCCTCTAGTTGGGAGCATACTTCTCTTAGCGCTTTGTCGTGCTCCTCGTCTGACTTGCCAAAGACCAGGATGTCGTCGCTATAGTTCAGACTGTTTTTTACTGGTCTTATCACTTGCCTGATGGTCTCTTGAAATATCTCAGCTGCTGACGATATCCCAAAGCTTAGACGCTTGTACCGGAATAGGCCTAGGTGTGTGGAGAATGTTGTTATATATCTTGACTGCGTATCTAGCTCTAGCTGGTGATATCCTTTGCACAGATCTAGCTTGGAGAATCGTCTTGTTCCTGTTAGGCAGCTAATCATGTCATCAAGGTGAGGCCCAGGGTGTCGTTCTCTTTCAATGGCCGTGTTTGGTATCCTCATGTCGACACAGATCCTGATTTTCTATGTGTTTTTCTTCGGCACAGCCACTATGGGTGACACCCAGGGTGTCGGTCCTTCTGCTGGCTCTATGATATCTTGCTTCAGTAGTGACTCTATTTCTTCCTCAACTTGTGGTTGCAGGTGTATCGGTACTCGCCGGTGGTGTTGAGCTACAGGTTTTATTGTTTCGTCGATGTGGAGTGTGATTTGTTGCCCTTTTAGTTTCCCTAGTCCTTTTAGTAATCTTGGATACTCTTTTAAGATGCTTCCTTTTTCTGACATGTTGTATGTCATCGCGAGCAGGCCCATTACTTGGGCCGTGACGTTACTTAGTAGGCACGGTGCTGGAATGTCCCCTCTCAACACATGAATCTCTTCTGTGATCGTCTGGTTCTTGTATGTCAGGTTGTCTGTAAATTTTCCTAGGTTCGTTACTGGCCTTCTTGAGCCCGACGTGAACACTTCTACTCTTGATGGTTGCAGCATTAGTTTTATTTCCATCTTTTCATATTCCGATGCGCACATTATGTTGCATGTGGCACCGCTGTTGAGCACAAACCTGGCTCTATGTGGCCCTATGTCTATAGTCACAGACTCTGTCTTTTTGATTGTCTTTTTGTCTACTAGACAAATGTTTTCTTCAGTTTTATCTTCGTTCGTGAACATGAGGTAGAGTCGCTCCACCTTTTCTTCTTCTTCTTCTTCACCTCCTGACTCCTACGATGAGCTTCTGGTTGTTGTTTCAATGTACAACAAAATAGGAGTCTAGAGGGGAAGACAGAACTAGGACACCCTCCACTCTATAAGTCATTCAACAACACCAATCCTAGTTCTCGTGGCAATATTTACTTATTGATCAGTAAACATCAGTGATAAAAAATTAGTCACCCAGGGAATCCCTTTAATCGTGAGATAATCCCGATGTTTCGGTCTATTGCCTCTTTAAAAAACAACCTCTCTGATCTATACATATAGAACAGCACAAGACTGACAATAACTTTGCAAGAAATGTGTGAAAAGCGAGATGGCACCTCACGGTGTGAATCGATAGGTAGTATTCACACTCTCCTTTTTTAATGTATATGTGTTTACTGTTTGCAACAAAGAAAGGAACGTGAGTAAAGTTGACTGTCCTGGTTGCACAGTAACATGTATGTTAAGTGTTTAATGTTGTGAGTTTTGTCACAATTAAGTTGTGTTCACTGCACCAATCACTGTCCTTTTTATTTTGGGTTTGAGACACGTTTACGTTATAGCTTGATGGCACCAATGATGAGAACAGGGCCAGCCTGGTGAGTACCAGCCAGGGGTCCCATTGGTGGTGCGCCCGTGAGGTGCCATCTCGCTTTTCACACATTTTTTGTCTTGCAAAGTTATTGTCAGTCTTGTGCTGTTCTATATGTATGGATCAGAGAGGTTGTTTTTTAAAGAGGCAATAGACCGAAACATCGGGATTATGTCAAGATTAAAGGGATTCCCTGGGTGACTAATTTTTTATCACTGATGTTTACTGATCAATAAGTAAATATTGCCACGAGAACTAGGATTGGTGTTGTTGAATGTTGTTTCAATGTGCCTGACATGCCTGCTTGTTGTCATTCGTGGCCTTGTTGGCCGCCCTTTTTCGTTTCTGAACTGTACCCCTTGGCACATACTGGCGAAATGATTGCTTCGGTTGCATTTTCTGCAAGTCTGACCTAATGCTGGACATGCACCTCGGTGTGGAAATTTCAATCCACATTTATAACATTGTGACCCTTGTTGTTTCCTTGTTATTTGGTCATTCTGTCCCTTTTTCCAGTTGCCAGCGCGGCTGTTGTCTGTTATGCGGTGTGCCTGCTCGACACGCTGCTTCATTTGCTTCGCATGCATCTTTGCTCTTGCTTCCGCTCTCGCCAGCGTTAGAATGTTCTCTAAGGATGTCGGTTCCTTTAGTATCATTGTGTGGAATTCTGTGTCGCAACACCCTTCAATGATCCTTAGACGGATTGCTTGCTCGTTGTCATACTTGTCGAACTCACAGTGTGTTACTAGCTTCCTTAGTTGCGTTGCAAAATCATCCAAGGACTCGTCAGGTTGTTGGAATGCTATGGTGAAGGTGTATCTTTCGAAATCGACATTTCTTTGAGGATCAAACTTGTTTGTCAAACACTTGATGAGTTTTTTGTATGTTGATGTCTCGCTTGCTGGCAAAGTCACTAACAGCTCATCTACTTCCACACCCATTAGGTATAGGAACAGGCCTAACTTCTTTTCTTTTACTACGTCGATTGCTTCCATGTATCTCTCAAATCTTAAGATCCTGTACCCATCTCTCATATGGAGAGTAGATATGCCTATCTCCTTTCACTCCCTCCCCTCGAAGGAATAGTAATAATTAACATAAGTAACGAAAGTGCGCCCTTAAATGTGCACACCGATTTGCAAGGCGTGCCGCCAAAAAGACACAACGACGGAGCATTTTCAGAAAAATAACTGAATAGCCACGGTTGTTCTTATAGAAATACCAGTTGTGTCTATGCAAAGTGAGTTTCTGGAAGGTTAAGGAAGGCAGAGGCAGCCGAGATATTGGAAGATCTCCAGAGTTTCTGACACAACGTTCCATCAGAGAACTTGGTGGGGCTGAGCAGAGTCAAGGGAAATTGTACATTTATGAAATATAGTGTATACATGTCTATTTTCTCAATTGTTTCAGATATGTGCTGTTGTCCCCCTCCCTACCACTTTGTGCCCTGATGAAGGTGTGGCCCAAGTTCAGGCCGAACACCGAAACGCGCGTTGGCGCTTCAAGACAGTCCCGCAATCTCTCCATCTAGTCTCGACTTCTCTTGAGACCCTACGGGACCGGATTCATCTATAACAACTGGCTATTGGATTGTGGTGTGATAAGGATGAATGAAGAATGTGTGAGTATGTGTGGTCTGACATGATTGACTGAAGGGATGTGTGGGACTTGGGTTGAATGAGTTGACTAGTTATTATGTTGCTGTAATAAGTGTCCAAATTGATGTCCAAATTAATATATGTAAAAACTAAATAAATATGAAACCTTTTTTCTAATCTACCTTTCTTTGATGTTATGTCTATGGCTGGTCTAGTGGGCTTATGACTGACTACGCAAATCTGGGACTCTATAGGAGCCTATAGATGTATAATTTTTAGGCAGAACTCTCTTTTGCTTAATTGAAGCACGTACCTCCACTGGCAGGGAAAAGACACACCACAAGCCGCGCAGGAACCATGAGCCAGCCTCTCCGCCACAAACGTCCTGCTCAGCCCCCATTCCAGAACAGGGATATCTCAAGAAATCTTCTGCATGTGGGGGGCCCTTTTGTAGCCGCTCTTCATCTCACATTGAAGTAACCCCTCAGCGAGTGCTTTAAATGGGCCGGGTCCCCCCGGGTTGCACAGGTCGTTGCAATGGGTCTTTATCGGGCTCTAAATTCATAACCTTTATTCTGACATAAATACTGATCGATTTCTAAAAAATGAATGTAAAAAGGCAATCAATGTCAGCGATTTAGTTCCTGTTTGTGTTCGACGTTTTACTTAATATTTCATTCCCTTAGAGTGTTAACGATTTCCCGGATGTTGTGTTTCTGTATTTTTTCAGTGTAGCATATTACGCTTGTAAAGCGCCTACTTTGATCTGAGCCACCACCAGGTGCTAAGAACGAGCCATGGTTAAATGCTAAGCATCCGAGAATGTGATTTTTATGACCCCTTCTGAGAGGCCCAGAACCAGCTTGAGTCAGCTCACTTCTGAACGGCTTCAGCAACCCTCCCTGCCCCTAACCTTTGTTTTCTTTTAGACTGGTGCCAAAAGGTCAACTCTATGGAGATTCAATAATGCGGTATTAAAAAAGGCAGGAAACAAGACAGCAATAAAAATGGCCATCAACTACCTTACTCATAACAAAAAAGGAGACACCACAGACCTCACAAGATGGGAAGCACTGAAAACCACAATCAGAGGCGTGTTAATCAAAATGAGAGCAGCTATGAATAGTGATACTAACTCCACTCTAACAAGGCTAGAAAAAGAAATAGCAGCGCTAGAGCAACAACATATATTTTCTAAAGACGCCAGGATCCTCAACGACATAATGAACAAGAAATATGAATATAACAAAATAATCAGCGTAAAAGCAGGGATTTGGCTTCAACAGCAGAAAAACTTCAGACTATGCCACACCAACAAAGCGGGCAAGAGCCTTGCTTCCTACCTGAAATTCAAATTACAACAGACCTCCATCAAGAGTATTGTTGACAAACTAGGGATACCCCACTCAGACCCCAACAAAATTGCCGAAATCTTCAAAGATTTCTATAATCATCTATACAGTAAAAACAAAAATATTGATGGTTCTAAGTTGGGGTACTACCTAGACAAATGTAAACTCCCCTCCCTTCCGTTAAAAGACCAAGAAGAATTAAACCACCCAATAGCCGAGGAAGACCTCAAACAGGCCATTAAATCCCTCAAAACTGGGAAAGCCCCGGGTCCCGATGGTTTTAGTGCGGTGTTCTACAAAAACTTCTCAGATGTACTGACAGAACCTCTGTAGGATTTGTATGAGCAGTTCTCCACAAGTGGACAAATCCATGGCACCCCTGCAGAAGCCATTATTGCCGTCCTACCTAAGGACAGGAAAGACCCCACGTCCCCGAAAAATTACAGGCCAATAAGCCTGATTAATCTCGACTGTAAGATTTATGCCATGATCTTGGCCAAAAGAATCCAAAAAGTGTTAACCCAACTGATCCATCCATCGCGGGTAGGGTTTCTTAAAAACAGACTGTCCAGCGATGCCAGGGGGATACGTTTAGGGTTCAGGGTGGGTATGGGATTTGGGGTACCAGGGGAGTAATCTTAGGGTTCAGGGCAGGTATGGGTTTTAAGGGGCCAGGGTGGTGATTTTAGGGTTCAAGGCGGGTATGAGTTTTGAGGGCAGAGGTAATTTTAGGCTCCAGGGTGGGTTTGGGTTTTGGGGTACCAGGGGGGTCATTTTACAGTTCAAGGTGGGTATGGGTTTTGGGGAGCAAGGGGGGCATTTTAGGGTTCAGGGCGGGTATGGGTTTTGGGGTGCCAGGGGGACAATTTTAGGGGTCAGGGCGGGTATGGGTTATGGGGTGCCAGGGGGCAAATTTTTGGGTTCAGGGAATGTATGAGTTTTAAGAGGCCAATGGGGGTAATTTTAGGGTTCATGTGTGCTGTAATTGTTGTCCAGTTTCAAATGCAGAATTCATCACATTTTTTTCTCAGCTTGGCCTGAGCATTACTCGATCCTGATTGTCTGCCATTTTAGCCCCGACCCTATTGATTAACATTAGCCACGCCCCTTCATTTGCCAGGTTAGCCCCCCACCCTGGGAAAATTTCTGTGGACGCCCATGCGGAGGAGCACCATCCCACTGCTTCGCTGCAGTGAACTAAAGGAAATATAAAATGCTAATAACTCGCTTTATTATCATTTTATGTTTCCTTCTGCTGCAGCTTTGCTTTTGGGGCAGGGCTGCTCCGATGATAGAGGAGCAGGGGCCGGCCACACATCCATGCACACTTCGCATTTCCTGCAACCAGGCTGCATTACAGCTTCAATGGAGAACATGCCCAGGCCCCTATTCGCTGACTAAGAGCTGATCCATGGCACTCAGACCAATCACAACGCTGCATTGCAGCATCGTGATTAGCTATCGGGAGGGTGGGAGCCGGGCGCTTCCTGCTGCTTCCTGCTGCTTCCTGCATCCTGCTGCGGGACCGGAGTTAGGAAGAAGAGGATGGAGGAGAGGCGGCGGCTGACCTGCCTTCGCAGTTAAGAGTTTTTTAAACTCCCTCCCCCACGCCTTCCTGCCCCTGCCTCACCACCCGGGTCCAGTAGCAGCCGCTTCTGGTGTCTTGTAGGACACCCCCGCGCCGCACGGCCACCAGCTGCTGCGTGTGTTCCCCTCTGCCTGCCTTCTGCCTCGCTGACGCCGTGGTCGCTCCCCTCTGGTTTCCCAGTTGTTTTGCCCTAAATTTGTGCTTGTCTGTTTCTTCCGTCTGCTCGCGTATTTTGCTGTTTTTCCTTGTTTTGCCCTAAATTTGTGCTTGTCTGTTTCTGCCGTCTGCTCGCGTATTTTGCTGTTTTTCCTTGTTTTGCCCGTAATTTGTGCTTGTCTGTTTCTGCCGCCTGCTCGCGTATTTTGCTGTTTTTCCTCGTTTTGCCCGTAATTTGTGCTTGTCTGTTTCTGCCGTCTGCTCGCGTATTTTGCTGTTTTTATTTGTTTTGCCCTAAATTTGTGCCTGTTAATTTCTTTGTATCCCCTGTGCCGTGTCCAGTTTCCTTCCTGATTGGCCGCCTACCTCGCCGCCCTCCGCTCTCGCTTCCCGCCACCGACATTGGCCCCGCCCCTTTTTCTCTTCTGTTCCCTCCCCGCTCCCGCCTCCCAGCTGCTCCGCCCACCCGCGCACTTCGCCTTAAATGGCGACCGTGCGGACGCACAGCGGTCACGCGCAGCGGGCGCGCCGATTGTGCGCCGAAGGCGCGCCAAAGGTAAGCCCGTCTACGCCCGTCCGCGACCGGATCACGACCAGCGCCAGGACCCCTGGCCCACGAAGACCCCGACCGACCCGCCTGACGTACTCCGCCGCCACCCTCACCGCTCTCAACACCGGCCGACTCCCAGAATGCCATCAAGCCTCTCCACGACGTCCCCACGGACCCTTCAGCTGCCACGCCTGCAAGTTCACCTGCATCCGGACCTGCCTCGCACCAGCACCCACCAAGCCGAACACCAGCAGTACCCACCTCAAGTGCATCCTGCTCAACACCCGCTCCATCCACAGACATGCCATCGAACTCTGGAACCTCCTCGACACCACAGCTCCAGACGTTGCCTTCCTCACGGAGACCTGGATGAACGCCTCTTCAGCTCCCGACATCGCCATCGCCATCCCAGAGGGCTACAAGATCGTCCGGAGGGACCGAAACGCCAACCAGATGGGAGGAGGCATCGCCATCATCCACAGGAGCACCATCCGTCTCACGACCAGCACCGACAACTCCCTGACCACCGCCGAACACCTGCATTTCCAGATCCACACCAACCCGAACACCACCCTCAGAGGCACCCTGATCTACCGACCCCCTGGACCACGCACACAATTCAGCGAGGACATCGCCGACTTCGTCAGCCCACATGCCCTCCCCTCCGCTGACTACATCCTCCTGGGAGACCTCAACTTCCATCTGGAGAACAACAACGACCGCAACACCAGCACCCTGCTCGACAACCTCACCAACCTGGGACTCAAGCAACTGGTGTCCACCCCCACCCACCTCGCCGGACACACACTCGACGCTGTCTTCTCATCCAGCAAGGACATCAACTTCAGCCACACCACAGAGCTTCAATGGACGGACCACAGCTGCGTCCACTTCACCTTCAAGAAAACAACGACCCACCACCACCAGCAACAGACCGCCCGCAGAAGCTGGAACAAGATCACAGCAGACCAGCTCGCCACCTCCCTGAGCCAGCACCCTCCTGCCAGCTCAGCGAACCCCAGCCAGGCCGCCGACAACCTCACGAAGTGGATCAGCAACTGCGCGGACGAACTCGCCCCACTGAGGACCCCGCCCAGCAGACCCGGCAGCAAGAAAGCCCCATGGTTCACCGACGAACTCAAGAGCTCCAAGAAGAACTGCCGAGCCCTCGAGAAAGTCTGGAGAAGGGAACCGACACCGGACAACAGGACCTCCTTCAAACTTGCCACCCGGAAACACCACCAGCTGATCCGCGCCGCCAAGAAAACAGCATTCAAGGACCGGTTGGACAACAACGCACACAACTGCAAGGAACTCTTCAACATCGTCAAAGAGCTTTCCAACCCCAGCGCAGGAAACAACGACATCACCCCATCGCAAGACCTCTGCAACTCCCTGGCTTCATACTTCCACAACAAGATCGCGGACATACACAACAGCTTCAACAACCAACCAACGCACACCATGACCGAACAACCACCCCCCACCACCACCCTCCGCGCCTGGACCCCGATCAGCACCGAAGACACCATCCGCACGATGAACTCCATCCACTCCGGATCACCGACCGACCCCTGCCCTCACCACGTCTTCAACAAAGCCGACGCTGTCATCGCACCCCACCTGCGAGACATCATCAACACATCCCTTGACACCACCATCTTCCCCGAGAGCTGGAAACACGCCGAACTCAGCGCCCTACTCAAGAAACCAACAGCGGACCCCACCGACCTCAAGAATTACCGCCCCATCTCGCTCCTCCCGTTTCCAGCCAAAGTCATCGAGAAGACCGTCAACAAGCAGATGGCCGCTTTCCTCGAGACGAACGGATCCCTCGACCCCTCACAGTCCGGCTTCCGAGCCAACCACAGCACCGAGACCGCCCTCATCGCCGCCACCGACGACATCCGAGCCCTGATGGACAATGGAGAAACAGCGGCCCTCATCCTCCTAGACCTCTCCGCGGCATTCGACACGGTCTGCCACCGCACCCTAGTACGGCGCCTCAGCAACGTCGGAATCCAGGACAAGGCGCTGGAGTGGATCACCTCCTTCCTCGACGGGAGAACACAGAGAGTCCGCCTACCACCGTACAAGTCAGAGGCCACCGAAGTCATCTGCGGCGTCCCCCAAGGATCATCTCTGAGCCCCACCCTCTTCAACGTCTACATGAGCCCCCTCGCGGCCATCGTACGCAAACACAACCTCAGCATAATCTCCTACGCCGACGACACCCAGCTGATCCTCTCCCTGACCAACGACCCCGCCGCCGCCAGAGCCAACCTGCACGAAGGGATGAAAGAGGTAGCCGAGTGGATGACGACCAGCCGCCTGAAACTGAACTCGGACAAGACGGAGGTCCTCATCCTGGGCTCCTCTCCCTCCGCCTGGGACGACTCCTGGTGGCCTCCCGCCCTGGGCACCGCACCCAAACCGACAGACCATGCACGCAACCTGGGCTTCATCCTGGACTCCTCCCTCTCCATGACCAGGCAAGTCAACAACGTCTCCTCGGCATGCTTCAACATCCTACGCATGCTACGGAAGATCTTCTGGTGGATCCCCACCGAGACCAGGAAGACCGTCACCCAGGCCCTCGTCACCAGCCGACTGGACTACGGCAACGCCCTCTACGCCGGGACCACCGCCAAGCTCCAGAAGAGACTCCAGCGGATCCAGAACGCCTCAGCCAGACTCATCCTCGACATCCCACGAACCAGCCACATCTCCGGACATCTGCGAGACCTTCACTGGCTCCCCGTCAACAAAAGAATCACCTTCCGCCTCCTCACCCACGCACACAAAGCCCTACACGACCAAGGCCCGAGCTACCTCAACAGCCGAGTCAACTTCTACGCTCCCAAACGCCACCTCCGATCAGCCAACCACGCCCTCGCCGCCGTCCCCCGCATCCGAAGAGCGACTACAGGAGGAAGGTCCTTCTCCCACCTGGCCGCCAAGACCTGGAACTCCCTCCCGACCGACCTGCGCCTGACCCAAGACCACCTCTCCTTCAGGAAGAAGCTGAAGACCTGGCTGTTCGAGCAGTAGCGGCTCCCCCCCCCCCCCAGCGCCTTGAGACCCCACGGGTATGTAGCGCGCTTTATAAGTGTCACTGATTGATTGATTGATTGTATGAAACAGAGCTGATCTAAAATCTGATCTTGTGACTAAAGTTTATTTCCTGGTGGTGACAAAAGAGAAGGGTTTAATTTAACCCAGAATTTATTTCTCACTGCCATGTTTTCATCTACCTTAGAGAACTGCGTTGTGGTGGTGCGGTGATATTGGGTGTTTTGAGAACAGATGGGGGACATGAGGTTCCAGGGACAATGCAAGTCCTGTGCCATGGGCAAAACACAACAAAAACAGCCCCTAGCCTAAACAGAACAAACTGGAGCTCAGCAATTATAAGGCTCGAGGAGACTGCTCCAAAAACAGTCCAACACATGAAAAAAGCCCTAACTGATCAAAAATCTTTATCCAGATACCCGAGGATGACAAATCCTCCTGGTGAAGAGTGCTTGAAGGCACTAGAAAATTAGTCTGGATGGGAGCTCAGAATAATCGGTGTGCCCCCTGAATATCGAAGCTTTACTATCGGAGCATACAAACATCAAAGACAAAATGTTGATTGCAAAATATCCATAAATATACCTTAATGATATATGTATGTATGTATATATGTATGTGTGTGTGTGTATATATATATATATATATATATATATATATATATATACACACACACACACATATATATATATATTCACTGAAAAAACCATAGGTTTCACACCAGTTATAGTTAGGAATTAGCATTTAAAAAACCTATTAAATTCACTGAAAAAACCATAGGTTTGACCCCAGTTATAGTTAGCTGGAAATTTTACTGATATAAAACCATTGAAATTCACACGTTATAGTTAGTCGGACTCACTATAACTTGCGCGTGCAATGCACTGCTGATGACATCACATATTACATCACTCATGACATGGTCAGTGACATCACTCATGACACCATCCTTGTGACATAGTGACAGACCTCCTTTCACTATAATGTAACCCTTGAGACACATATTCAAAAATAGAAACTGAAATTTTTAAAAAAATGGAGATACCTATATCAGTTACAACAAGCAATTCAGTAATTCCACTATCTATATACACATCCACTCATTCACCAATAGTTTTATATAGTCACTCATACATATACTCACTCATCATATGAAGTGATACACCTATACATCCTGTTACACACCGACATTCATCCAAAAGTTACTCACACACATATTCACACGTGCAAATAAACTATTGGACATCCATTTATTTGAATATAGAGTTATACACACACTTCCACCTTACTTCTATTTAAAATTACACATATTTATTCTCTTAAACAATCACTTATAGAAACACATACTTATTTAAACAGGAACTCTTACAATCTCTTACTCTCACATATACTCACTTATATACATCAATATTCATATATACTAGATTAAAACATATGTAGTTACTGATAAAGACACTAGTGAGACAGTCATTCACTCACTAACAAACACATATAGACACTCATCCACCCATACAGTCCTGTACATATGCTGTCTTCAAAACACATAGAAACAGAGAGTCAGTCACTCATGCATCTATGTGCTAAGTAATACCCCCACCAAACCATATAGACACTCATACTGATACTAAGAGAAACATCTAATAACCCATATACATACGCATGTAGCTACTTACCAACACATGTAGCCACTTATACACAAAGTAAAACACTAATATATATATTTAAATATTTAAACATTACTCACTAATATTTACTTTTTCAGAAAGGCACATATTCACTGGATGGTGTCATCAGTGATGTCATGAGTGATGTCACTGACCATGTCATGAGTGATGTAATATGTGATGTCATCAGCAGTGCATTGCACGCGCAAGTTATAGTGAGTCCGACTAACTATAACGTGTGAATTTCAATGGTTTTATATCAGTAAAATTTCCAGCTAACTATAACTGGGGTCAAACCTATGGTTTTTTCAGTGAATTTAATAGGTTTTTTAAATGCTAATTCCTAACTATAACTGGTGTGAAACCTATGGTTTTTTCAGTGAATTTCATAGGTTTTTTAAATGCTAATTCCTTTCTATATCGAGTTTGTATCCTTTTTTTTTTTACAATTTGCTGTTTTTTTGTAAGTATTCTTTTTTTTATATATTTTTTTTTTTTGCGCTCTTGGTGCGCGCTCCGAGAAGCTTTCAGCTAAGCGCTCCCGTAAGCTTTCCGGTGAGCTTAGCAGAAAGCGCACCCGGAGCGCTATTGTCGCTCGTGAAAAAAAATATGAATGAAAAGATAATAATAATGCAAAACTTTTCGTACTATACAAATAAAATCAGTTTTTTTTAATAAGGAAAATGATTATGCATTTCTGTAAAAGTTTGATGACATCACTTCGGCGCGCAACGTAAGTGCCCTCGGAAGCGCCTACGCTCGCGCCTCGTAAACGCACGCAGAAGCGCCTACGGTCGCGTCATATGTGCGCCCCGGAAGCGCCTCAAATCGCGCCGCGTAAACGCACCCGGAAGCGCCTACGATCGCGCCACGTTTGCGCCCCGGAAGCGCCTCCGCTCGCGCCGCGTAAACGCACCGGAAGTGCTCCGAAGCGCGCAGCGTAAGCGCGTCGGGTCATGTGACCCTAAAATAACACTTTTCATTGGTTGCTAACAGTTTTTTTTACAAAGAATGAAATCCCCACCCATTTCCTTCACTATTGCTTTGTACTTGGAGAGAGCAAGAGCTGTTCTGTGTACTATCTTCATCTCCTACTTTCCTGATCTACAGCAATGGCTGCAAGAGAGTCATCCAGCAGTGATTCAGATGCATTTGTAGATGAGGACCCTCCTACGGAGAAGAAAAAAATCCATTTCATCTGGAAATTTTATAACATCCCTGAAGGTGAAAAAAAAGTCAACGCTCCAAAAGTAACCTGCAAAATATGTGGGAGTACTTTATCCAGAGGCAATCCTCTGAAAAAATATAGTTTTGGTAATGCCAATTTAATCAGGCATGTCAAAAGAAGACACCCAAACAACTTTGCGAGGGAGAGTGTCAGAGACCTGGCACGGAAATTACCCACAGATGGCGGCAGCACCTCCACTGGTGGAGCAACACCTTCGGGACCATCCCGTAGAAGAATGGTCCCTAACATACAGCCAGAGTTTGCAGGCATCAAATTTCTGTGCACGGAGTGTAACGAACTGCTCTGCTATGGGGAGCAGAGTGTTGAACTTATTGCCCTAAAGAAACAGCAACACCGCTGCCCTGACAGTCCCTAAATTTTCACATTTTTTTGCTCCTGTTGAGCCGTTTTTGAATTCCTGTTTTTTGTTTTTCCCTTGACAAAAATCCAAAAAAATTATAAAATTGTTTTAAAAAGCCAAAAAAAGTTCAAAAAGTTCAAAAAACACAAAAAAATATAAAACAACAAAAAGAAGAAAAAAAAAAGTTCTTTTCAGAACTACCTCTAATTTATAAAAAAATGCATTTTTTTGTGAAAAAAATCTGTCATTTTTTTTCTCCTTAGTACGCTCCTCAGTAAGCTCCCCGGTACGCGTACCGGGTGCGCCCCCCGCGGAAATCGAAAAAAAATAATTTTTTTTTGAGGCCCCGCGGGGCCCTTTAATGGCCCCCACATCAAAACTAGGGGGTCAGAGGGGGTGTACTCTTCCCCCTTATTGTCATTTCCCCCTTTCTTTTAGCCACCTCTTGTGTCTCGATTTTACCGAGACACAAGATGGCGGCCGCTCCAGACTGTTTAGAATGTTTACAGACAACTGAGATCCAATCAGCTTCCTGCGCGCAAGTCGCGTGTCGCGCCTCGAGCGCTCTCCGGTGCGCGCACCGGAGCGCGGCTATAGATATATATATTTTTTTGAACCTAAATTACTCAAAATCCACTGGAGCACATATCTTGAGACATAGCAAAGGCACATCGGGCTACCAGTCCCTACAATTTTGCCAAGTTTGGTGGAAATCCATTCAGCCGTTCGAGCTAAAAGTGAAATCGACCGCCCTATGGAAATTAACATGGGGAAAACGCGTTTTGGGACCCCCCTTTTATCTCGGCCCCCGCTTGACGAATCCCCCCCAAACTTTCAGGGAAAGACCGGACCGCCATGAGACCATTTTCCTGAAAATTTCAGGCAGATTCGTCAACCGGCGCCAAAGTTATTCAAAATAGAATGTTGAGATTTAACATTGAAAATTATCCTAACTATAACTACCTACTGGCGACCGCCAGTAGGTAATATATATATATCTTTTCAATGTGCATGTATGTGGATTTAGGAATAATACATTTATACTTTTATATATGCACTCAATTTTATGTCTGCGTTAATCTTGTGTCGTTATTCTTGGGCTCGATATTCTGTAGTACCCAAATAATCGTTGACGTCCCAGTTGAAGGGATACAAATGGATGTGTCTCACTGCAGGGTGAGAAGTGACTTCTTCTCAGACACCTTTCTGCAGCCTGGCAGGAAGGTGAGCGGAGTCCAAAGTTGACCAAAAGTACCCCAGCAGCAGTTCTGCTTTACTCTTAGTTCCCCTCAGGAAAGTCTGCTCCAAAACACTGAGCAGGTTCCAGACCACTGCCTTTCCTTTCGGCTTGGGCCCACTTGATATCCCGGATGGGTCCCACTGCATGCTTTATTGTCAAAGACCCGGCAGTGCAATAGGCATTGGCAGTGGGAACCACATTCTGGTTGCTCCAGCCCTCGATCCCTGTCCTGCTGGTCCCCAACTGCAGGGAGTCCTGGTGTGGCCCATGAAGTTGGTTGTGCATCAGTCCAAGTGGTTGTGGTGCAGTCTGCCCAACTGTATGTGTGGTTGTCTATAGCACTCACACCTCTGTAAGCTAGGAATCACTTTCCATAGAGGGAGGGGGCACTAAACGAAACCATGTAAGAATTGGCCATCAATGGGAGTATTATCTTCATTGGTGCCCAAATGGTTATTTCTGAACAAGGTCTTGCTTTAAGAACCTGTGATGAGATGCGGTTCCGGATTCCTGGTGCATAGCAAGAGAAGGCCCGTCCTGTGTTCTTTACCTTTTTAGGTCGAGCCAGGGCAGCGCATGTATTGCTCTGCGAGGCATGCTATATTCAGATAGAACTTTAAGCTTCGCCCACTCTCCGTCCATATTTTTAATTGGCTTGTGTCATTGTCCACTGTAAACTGTGACTGTTCATTGGTCAATAGACTCAGTAAGGCCTCCTTATTACCGCCTTGTCTAATTTTTTTACCTGACAAGGCGACACCCCCGTTACAAGTGTTGTTACCCGGAAGGCTTTAATTACAGCCTCCGAGCACTATTTTCTTAAACAGCTTTGTTCTGCTGCTCTTCCCTAACACTTAAAAAAAAAAATTATAGCACGGGTGAGGACACATTTGCGAGAGTTTGAGCTATTGGTATTGTAAATGACAATGCCTTTTATTTACCAGTTTCAAAAACAAAACATACATGAAAGACTGTCATTTACAATGCCAATAGGTCAAACTCTCGTAAATGCGAGACCTATTGCCTTGCAAATGCTTGTTCTCCTTGCATTTTTTTGCTTCAAGCCTGACAATGTTCTGGCTGCATGTGTTGTATTCACTACTGGAGACCTTCATCTTGTTTGCTAAGTAGGATGTTGTATGGAATGTGACATGACTTACTGAAGGGGCCTATGCAGCCATGGAGTGCCAGAGTGTGCTTTCTACGTCCCTGGATAGGACTGCAGTTGTACATTGTTGATTTGTGTGAGGTGGATGCCTCTGACCGTCCTGACGAGTTCAGAAGCGGTCGCTCCCTTCGCCCTGCTCCAGTTTGGTATCGTAACCTGCATTATTGTCCTTGATCTGCCTAACTGCTGCTTCATACTTAGCTTAGCGCTGCAGCGCGAGTACCCTTGCTATACAATTGTGCCTTATTTTTCAACGCTTCTGGGGTATAGTTGGCGCTTTAAGATCTCTGCCTTTGCTAGTGCCATAGTTACATAATTGTGCCTTTCGCAACCAACGCTTCTGGGGTATTGTTGACACGGCGCTTTATCTCTCACCCTGACATCAATAGCGCGATCAAGTAGGAAGCATCGGCGATTGCCTGTGCCCCAGCCTACCTCCAGTTTCGTTTTTTCATACGCTGCCGCCATTTTCATTTGTTGTCGTTGGTGCCTCTGAGCCCGACCCCCACAGCCCGCCCGCCTCCCAGCTGACCCTCCCTCCCCCCTCCCCCTCCCCCTCCTCTATCCATATATGACAGATGCATCCTCGCGCAGCGTTGGCGCCCCATGCGCGCCGAAGGTGCGCCAAAGGTAAGCCCGTCTACGCCCGTCCGTGCCTGGACCGCGCCCTGGTCTCCTCCGTCCCCGGCCCACTAGAATCACATATGATGCCGCAACTCTTCTCGCGCTCAACCCCGGACGCACTCCACAATGCTGCGAAGCCAGCCCAGGACGTACCCACGGCCCGTTCGCCTGCCTCTCTTGCAAGTTCTACTGTTCCAGGACCCTCACCAAACCCACTTCCTCCATACACAGCCCCGATTCTAACCACCTGAAGTGCATCCTGCTCAATACCCGATCGGTACACAGACACGCATGTGAACTCTGGGACCTACTCGACACTGCGTCACCGGACATCGCCTTCCTTACAGAAACATGGATGAACACATCATCAGCACCCGACATCGCCATAGCCATACCGGACGCTTACAAGATTACCCGCAAAGACCGCTCCAACCAAACAGGAGGAGGCATCGCCATAATCCATAAGAACACCATCAAAATCACGACCAGCTCCGATGATAATCTTGCAACCGCCGAACATCTCCACTTTCAGATCCACACTGACCCCACGACCACACTTAGAGGCACCCTCATCTACAGGCCTCCAGGCACCCGCACTCAATTTAGCGAGGACATCACAGACTTTGTCAGCCCACATGCCCTCGCCTCCGAGAACTACATTCTTCTAGGAGACTTCAATTACCACCTAGAAAACAAACACGACAGCAACACCACCACCCTTCTGGACAACTTGGCCAATCTCGGACTCAAACAACTTTTTGACACCCCCACCCATGTAGCCGGACACACGCTCGACCCTATCTTCACCTCCAGCAAGCACATCTCCGTCGATCGCACCACAGCCCTCCACTGGACGGACCACAGCTGTGTCCACTTCAACTACAAAACCTCCATGACCCACAACCGTCCACAACCTATTCCTCGGAGAAACTGGAACAAAATCACTTCCGACCAACTCCTCACATCACTCAACCAAAACCCTCCCACCCTCTCTTTGGACCCAAACCAAGCGGCCACCAATCTCAAGCAATGGATCACCCACAGTGCTGACGAATTAGCACCCCTGAAAAAGAACCAGATCAACAATGACCTTAAAAAATCCAAGAAGTTATGCCGCACCCTGGAGAAAATATGGAGAAAAAACCCGACCGCAGACAACATGTCCACCATCAAGGCGGCCACCCGCAAACACCACCAACTGATTCGTTCCGCCAAGAAATCAGCACTCAAGGATCGTCTCGACAACAACACTCACAACAGCAAGGAACTTTTCAACATCGTCCGAGAATTCACCAACCACATCGCAGCATCCAACGACATCACTCCCTCCCAAGACCTCTGCGATGCGCTATCCTCCTTCTTCTACAACAAAATCGCCGACATCCACAACTGCTTCGAGAACACTCCCAACGCTCAACCCTCCCCACCCCCCTCAGATCCTACTCCGCCAACTAACATCCTTAGCGCCTGGAACCCAATCACCACTGAAGACACCATCCGCCTAATGAACTCAATCCACTCTGGCTCCCCAACCGACCCCTGCCCCCACCACATCTTCAACAAAGCGGACTCTATCATCGCACCCCATCTCCGCGATATCATCAACTGCTTGTTCAACTCTGCCATCTTTCCAGAAAGCTGGAAACACGCCGAACTCAGCGCTCTTTTGAAGAAACCCACAGCAGACCCCTCTGAACTGAAAAATTACCGACCCATATCCCTCCTCCCATTTCCGGCCAAAGTCATAGAGAAAGCCGTCAACAACCAGCTCGCCGCCTTCCTTGAATCCAACAACTCACTCGATCCCTCTCAATCCGGATTTCGAGCCAAACACAGCACCGAAACTGCCCTCATTGCAGCTACTGACGACATCCGAACACTACTAGACAACGGTGAAACAGTGGCCCTCATTCTACTCGACCTCTCCGCCGCTTTCGACACAGTCTGCCACAGTACCCTTATACAACGCCTCAGCAACATCGGCATACAAGGAAAAGCCTTGGACTGGATCTCCTCATTCCTCGCTGGGAGAACTCAAAGAGTCCGTCTTCCCCCATGCAACTCTGAGGCCACTGAAGTCATCTGTGGCGTACCACAAGGATCTTCACTCAGTCCCACCCTCTTCAACGTCTACATGAGTCCACTTGCCTCCATCGCGCGTCAACACAACCTCAACATCATCTCTTACGCCGACGACACCCAGTTAATCCTTTCCCTCACCAAAGACCCTAACACCGCCAAAACCAATCTTCACGACGGCATGAAAGAAGTAGCCGAATGGATGAAACACAGCCGCCTAAAACTCAACTCAGACAAAACGGAAGTGCTCATCCTAGGATCTTCCCCCTCTGCCTGGGACAACTCTTGGTGGCCTTCTGCTCTAGGCACAGCACCCACACCCACAGACCATGCTCCTAACCTTGGCTTCATCCTAGACTCCTCCCTCTCAATGTCCAGAAAAGTCAACGCAGTCTCTTCCTCTTGCTTCAACGTACTTCGCATTCTCAAAAAGATCTTCCGTTGGATCCCCCTCGAGACAAGAAAGACTGTCACCCATGCACTGGTCACGAGTCGACTGGATTATGGTAACACACTACACTCCGGAATCACAACAAAATTACAGAAAAAACTCCAACGCATCCAGAATGCATCAGCGAGACTCATACTAGACCTCCCTCGCCAAGATCACATTACCGAACACCTAAGAGACCTCCACTGGCTTCCCGTCAACAAAAGAATTACATTCCGCCTTCTCACCCACGCACACAAGGCCCTCTACAATTTAGGACCCAAATGCCTCAACATTCGCCTGTCCGTCTACAAACCCACCCGACAACTAAGATGGTGCAATCAAGCCCTTGCCGCTGTCCCGCGCATACGAAAATCCACCATGGGCGGCAGATCCTTCTCCTTCCTTGCCGCCAAGACCTGGAACTCACTCCCCACTCACCTCCTCCTTACTCAAAACCACATCTCCTTCAGAAAAGATCTCAAAACTTCGCTATTCGACAAATTATGAACCCCTTCCCCAAGCGCCTTGAGACCCTCTGGGTGAGCAGTGCGCTATACAAATACCTGAACTTGAACTTGAACTTGTTTCCTTCACCTGGAACTAGACAGCAAGTCGTGCTCTGTGAGGTAAGCTTAGGCTATGCAGAGAAGTGAGACCAAACTGGGTCTTAAAACAGAGGCTTCTGCCAATGTGAATACAGTGAACTTAGACAAGTGATGGGTGTAATGCTGGAATTAAACCCAGGCACTGGTAATTGCTTGGGGTTGCATCCCAATCCATTGTTTTTAGCTGATTATGCAAATCCAGCGAGAGACCAGCCATCTGTCAATCAGACTTTGTCCTCTTCATGTAGGAGCCGTTCGGCCCAAATTGCACTCATTCTACCTGAAAAGACAGGAATTAAGGCAAACCCAGAGCAGTTTGGGCTTTGTTGGGCCTTCGAACTTAAACGTAGCTTGAGTAATAGGGCACTGAAAGCACGTGACCCACTCTGGCATACCCGTTGTAAATGGAGCCGGAAGTTCCGGTTTTGGTTTCCATTCTTCCCCAGTGTATTAAGCCTCAAGAGACTTTAAATAGACCTGGCCCAGTTAAAATATTTAGCACTCAGGTTTTTAGGGCTCGCCTGCTGATGCGCTTCTGCGCATCGCTGGCGAAGCTCTATTATGGCTTAAACAGAGCTTAACCACCACTGGCGATTCCACTGGCGATTCCTTCAAGTGCATGTGCTTTTTAGGTCATTGCGCAAGCGCAAGCCCTAAAAAGCGCGTGCACAATGCCACCAGCTGCCTGCCTGCCTGCCTCGCATCACCACATCAAAGGCAGCCCTCCCAGCGCATTTCGCACCCCCTAATTATTCACGGCCGGCTGGCCGTACTTTCAGTTTCACACGGCCGCTAGGCCATGTCTCCTTTTAAAACCTGTTTAACTTGTTTTATTCTGCTGTCCTTCACCCCCAGGTTCCTCTGATCGGAGACATTAGGTGCTCTAACTTTAACGAATATGAGACCGATAATATTTGAACTGTGCGCGGTAATTGGTGTCCGTGTGCATCCGCCCTTCAAAGTTGGCAGTAATTCAGAGCAAGATTACCAGCAGCATTGTTTCGCAAAAGACATCCTGTGTAATCGAGGCAGGGGCTGTTCAGACAGTGGAGAGGCTGCGATTAGAGCCTGACCGGGCACAAACATCCCGAAGGCAGTCAGCCGGTGGCGCTCCTGCAGACTTTCCTCCCAATCATTCGTTCTCTTATCACTTAGTGCCGGTTTTTAACAATAATACATTAATAATGTAGGAGGCTGCTAATTTGTGCGTATTTCCTGCACATATTGCTTTTACATTGTGGCGGTTTCGCAGATTAGCGTCATTAGAGGACCCAATACGCAACTTTACACCTGGGTGCTGTAAACCGAGGATTTACGGAAATGAAAAAAATAAAATGGCGCAGTTTAACATTCTAATGCTTTGACTCCAGACACGTTTCCCCCGCGGTGTCCATCTTCTATTTCTACTTTTACCATTGCCTCTTCCTCTGTGTGCATCACGAGTCAGCCGGACGAAGAGGCCTCCGCCTCCCTCTACGAGATCCGGCCGTTTAAAAAACAGACGTGACTTGCATAGAAAGTGTTAAGTTTTTTTTTTATATCTGGCCCGTTCCTCCACTGCCCCTTTGTTACCCTTTTCTTTTGAATGATCAATTTTTTCCAGAGATTTCAGATAGGTCTCTAAAAAGGTGCAACAGTTGGCATTTTTCCCACTTGGCAATATGTTTAGGTCTTGGTTTAACACCACAGCTGTTAGAACGGGCATATTGTTTCCAACATACATTGGGCATTCACTCCACCTATTTCATTTATAGGCCATAATTCTCTTTCAGCCACTGGCTTGACACTTTGTCAATTACATATTGGCTCAGCCCAGAGAACTACTTCTTTCTTCCCCACTGTCTCTCACCTTATGTATAGGTTTTGCAGTAACCCGTCACCTTCAATGGGGTGCAGGTACTGTAATGCATTCAAGAATATTTTTATTGGCCTACCTCTATCTGCTTCTTATGCATATATTTATGCCCATCTGAATGTGCACTAGCACATAAAACCCAGACCTATTGGCTTTGCTAATGCCCTGTTTATTAAAGATGAAGGACAAAGCAAGGTGAAGTTTGTTTAACTGACAACAGTATCTCCAGAAGTCCTAGTCGGCAATTAGCTCCATATCCTAATGGTTAATTTCAAAGACTCCTGTTTTCAGCGCTTCCATATAGCTTTTAGGTCTCGCCTATGGATAGCTTCAGCTGTCTGTTGTCAAAATACATTTTGTGTGCAACGCCAACAATTACAGCAGCTTTGGGGAAACTTATAGTTTATCATTGTATGGATTTTTTTGCCAATGCCATTTGCTTGCTAAGAATTCAATGGCTTGCTTTATTTACTCTTTTAGTATTGCTTCTTTACAACACTTTTGAGTGGATAACTTGTACCTTTCATTGCTTACATTAAGGGAACTACTTTTTAGATCTGGCATTAGCCAAGACCATCCACCTATTTAATTTATAGGCCATAATTCTCTTTCAGCCACCACATCCACATCCACCGCATCCACCACCACGACATCCACCACCACCAACACATCCACCACCACATCCACCACCACACCCACCACCACCACATCCACCACCACCACCGCATCCACCAACACCACATCCACCACCACCACCACACCCACCACCGCATCCACCACCACTCTCACCACACCCACCACCACATCCACCACCACACCCACCACCACCACATCCACCACCACCACCGCATCCACCAACACCACATCCACCACCACCACCACCGCATCCACCACCACTCTCACCACACCCACCACCACCACATCCACCACACCCACCACCACCACATCCACCACACCCACCACCACCACATCCACCACACCCACCACCACCACATCCACCACACCCACCACCACTACATCCACCACCCCATCCACCACCACCACTGCATCCACCACCACCACTGCATCCACCACCACCACTGCATCCACCACCAACACCGCATCCACCACCACCACCGCATCCACCACCACCACATCCACTGCATCCACCACCACCACATCCACTGCATCCACCACCACCACATCCACCACCCCATCCACCACCACCACCCCATCCACCACCACCACTGCATCCACCACCACCAACACCCCATCCACCACCACCACTGCATCCACCACCACCACCGCATCCAACATCACCACATCCACTGGATCCACCACCCCCACCACCACCACATCCACCACATCCACCACACCCACCACCACTACATCCACCACCCCATCCACCACCACCACCCCATCCACCACCACCACTGCATCCACCACCACCAACACCCTATCCACCACCACCACTGCATCCACCACCACCACCGCATCCACCACATCCACTGCATCCACCACCACCACATCCACCACCACATCCACCATCACCTCCACATCCACCATGACATCCACCGCCACATCCACCACCACATCTACATCCACCGCATCCACCACCACCACCTCCACCACCACATCCACCACATCCACCACCACCACCGCATCCACCACCACCACATCCACCATCACATCCACTATCACCTCCACATCCACCATGACATCCACCACATCCGCATCCACCACCACCACAACCACCACCAACACATCCACCACCACATCCACCACCACACCTACCACCACCACATCCACCACCACATCCACCACCACCACCGCATCCACCAACACCACATCCACCACCACCACCACAGCCACCACCGCATCCACCACCACCACATATACCACCACATCCACCACCACTTTCACCACACCCACCACCACATCCACCACACCCACCACCACTACATCCACCACCCCATCCACCACCACCACTGCATCCACCACCACCAACACCCCATCCACCACCACCACTGCATCCACCACCAACACCCCATCCACCACCACCACTACATCCACCACCACCACCGCATCCACCAGCACCACATCCACTGCATCCACCACCACCACATCCACCACACCCACCACCACTACATCCACCACCCCATCCACCACCACCACTGCATCCACCACCACCACCAACACCCCATCCACCACCAACACCCCATCCACCACCACCACTGCATCCACCACCACCACCGCATCCACCACCACCACATCCACTGCATCCACCACATCCACCACCACATCCACCACCACATCCACCATCACCTCCACATCCCCCATGACATCCACCGCCACATCCACAGCCACATCCACCACCACATCCAACACATCCACATCCACCGCATTCACCACCACCGCATCCACCACCACATCCACCACCACATCCACCAACACTTTAACCACACCCACCACCACATCCACCACACCCACCACCACTAAATCCACCACCCCACCACCAACACCACCACCCCATCCACCACCACTGCATCCACCACTGCATCCACCACCACCACATCCACCGCATCCACCACCACATCCACCATCACGAGCACATCCACCACCACATACACCATCACCTCCACATCCATCATGACATCCACCGCCACATCCACCACATCCACCGCATCCACCACCACCACATCCACCGCATCCACCACCGCATCCACCACCTCATCCACCATCACCACCACATCCATCACCACATCCACCACCACATCCACCATCACATCCACCATCACATCCACCATGACATCCACCGCCACATCCACCACCACATCCACCGCCACATCCACCACCACATCCACCACATCCACATCCACCACCACCACATCCACCACCACCACATCCACCACATCCACCACCACCACATCCACCACCACCACCACATCCACCACCACACCCACCACCACCACATCCACCACCCCATCCACCACCGCCACTGCATCCACCACCACCAACACCCCATCCACCACCACCACTGCATCCACCACCACCACTGCATCCACCACCACAGCATCCACCGCCACCACATCCACCGCATCCACCACCACATCCACCATCACCACCACATCCACCACCACATCCACCATCACCACCACATCCACCATCACCTCCACATCCACCATCACCTCCACATCCACCATGACATCCACCGCCACATCCACCACCACATCCACCACCACTTTCACCACATCCACCACCACCACATCCACCATCACATCCAACACATCCACCCCCACTTCCACCACCACCACATCCACCACTGCATCCACCACCACCACATCCACCACCACCGCATCCACCAACACCACATCCACCACACCCACCACCACCACATCCACCACCACATCCACCACCACATCCACCACCACATCCAACACATCCACCACCACTTCCACCACCACCGCATCCACCACCACCACATCCACCACCGCATCCACCACCACCACATCCACCACCACCACCGCATCCACCACCACCGCATCCACCATCACCACATCCACCACCACCACCGCACCCACCACCACCGCATCCACCAACACCACATCCACCATCACCACATCCACCACCGCATCCACCACCACTGTAGTGTAGTTCCTAGTTTCCCACTAGGCCCTGCGCATTGGAATAACATAAACAGTAGTATCGACGTGGAACTGCGGATATTCCAGGCCTCCACTGACTATGCTAAACTTAATTGGGTTGTGTTACCAACTAGCTCAGAGGTCACTGGAAACTTTCTTCTCTGCATAGGAAGTGATCAGCTTCCTTGGCACAGACAAGAAGGGATTCAGCTTTCCAACAACCGTGCAACATGACAACTTTGCTCCTCAGATCAAGAGTCAATCTCTAGGGTCGTGTGAAACAATAGACAGGTATTTCACTCAGTCAGTCTAGTGCAGTTTACTTTCACGAGATGTAGAGAATAGAGAGATGGGCGTTTGTCAATTAAAGGTTAACATTTATTGAACAGTCTTTCTTCTCGTACAAGAGAAATGTATTGCCACAATTGCAAGACTTGTTATTATAAAAAGTACGTACAGTAAGATAAGGATTGCGAAATAATACTGTAAAAGCATTGATATGGTTTCTTAGCCATACAATGGTTAAAAGTAATAAAACATATATACAGTCATATATACATTAGGCTAAAATACTCAACTGGTGCTTCTAACTACGCCTACCCCAGTGTGCCTGACCTAAGCCTAACACGTGGAAGGGGAGTAAGTAAGTAGCTTTAAGTTAAGTTGGTTTTGCCAAGGTTTGTTTCAAGAATTCTCGTCTAAGGGTTTAGTCAACACCATACCTCTGAATAGAATCATGGAAGTCTGGTATTTCCTTCAGGGGGCACTCGATATCCCAGTCACCCGCGAGGGCAGAACGGAAACGCTGGAGCTGGATTTCTCTGCAGGAGAAAGGCAGCGGGTCTCTTCAGCGCGTCGAGGAAGGAGGGGGGACAGTGTCCGCGGGCAGCTGGAATCTGCTGGATGTCTTCGCAGAGGGACGGCTGTTCAGCTCCTAAGCGTACTGCACCATCGTTCGCACTTCAGCAGCGATAATGGTATCAGTAGCTTCACCACCAAGGGGACAGCAGGGTGCTAGCTTCACCAACACGGGGTCTTGCAGACAGCTAGCAACAGCAACAGTAGCTCATTGCTTAAGGCAACGTTGGTAATAGTTATACCTGACAGGTGCCGGGTTTGACGCAAGTTTGCTGGACATAAGACGTCAATTCAAGATGTCACTAGGAAGTGATAGTTATCAGTTGCTCATTAGAGTTCCATTACTAATCAAAACACAGCAAGCGGGGATTTCCAGGTTTGCTGAGTTTTTATCTTGTTGAAGAACTCGGAGTGTTAATCTAGGAATATCAGATAGTGACTTCTGCTCTGTCATTGCACTAATTGGTCGCAAAGGAAGTGGCAGAGAGCTATGCTGGAATGTGGCTCTGTTCGTGTGAGGCCAGAGATGACTTTTCTGAAAATCGCACTTGAACGGTTATGCCAATATAGGGAATAAATGGATTTATAGCCGAATAGGGGCATAAGGTCACAGTATCGATCAGGAACCTAGATAAACACGCAACACCCACTCCACATATTCATGTCCATCAAATTACTAAAGCTAAAGCAATTAGATGCATGTGTAACATTGCCCACCCCAAAATACATAAATGCATTCGAAATAGGCGTACTTGAAATACATGAAATTTAGGTACTGTACGTTTTTTGAAGCATAGAAATCATTCAAAAATTATTACATATGAAATCAATGAACGATTATGCAAAAGGAATTACACATGAAGTATCTCTGACAGAAGAAGGACGAGATAAATCATCACATAAAAAATGCATTGTAATAACATGTGCTAGAGGCTGATGTAATGTTGTTATGTCTCTAGATGTGTTTAGAAATAGAAGTGTGAAGCTTCTGTTCTCTAAGAATAGTTTTTACGTTAAGCAAAGAATTGTTCGTGCCAAAAAAAAAGGGTGAATATTAAAAATATTTGTCCAAATCAAAAAAAAAATGTTTAATGCTTGAACGGGAAAAATAGAGTTCCAAAGCTTTTTGCAGTTTTTGTTGATCAAAACTGAAGGCCGAATTCAGAGTTCATGGGAACGCTGTGTGTCGGAAAAGCTTCTAAAAGTTATTGTTTCTGTACGGGTGAGAACATCGTATCAGACAGGCTCTCAAAGAATTGGTCTACAAATTCAGGTGATAGTTCAACCAAATTAGATAGCGCTGTAACTTGGCAGGTGTGAGAATGATTGCTGTCATCATAGTCGGGACCAGCAATGCTCACAGAACGTTGTACCTGGATGATGTTGCTTTTGTCACTCGCTCCACTGTTACCACTTGGCTGTAGCACAGGAGTCTCCACGAATGCCGTCATCAGGATTGGTAGCCGCTGGGGACAACACAATGCGTGAGCCGTTATTGGACTGAGCAAAGTATCGACGTCCATTGGTACTGCTGATGGAAGTGAAAGACAGATGTCCAACACGCATTCATCGCCGCAAAGCATACACCGTAGCACAGGTAAAATGCAATTTTGCCATATCGGTCTGAATGAAAGGAACCAGGTCATGTTTAGATCTCTCAGCCTGGCCAATCCAAGGACGTCAGTTATCCTGTCCCGGTAGCGCATTGCTAGGATTGTCTCTTCCATTCCCATGGGAGCTATGTCTGAGCCGAGGCTTGCCATAACGAAGCAGGAGGGTCAAAAATAGAATCCCTGCGACGAGTCCCAAAAATAATGGTATGCCGCCAAAAACAGAGTGTACAAAATTAGGAACGATTCCCAAAATTGCCTGGAAGGGTGTTAGCAGTCCCGTAAAGACTGTCTTAAATATGCCTGGGATGCTTGTTGCACTAGACATGTTAAGGAGTTGGCTCAACATTTCTACAAAATGCACGGGGCAATTTGTTGATAAAAGGTCATGAACTTCAGTAGCTGTCCTTGCAACTAGAAGATCATACGTCTCTTTAGATGACGTTATAGGCACTGTTGTCTGTAAAAGTACAGATTTCATTTTGCTTAATGTATCAATTCGTATAGAATAGAGATTCAGACGAGGCCAGATGGGAGTCACTGTGTCTGCAGGCCCACTCGGAAACAATGCTTGCATACAGCATTTGACCATGGATGTTACTTCTACTAGATAACTTTTCCCTGGCACGAGGCCACAACATCTGTGATCCGTTCTAAGAATGTAACTCCCGTTCGAAAGTTGCATACAGAAGGGCTCTATCTGAGTTGCAGGTGTGACTAGCTGGTGGCATGAAAGGTTGTTAGAATTTCCATCACATGCTCCGTGTAAATTAATACCCTGACACAAAAGTATACCGCTTAGTGAATGTTTACAGTTCTCACCACTAAGAAATACATTTTTGTCACTGTCACTATAGCAAGAATGAGTGTATGGTAATTTCCATTCAGATTTTACATATCCTTTACCCAATTGTTCATATTGGCCAGCACGTATGTACTCAAGGCACTTTTTAAATCGGAAAGTTGTTATCGGAATTGTGATAATTCCGTGTATTATCCATTCAATGACAGGACTCTCTGACATTGTCAATGGTAATCTCTCGAGTTTTTCGATGCTCAGGATTGTATAGTCTGCTCCTTTCTGTGCCAAACTGATCTGTTTATCAGTAAGGTTAAAACTGGAAAATAATGACGTCGTGTTGATTAAACGCCAAGGCACATAGCCTGAACGAAGATTTTGCAGCGTCCAGCCTAGTTCTATAATAGAGCGTAATTGAGATTGGCCATGTTGTAACATTAGCAAGTCTCTGTCTATCACATCAAAGGCAGAGGATACAATATTGTCCAACAAATATATTCTGGAAGACAGAGTCATTAACCCATTGTCTACTACAGAAAGTGATTTCTCCAAATTAATACGATCAATTTCTCGTATTTTTTCAGCAGTTTCAATTTGCTTTACTTTCCAAGCCTCGTTGTAAGCAGCATAGATACTGGTCGCTATGAAACGCTTTTGACGCTGTTTGCGTGGTCCAAGAATGAAATCGCGCAAATCAGCACCATCTTTTAGTAAAGACAAGTGTTGCTTAATTTCAGCCAGTGTGGATGTTGTTAGCCATTCAAGGCAGAGTTTCCCTACACTGTATGTTGTTATTATCCCTGGATGTTGTCTCTGGGAATATCTCGAGTCTAATCTGGTCATTTTTAACCCCTGTGTTTTATTCAGGAATCTATCTTGACAGCTATTTGTGTCTGTAGGCCAGATTAACCACTTTTTCCAATCAGGATGTGTTCTGTTGAAATGTAAAATTTGTGACACGTCTAACTCAATATCTGTGGTTGTGTTCTCAGGTATTGGCTTTGGTATAGACGGTGTTTTAAGGTCTTTGGTCTTAGCTAGGCCAAGACAAGATGTTTGGTGTATTGTGTCATTTAAAAATAACATTTGTTCTGGTATCATGCAGGTTCTAAATAGTGCTTCAATGCCTTGCACCTGCCAATCTTTTGTACCCCAAATTGTTTTCGTTTCAATATTATTTTTCCAATAATCAAAACCAAATGTCATCATTTTGTCATAAAATGCTTCTGAATATATCAATTTAGAATTTGTCAGCATTGTTTTCATTCCTGTTTTATCTAACAGTTTGTAATAAAACGTTTCTGCATCACTGGTGTTAAACCCTGAGAAGTATTTGAATTTCTCAAAAAATGCTTTAGAACTGCTTTTAGGTGGTGTAGAACAATGTTCCCATTGATTATACATAAAAACATTTCTAGGCTGTGCAGATTTATGCAAGTAATGATCCCCATAGTGGGTGTAACAGAATAACTGCTCATAACTAGATGAACCTTGTAAATAATCATGATCTGTGAATCTAGCTGACATTACTAAATCAGACATCATGTCATTAATACTGTTAAAGTCCCAATCATCAGAGAATGTACTAGGTGTCACAAAGTCACTTAAGGAAACCTTTAGTTGATGAGCATACTTCAGGATTTCGACCGGACCATAGATCTCATAGTCTGTTTTCTCCCATACTACCCCACCAGGTATTGGAATTGCTGTGACATTTACTGTTGACAGTTCTCTTTTCTTCACGTGGGATGATCTGTGTGGTTTCAGGACTAGGTTGATGTTCTGACTTGCTGTGTCCATTGTAATATATTTTCCTTCAATGAATTTTCCCAAACACAGTACCATGATGAGCCAAAGCAGGAGGAAAAATACACCTAGACCGAACCAGAACTCTAGCCAAGGGGAAATAAGGTAGATTTCCTTCAGTTGATGAAAGAGTTCTGTTGCTTTTTCTTTAAAAGTTTTTTTTGTTTCTGGAATCACTTCGGGGTCATTTTGATCTTCAGAGAAGTTGTCGAAGTTGATGAAATAACCAGAGGCAGTTCTGTCAATTGATGGGATTGTTCTTTCAATCTGTCTCTCGGTAGCACTTTCTGATGCCACATCATTGTAGACTGGTGTTGTTTCTTGACGAACTGTTTCAATCTGTGTTTCAAGAGGCACGAGTTCCATGGCATTATTGCATAGTCCTTCATTGTGCACTGCAGGCTGATCGAATGTGATTAGTCTTTCAGTTTGAACCTCTTGGATTGTTGCAAGTTTGGGTATTCTGTTGTTTCTTGGGAGTCCACTGGGCCTACTGTTGATTATAGGCCACATGCTTGTGGTTTTACCAGATCGATAGACACGACTCTGTTCTCCTTTTTACCAGCAAGGGGCGGTAGCACAACTGATCTTGTTCCGGTGACTGCCAAGACAGGTACTGCTTTTCTGTAAGAAGGCCCAAATTCCTTCTTCACCGTGATCTTTTATCTGACTAGATCCCCAATCTTTGGAATCCAGACAGGCCTTGCTGGGGCTGTTGCTGGTGGTGCCTCGTCAGTGGTACTTGGCTGTTGCTTTAACTTTATGTTGCTTAATGATTTACTTGTTTCATTCAGTTCCTGTAAAACAGCCAAACGATCCTTTATATCAAAGTGCGTTGTTTCTTCTTGTACCACTGACATCTGACTATCGAGGTCCTGAACACGCATTCTAATTCCGAACAATAGTTCTTATGGGCTGAAACCTTTTAGAGAATTTCTTGGCATGTTGTTAAGACTAGTCTGGACACTTATTAAATGTTTGACCCACCCAGCGCCTGAACCTAATACCTTCGCTGTTATAGATTGCTTTATGTCACGGTTTTTTCTTTCTACCACACTGTTCCCTTCCGGGGTATGACGGACAAGAATACCGCAACCCAATTCCCATGCTAGCCATGGCCTCCTTATAGGCTTTAGAGCTGAAAGCAGGACCCTGGTCAGAATGGAACGTGGTAATTGCGTATGTGCCGATAAAGACTCGCAAATCTTTTATAACCGTTCTAGCGTCAGCCGAGCGCTGGGGGCCTCATTTTTTAAGTGCTTTTCGTCTTAATGGTGTACACTGGGACGCGCTTCTCTTCTTTGATTGCGGAGATAGACCACCTTATGCTGTCTAGCAGGGATCCTGAAACTACACTGGCCTGTTCATTACTGCGATCTCTGTTGCAGTTTTCACAATTTTGAGCAAAACATTGAATATCTATACTCATTCCTGGCCACCAGTACTCTGATTGTAATTCTTTCAGAGAAACCTTAATTGTTTGGTGTCTCAGACCCAACCCCATGTGTGCTTCCAGTAAGAAGAAGCCCCTCCTGCTCCTGTTTGGAATTACTCTGTCCCCCACTCCAGGGATTCGAGCAAAAGGAACGGAGTTTGCATCGATTATGTATGCATAATTGAGTGGATAGTTTACGGGTAGTGCTGCACAGTCGCCTTTTACGGTCGTTTTTACTGCCAGCATGGTTTCCCTGTCTATGTATTTATCTGTACGCTTTTTTGTGGCTACGGAAGCCGGTTTAGTTGCTTCCGCTTTGGCTGTATTAGCCAATTAATTCCCTGCAACGCGAACGCCATCACGTCGAAGACTCTGTGCGTGAATCACGTGAGTCTTTTGTAGTTCTTTGTGTAAAAGAGCTACCTGTTTCCAGAGCAATTTATGCTTTATTGTAGCACCTGTGTCATCTTTGTAGTCGTTTTCGATCCAACTCTGCAGTTTATTGTTGTAAGAGTTGACGCAAAAATGAGAATCGCACACTATAAGTGTTGGGAATTCACGTTCTGCATTTTCAAGCGCCATCTTTAAAGATCTGATTTCAGTTCTCTGAACCGAGCAGTTTCTTACAGATTCAGTTTTTGTTACTTTCGGTCTGAATTTACCGCACAGCCAACGACCTTTAATGATCGCACACGCTGCATTGTAGGATTTGCTCTCTACGTTGAAATGCTGTACAAAGCTATCTGTATAGATTATACAGGCGTATTGTGGGAGAGGCAGAATTTCGATTGGCAGAGGATATTCTTCTTCATATTCTAAATCATTCAGTTCTTCAAATTGCGGGGCGAAATAGTATTTCACGTCTTCCGCTCCTAGAGAATCTATGCACTGTATCCATTTTGGATCCAGTGACACTGTAGGCAGGTTTACTGGGCTGAATAGCGCCTCGAAGGCGGATTCCGCTGTAAGGATATTAATCCGTTTGCCGTGTGCTAGTTCTCGTTCATTTGCTAATGCGATTTGCACTGCTTTCACAGTTCTTTCTGTGGGACTGAATGTTTTTTCTGCTTGTGTGTACAAGTGAGATTTAATTGAAATAGGTACCTTTTCTCCCTCATTAGAGGTCAGGTATGTGAATCCGCATCTTCCTGGGATGACTCGGATTACAAGATCGATCGTGTTGTCACGTGTATCTAATTTTGTTTTTGCTAACATGTCTGTTTGCAGCGATCTCAAAATTTCTGTGTGTTTTTGAGTCCAATTGATTTGTTTAAAATCAGGTTTAATTAGTTCGTAGAGAGGTTTAACCCTCTCTGCGTAATTTAGAATGTAAGTTCTCCCGAAATTCAGAAAACCTAGTATGGATTGTAAATTCTTCAGCGTTTTTGGAGCTTGGAGTACAGCGCACTTCTCTAAGAAGTTGTCCGCTAGGCTTTTCCCTTCACTTGATAATTCGTACCCTAAAAATAGTACTGTCAGATGGGCAATTCGGGACTTTTTAAAGTTGAATTTGTAACCCTCTGCTGCGAACCCAAGTATAATGGTGTTCACTCTTTTCAAGTGAGTATCCAAGTCGTCGTCTGTGAGATAAATATCATCTACGTAAGATAATGCTTCATCATCATAGATTTGTAGTAACTCTGTTACCCTAGCTGAGAATAGTCCTGGGCTGTTCTTGAACCCCTGTGGGAGTCGACAGAATTTTTTCTGCGACCCAAATGCAGAGAAAGCGGTCAAATATCTGCTTTCTGGTACAATGTTTTGACAAAAGAAACCATTAGATATGTCTAATGTCGTTTTATATTTTTTCCTAACTATGTTATTCATTAGGGCTGCACTATGCGAGTTTTGTACTGCAAAAGTTTTGCAACATGTATTAAGATGTCTGTAGTCCAAAACTAGACGATATGAATTGTCTGGCTTGGAGACAGGAAACAAAGGATTGTTCATTTGGGAGGTGCATGTTTCAATCACCCCCTGGTATTCAAGTTGATCTAAGATCTCCCTGACTTGTTTTTTAGCTTCTTGCTTTATGGGATACTGCCGTTGGGCAGTTGGTTCACTTTTTAGTTGGATTTTGTGAGGAGGAGAGTCCTCATCCCATCCTACATGATTTTTATATAATGCAGGTGCCTGGGCTACTGCCCATTTCCTTGCATATGTATATTTTTTGTGAATCGGAATGTGATTCGAGAAGGCAGGCATAATCACTTCTTCGCCACGAGGGCACTCCCTGACAAACTCTGGGGGCCAATCCTTTTCAGCTAACAGAATATCATAGCGTTTTGAGAGCTTATCCCAAAATAGACCCTTAATTTTCCTAGTCTTATCACCCTCTATACGCAATGTTATTTCGTATATTTTATGGGGCTCGCTAAGTCTGGCGTCGGCAGTTTCAACCTGAATGTATTCATTCGTGTCCACTGTCTCCAGATGACTCATCAAGATCTTGCGTGCTATACTGATTTCTGCTGCACTGTCCAACATTGTCAATGCCCACTCCCCGTTTTTCAACGGTGTCCTCAGTATTCTCGGCATGGTTGATTACTCTAATACTGGCTACCTTCTTTTTCTGAAATTGAGATTTTTTACTCTGAGCAGGTTCCTTGTCTTTGGACTTGGTGTGCTCTCCTGGGTCTGACCGTCCTCTTCTTTCCGAATTCTGTGGAAAAGATCGAGAGGGACGTGTATCAATACTTTGATATCTATCAGGTTTTTTCAGATTATCCCTATTTCTAAGGTTATATCTTTTCTCAGAGGGCTCCCTCTGGGGAGACTGGCGTTCTCGAGTCAGAGTTCTTTCCCTCCGTCGAGGAGACCTTCCTCTGGACTGGAAAACTTTTTCCTTGGGAGTGGATTGTTTATTTCCATCCCAGCTCTTTTTAGGAGTGTTTAAATTATTTTTAATAAATAATTTTTCAGGATTTTCGAGCAGTTGGGGCTTTACCAGTTTCCCACCCAAGCTGTCTCTACCTAATTCTTCATAGCATTTTTCTATGATTTTTGCAAGCTCAACAGGATCTTCTATAACTGTTTCCTTCAACTTCTGGCGAATCGCCACAGATGCTGCTTCTCCCTTTATGTTGGCTAATAATATAGCCGTGACCTGCTTGAAGTCTTTCAGTAATTTCATACCTAGATTTAAAGCGGGCTCTGGACCGAATTCATTTTGAATCTGTTTTAGCACCTCTGGTATTACCGCCATAGACGGAACACCATGTGTTTTTGTGTAAATGGAAGCAAAGACTGTACCCCAAGTGTCGCAGTCCTCCACGTGTGGTGCGATTCCCATAGGAAGGCAGATGGTCAAGATTCTGTGTTTCTCAATAGGGGTAGTATCAGGAAATACTGCCTCTATTTGAGTGATTTTCTGTGCTAACCAGAAAGGAATTTGTTCCCGTTTTACGGGTGTTTTACCAAGACATGACTGTATGTTCTGTGGTGTAATTTTATTTGTGTTCCCCTGATGAGGGGTCAGCTGTGGTACATTAACAGCTGGTTGTACTGTTGCAGTCCGCATTACATATTGGACTAATTGCCTATGTATTTTTATTAATGTGTTTAGCTGTACTAACAGCTCTTCTCTAGACATTTTTACAATGTCAGGATGTGGTGTGTAGCTGGCTAGAACCGGCCACGTGGCTCCTGGTCTACCTAGTGGACCGAGCCTGGTAATGTGATTATTATGTTTTAGGGCGCCATTAAACCAGAGCAGGTGCTCTTGAAATTTAAGTGGAATTTCAATCTCCTCGAAAGGAGCGTACTCTTCCGGAGGTTTCTCTATTTTGTAATAGTGAAACTCTTTTGTTCTAGCGTTTACCGTTGGAAAGTTTATCCATGAATAGAATACCTCTGTCTGCCGATACTCGTGAGCCTCTATCACGAAAATTACTGTACCACCTTGAGGTGTCAGTCCATTTTCTATAAGTTTTAAAGTTATAGATTTTCTTAAGTGGACCGGGATGATAATAGCATCCGGGTCTGTGTCTAGGAGACTCGTGTCTTCCTCTATCAGTAGGGTTGCCAGTCTAACTGCTTCCCTTTCTTCTTCACTGTCTGTCATTTTTTAGAAATGCAGGCTTTGCAGAGTAGGTCTCCAAGGAGACAAAGATTAGGTGCACAATATTTTGGAACACTGTATCCTTCAACGGTGAATAAACCAGAGCTTTACATAGGAATCTCTTCCTACTGAGTTCGGGCGGATTTTAACCTTTCACCCACTCCAGACGTCTATTGAAGTATTTACGGGAGAAAGGGGTCTGTGTGAAATATGCACGACTGAGTTACTCTACCGTCTTGCGCTAGTTTATCGCCTTACCAAACGTTGGGCGCCATGTAGTGTAGTTCCTAGTTTCCCACTAGGCCCTGCGCATTGGAATAACATAAACAGTAGTATCGACGTGGAACTGCGGATATTCCAGGCCTCCACTGACTATGCTAAACTTAATTGGGTTGTGTTACCAACTAGCTCAGAGGTCACTGGAAACTTTCTTCTCTGCATAGGAAGTGATCAGCTTCCTTGGCACAGACAAGAAGGGATTCAGCTTTCCAACAACCGTGCAACATGACAACTTTGCTCCTCAGATCAAGAGTCAATCTCTAGGGTCGTGTGAAACAATAGACAGGTATTTCACTCAGTCAGTCTAGTGCAGTTTACTTTCACGAGATGTAGAGAATAGAGAGATGGGCGTTTGTCAATAAAAGGTTAACATTTATTGAACAGTCTTTCTTCTCGTACAAGAGAAATGTATTGCCACAATTGCAAGACTTGTTATTATAAAAAGTACGTACAGTAAGATAAGGATTGCGAAATAATACTGTAAAAGCATTGATATGGTTTCTTAGCCATACAATGGTTAAAAGTAATAAAACATATATACAGTCATATATACATTAGGCTAAAATACTCAACTGGTGCTTCTAACTACGCCTACCCCAGTGTGCCTGACCTAAGCCTAACACGTGGAAGGGGAGTAAGTAAGTAGCTTTAAGTTAAGTTGGTTTTGCCAAGGTTTGTTTCAAGAATTCTCGTCTAAGGGTTTAGTCAACACCATACCTCTGAATAGAATGATGGAAGTCTGGTATTTCATTCAGGGGGCACTCGATATCCCAGTCACCCGCGAGGGCAGACCGGAAACGCTAGAGCTGGATTTCTCTGCAGGAGAAAGGCAGCGGGTCTCTTCAGCGTGTCGAGGAAGGAGGGGGGACAGCGTCCGCGGGCAGCTGGAATCTGCTGGATGTCTTCGCAGAGGGACGGCTGTTCAGCTCCTAAGCGTACTGCACCATCGTTCGCACTTTAGCAGCGATAAAGGTATCAGTAGCTTCACCACCAAGGGGACAGCAGGCTGCTGCGACAGGGTGCTAGCTTCACCAACACGGGGTCTTGCAGACAGCTAGCAACAGCAACAGTAGCTCATTGCTTAAGGCAACGTTGGTAATATTTATACCTGACAGGTGCCGGGTTTGACGCAAGTTTGCTGGACATAAGACGTTAATTCAAGATGTCACTAGGAAGTGATAGTTATCAGTTGCTCATTAGAGTTCCATTACTAATCAAAACACAGCAAGCGGGGATTTCCAGGTTTGCTGAGTTTTTATCTTGTTGAAGAACTCGGAGTGTTAATCTAGGAATATCAGATAGTGACTTCTGCTCTGTCATTGCACTAATTAGTCGCAAAGGAAGTGGCAGAGAGCTATGCTGGAATGTGGCTCTGTTCGTGTGAGGCCAGAGATGACTTTTCTGAAAATCGCACTTGAACGGTTATGCCAATATAGGGAATAAATGGATTTATAGCCGAATAGGGGCATAAGGTCACAGTATCGATCAGGAACCTAGATAAACACGCAACACCACATCCACCACCACATCCACCACCACCATATCCCCCAGATCCACCACCACCACATCTATATGTGTGTGTGTGTGTGTGTGTGTGTGTGTGTGTGTGTGTGTGTGTGTGTGTGTGTGTGTGTGTGTGTGTGTGTGTGTGTGTGTGTGTGTAGGTGCAAATGCAATGTTCTTGGATTTTCGTCACAATAAAATACACTGAACATAATCTTCACAAAAGTTATTTACAAACGTTTAAGGTATTGCCATTATATATTACAATAACTTTTATTTAAGTATTAATTAATTACAAAATTAAAAGCCATTGTTATTTGTAATATCAATACATCTAAGTCACGTAAATACAACACACATTGCATTACAAATGCTATAGGTGTCACATTTGCGAAAGTTAAAACTATTGACATTGTAACTGACAAAGCTATTAATTTTGCTATTTTCAAAACCAACACCTAAATAAAAAAAGTGTCATTTACTATACCAATCGCTCAAACTTTCCTAATGCGAGACCTATTGCATTTCCAATGCTTGTTTGCATTAGTATGTTTCCCCATTTGGTGTCTTCAGATACTCTGGTTCAGGGGGGGGGGGGGGGGGGTAATTATTCCTAAGCCTGTTTTTATGTTATGGCAGAGGATAGGGCTTCTGAAACGAGTTAGCTCTTCTTCCAGAAGGAAAAAGATACAGTTACTATTACTTTTTTTAATATGGAATAAACTGTGATTTAAAAAATGTTTTTGGTGCATTCTATCTGTGAAGGCCATTTAACCATAAACATATATTAAATGAACTTGAAGTACTTTTTGCTCGTACTACTGTGTGGACATATTTAGGTGTTTAGTGCAGCAGGACAGAGACTGTTTTCATGATCACGTGTGCACAGAAGGATTTCACACATCCATGACTCATGCAGAAGCGGAGTGTAAACACTTTTTAGGTCGAGTGAAACTCGGACCTGTTATTGTCAAACCAAAAGCTGACTTTTTACGAGCGGTTTTTCCAAAGTTCACGTGAAATCACGTGACCACAAGCTCCTTCGTGCACGAGCTTGCATTTCACCCACAAGCTTCTCCTGCCAGCAGCATTTGCCATCACGGCCGCAGGCCGTGACTTCAAAGGGTTCCGCTGCCCCGCCCCCTGCTTCACGGCCATCTGTTCCCCAGCACCTCCCCTAATTATTCACTGCTGGCCGGCCCATCTAGTTTTGCACGGCTTTCGTTTTCCGCTTGATTGCATACACAGCCCGCCGAGTTCCATGTCTCTTCTTGTTAGGTTTCGCTGCAAAGCATGGCTTTACATCGCTCTCCATCAGAGCCTCCTCTCCGCCCCCTTCCCTGCAGTTTCCCAAAGGCTTCTCCTCCCCTAATTATTCTTGGCAGGCCGCACTTTCAGTTTGCTTCTCTTCATCAGTTTATTAATACTCTCTGAACAGACAGTTCAGTCTAACTTGTTTTATATCTGTGTGTCTCTTCCTCTTCACCTCGTCTACTCTTTCATTCTGTTGTGTGTCTCTTCCACTGCTGTGATTTCAGACTGCCTCTCGCTCTCCTGTTTTTTTATATCTGTGTGTCTCTTCCTCCTCACCTCTTTTACTCTTTCATTCTGTCGTGTGTCTCTTCCACTGCTGTGATTTCAGCCTTCTTCTCTGCATCCTCTGTGTTTATGCCCAGTGACTTCTGTTCCTTTCATTTTGTTCTCTTTTCGTCATGTAACGGGCTTCGGCTGTATGGCTTCAGCTTTTGCATCTGTCCCTTCTGCTCTATTTCCATTCTGTTTGCGCGTCTCTTCCTCTGTTTAGTTTCAATAGGGTCCATATAACCCTCGCTGCTCATTTTCGAACTTTTTACCCCTTGTATTGCTGTGTTCTCCTTACAGTGTGTTGCTCTGTCATTTATATCCTCACATCTCTCAGCCTGCTGCTCAGTGTTTTGACAGTTTCTGCTTTGTTTCTGTTTCTGCTGCCCTCCATTCAGTCTTTTCACCCCCACCTCTCTGCCCCTGTGGTTTTGTCCATTTTGAGCCTCCGGGCCGGACACAGACAGTATCGTCTCTGCCCATTTTCCTCTACAGGGAGAACAGCGAGAACTCCAACAGCCACAACGCCTTATCGTCCTCCATGAACGGCAAAAATAAGACAGTTTTGGGGAGTTCCGATGAGGAAAAGACGCCCCTGGGAACTCCGGAGCACCGGTCCTCGAGCCCGGCCATGATGCTCTCCTCGAACCCTGGTCTGCACCCCCTGCATGGCATGGGACACCCCCAGGGCCCAAGCGCCATCCCCGTGTCCGGACCAGACCCCATGCACCACCACACTTTACAGAACTCCATCTTGAACCCCATGTCCTCCAACCTGGTGGACCTCGGACCCCAATAGGAGCCCCAGGGGACTCCGGTAATCAGCGAGGAGGGATCCTGATTGGACAGTGGCAGCCTTGGGCTGGCTGGATGAATGGCTGGTTTACGGTACGGCAATGAACTGCGGAAGTGGAGTACGTGCAAAGGCAGGTCGGAAGGGTTTACAAGGCTGTTTTTTGGTGGATTCACAACCCAGCATACTTGCTGGGAGCTGCGAACTTCTCTGTAGCCTTGTCACGTTTTTATGTTACATGTACGTTGCCAATATGCCTGAAGCTAAATACACCCAGGCCATACATATTTGGGACACCAGGCGGACAAGGTGTAATAATTCACTCCTATATCGCAGGTATATATTATAAGTTTACAGGACTCGCAGCAGCATGTCGCAGGAGCACCGTGAAAGATGCAGCTCCGTCTGTGCCCTGTGCCAGCCGGGTCCGAGCATTTGCCCACTGCTCTCTGGTAGCAACCTGGCACGGTGCAGTCACCTACAGCTGGACGCTCACACGACCCCTCCCCCTCCGAATGCGACCAAGAGCTGCAGAGCGAACCACCGGTCACTAAATGTCTTCTTCTTTGTTTATATTGTGTGAATACATTCTTTGGAAATATTTCTGCTTTTATTTCATAATAAAATATTGAAATAAAATAATACATTACATGGACGCATTTAATGTGACATAGAGCTTGAGGTAAAACGGCAGTTAGTGCGCAGACTCACTAAAAAACTTAACCGCACCTTTTTAGGTCTCGCCTGTCGATGCGCATGCGCATCGAGCAAGGCGAGAGTATTGGCACTTATCCGCTCTTTATCCACACTGCAAGGAATCGTGGCGATTCCTTGCAGTGCACGATAAATTTAAGCTCAATGCGCATGCGCATTGAGCTTAAATGCGCGTGCACATGCCCCCAGCCGCCTACTCTCTCTCTCAGCCTTCCCACAACTCCGCCCCCTCACTACTTGATTGCACGGCCGCTAGGCCGTGCCTCCCCTACTCTCCTCCCCCCTCCTCCTCTCCTCCAATGCCTGCCTGCCTGCCTCAACTCTCCGCCTCCCGATCTTTTCCTAGCTCCTGATCTTCTCCTGCCGGGGTTCCGATTTCCCTTGCACCCCCGATCGTCCCCTGATTTCCTCTTGTCTCTGCCCTCGCCGGATCCTCGGTTTCCTACTTCCTGGCTCCCTTTTCCCGGCTTCCTGGTTGCGCCTCACCGAACCCGGGGCATCTCCCGGGCGTTGCACCCTCCGGTCGGCGGAGCCTGAAAGTGAAACCACTACTCTCCTCCCCCCTCCTCCTCTCCTCCCCTGCCTGCCTGCCTGCCTCAACTCTCCGCCTCCCGATCTTTTCCTAGCTCCTGATCTTCTCCTGCCGGGGTTCCGATTTCCCTTGCACCCCCGATCGTCCCCTGATTTCCTCTTGTCTCTGCCCTCGCCGGATCCTCGGTTTCCTACTTCCTGGCTCCCTTTTCCCGGCTTCCTGGTTGCGCCTCACCGAACCCGGGGCATCTCCCGGGCGTTGCACCCTCCGGTCGGCGGAGCCTGAAAGTGAAACCACGCGGGCTCTTCCTCCTGACGCTGCTTTCGGTTCTGAAGGAACACGTGTGCAGACTACAGATGAAAGCCATCTGCCCCGCGCCCCCTCCCCCTAGCACCCCCAGCCCGAGGCAGCTTCCCCTGCACAGACCTGCTCTCGGAGGTTCAATTATCGATCCTGTTTCCGGTGCCTTTGTGTGTCTCCGAAAGTGGGAATTGTACATAACGTGAGAAAAACACACACAGCTACTGCTGCCTTGGAAGACTGCCAAAAGGGCGCTGACGCTGGCCACAAACTTGTTTGTTTTTGTTTTTACAAAGTACTTGTCGCGTAAGTATTGACGCCTCCACAGGTTATTTTGTTCAGTGTTAACTTTGTGTACCAATCACCGTTAGTGCCCCTATCTTTCGCGTCGGCATCTTATTTATTGACCGTCCTTCCATTCTACAATGCCACTAACTGCATTTAGTGCTCTGGCGAAATGGCCAACTCGATTCGGATGTACATCAGCGTAATTCTTCTTTTTACTGCTTACTGAGATTAATCTATTTTGCCCTTTCCCTCTGCTAAATTGTAAGGTGGTGAATGTTTACTGTTCAACCCCAACATTGTTTTCATTAAGGCCAACCCAGAATTTGTTACAAAGGTATCCGTAAATAAACCAGTGGTTTGTGCTGGCACATTACGTAGTGAGTTTTTATTTCGATACATTTTGGTGTTATAGCACGTGTGCCTAAATAATAGCAATTTCCTTTTGCTTGCATTGGTGTAGTGCCCTTTCAGTGTTTGATGTATCCCTGAAGCACCCACTTTTCACGTGGTTCTGAAGTTAATATTACAAACCTGAGTACTATCAATTTTGTAGAGCAAGTATCTCAACTTCTCCCAGAACATTCTACCGTTACCGTAACCCATCCTTCTCCCTCTCAATACTCTGGTAAACCCCCTTGATACATTTCAAACACACGTTTTGGTATCAAATCTCACCCACACCTCTCTCTGGTATTAGCTACATGGTGGTATTCTGGTTATTATAATCCCCCCCCTCTACTTGCTCAGTTTTTCCTTGTGCCAATTCTCTGCTTAATCTCACTCCCCGTCTCCATTTTACATTACCCCTTTACCCTCTACACACCTTGAACCAACTCACCCTCACTCACCCTCACTCACACTCACCCTCACCCTCACCCTCACACAGTGCTCACAGCCACCAGTCAGCCTCCGTCCTCGGGGCCTCCACACCATTGTTGCTGCGTAGCAGGATCGGTACAGCGCTGCCACCTCACCTCTCAATGCTGTAGGTCAGGGCGCAAGGTGCGTGTCCCAGCGGCCACTCCAGCATTCAGCACCTCCTCGCCTCACCGCCTCGGTCTGCCTCTCACCTTCGCCGGCATCAGGCCTCCGCCCGCATCCCATAACTGCCATCTTGAGAGCGTAGTGCACCACAGGAAGGTTAAGGCGATCTCGCCCTCCAGACTTCTCCCCCAGGACTGCCGCCTCCGCAGTTTTCCGCTGTGAGTCTGCACGCCGAATCGCCTCCCAGCCGCTCACAAACAGAGTGCACATCTCCCGTTGCCGCAGCCGGTGGAAGTCTCCCCCGCAGTGCGCTGCCGTCATTTTAGATGCGCAGCGCCCAGCGCTCAATCGGGTGATTTTGCTGCACTTACACCCTTGTAACAGCACCAATGTGCCCCAGCAGCAGTCCAGCTCATGCACCAGGATTTCCGCAACCAGTTTTGCAGTAAGGGGCCACCTTAGAATCGCCAACCCCTCACCCTCAACCCCTCACCCTCACTCACTCACCCTCAACCCCTCACCCTCACTCACCCACCCTCAACCCCTCACCCTCACTCACTCACCCTCAACCCCTCACTCTCACTCACTCACCCTCACTCACCCTCAACCCCTCCCCCTCGACCCCTCCCCCTCAACCCCTCACCCTCACCCTCACTCACCCTCAACCCCTCACTCACCCTCAACCCCTCACTCACCCTCACTCTCTCATCCTCACTCACCTCAACCCCTCACCCTCACTCACCCTCACCCTCACTCACCCTCAACCCCTCACCCACCCTCACCCACCCTCACCCTCACTCACCCTCAACCCCTCACCCACCCTCACTCTCACTCAGCCTCAACTACTCCCCCTCACCCAAAACTCACCCTCACCCTCACTCACCCTCAACACCTCACTCACCCTCACTCACCCTCAACACCTCACCCTCAACACCTCACCCTCAACCCCTCACCCTCACTCACCCTCACTCACCCTCACTCACCCTCACTCACCCTCACTCACCCTCACTCACCCTCACCCTCACCCTCACTCACCCTCACTCACCCTCACACAGTGCAATAGTTCTCAGACCATTTCAGTTAGAGCTTTTAGAAATGTTTATGGCTTTTTTTATTTGTAATACTTTAGCATTGGCTACAGGAAACAAAAATGCTAAACATTTACAAAAAAAACCCATAAACAATTCTAAAAGCACTAACTCTAATGGTGCGAGACCTATTGCATTTCCAATGCTTGTTTTTTTGCCTTTAGTACACGTGACAAGTCAAGCACATTGAAAGCTGTGTCACAGATGGTGGAACAATTGTGTACACAATGTACAGACATCCGAGATTCAAGGATTCCATAGCTGTATTTTAATGTAGCGCAGACTGTTCAGTGTGTGCGGCATCGAAGCGCTGTGAGTTACATATTTGAGTTACGAGTTACCCAAACTTAACCTTACCGATTTTCTCTAACTTGTAAGGATGAATCGCTAGGGCACTTATGATTTGCAGGTTGATTAGAGCAGGGGTCAGTCAAGGCGCCGATATATCTTTCCTTTTTCATTTGTTTTATTTTCAAACATCCAGAACTGTGAACATGTGCGAATAAAAAACTATTCCCCTAATGCACAGATTTAGAACTTCAGAAGCCTCGGTGTCTGCAAAGACTCTTTAGTGAACCTGCTACAGACATCGGCGTGAAACCTTCAGTTTCAAATCCGGCAGGGCCGATTCCGATTTTCATCCTTCTTTGGGATGTAAAACACACAATATCGAGTGAGTTGCATGCTAATTCAGCTTATTCAGTCAAGGCAGTGCGCCTGTTAAAGGAAGCACAATAAAACACACATTAGTATAATTTTTTTTAATTGGGATCTTTTTTGGTGCTCAGGAATAGTATTGAATTACAGATACTCATATTGAGATTTTATAAGTGGAGACCGCATCAAAGTGCCACCTTTGCCCGACATCAATTAAAGAGAGTGGATGCTAATTACTTGTATCCTGCACGCAGGTAGCATGCAATTTTAAAGAAACCACTAATCTTTTCAGAGTTTGAAAGATTATAGTTCCCAGACACTAAAGTGCGTGAATAAGTTAGCTGGTGCTTTGTAGGTTTCGTGACCTACAATGCGCGCAAGCGCATTGAGGGATCGAGAATTCAAGTAGCCAAAAACATCGTCAAACTAAGGGCTTTTGGTAAACTTGCCAATAGGTCTCGCAGTAGGAAAGTTGGAGCTATTACAATTGCAAATAACAATGCCTTTTATTTTTGTTTTCATTTTAAAAACATAAAGGGCTTTGTCATTTACAAAACCAATAGCTCCAACTTTCCTACTACGAGACCTATTGGCAACGCCAGTGCTTGTTAAACTAAGGGCTGTCCACTTTTTATCTTAAATTATTTCACCCATAAGCTCAGAGTGCCACAATTTAAATGCAATACCACTTCAAAGATGGATATGTCAGCTAAAGACACATACATCGTTGAACGATGAATGATCAACAAGCACAGACACAAGCAAGCCCAATCCTCTGTGTTATTTAATTGACATTGGGCATTGTTTGTATCAAGCATGCCAAATGGGTCGAGTAAAGTTTTTGCGCCATCTAGTGGTCTTTTTTTTGGTTCTGATCAAAGTAAGTGCACATTACCTTGAGAACAATTGGGGCCATATGTACAAAAATACCAAATATCTGTTACATAAAATATAATCCTTGCGTATTGTTTTTTGGTCACCACCAATTGGTATGTACGAAATGAGTCACTAAATAAATAGCGAATTGTTATGTAGTCGCTTAGGTATTTAGGAAATCATATTCAGTGATTTCCTAAATCGCAAATGCAATTGGAAATAGTGAATGCATTCGCAAATAGCGACCAGAGTTTTGGGTACTATGGGCCAGGTGTACGGCCCTAAATTGCATGCACAAACGAGTTTGCGACCCGTTTGCGCATGCAAAAATTCACAGGGCCATGTACAATTTATTTGCGACTTGCAATTTAGGAATTGCGCGTCATTTTTTCCTAACAGTGACCCCCAAAGCCATGTATGAATGTTTTTTTGGTCGAAAAACACTCGCAAATTACCACCCTCTTCAAGAGGAATGTAATACACTCGCAAAAGGGAAGGGGTTCCCAGGAGACCCCTTACCCTTTGAAAATGAAGGGAAAATACTTTTTAGGGGCAGGCAGTGGGCTCAGGGACCACTGCCTGCCCTTAAAAAATGAAACGAAAATGTTTCTTTTTTTTTTAATGCATTCCGTTTTCCTTTAAGGAAAACGGGCTGCATTTAAAAAAAAAACGGTTTTATTGAAAAGCAGTCCCAGTCATGGTGGTCTGCTAAGCCCAGCAAGCCACCATCCCTGGGAGGGCCAGCCATTCCCAATGGGGTCGCAACTTGCAAGTGGCTCATTAATATTCATGAGCCTCGCATTTTGCGACCCCTTTGGGAATCACTTTTAGTGTCTGAGACACTGTTGTACATTGTGATTTGCGACTCACAAATTGCGACTCGCCCTTTGCGACTCGTAAATCACAATAGCGGTACATCTGGCCCTTAGTGATGACCTAAGAACCAGGAAGTAGGCCTCACTTTAAAACCGGGGGAATTGGTGCAGCAGCTCCGTACAAGAATCCAATTTGTATCCTAGTGTATGTTATCCATCAAACCTTTAAGGCACTCAATATGTCATGTAAGGAGAGTGAGAAGGATGTTGGCAGCAGGAAGAGAAAACGTATGTTTTCAGGAAAGGACCATGGACGAGCATGCAAGAGAAGATCAACGCAGTTGGAGTCACCCAGACATCGATAGAGGAAATAAGGAAGACATGGTATGATCTCAGATCTCGTACAAAGGAGAAGGTGGCAAGCCATCTGCAGGAGTCCCGAGGCTCAGTAGGAGGTCCCTCCCACCGTACCACCACCAACCGCCATAGAGGAGCGTCTGCAAAGCACCCTGGAGCCAGATGCCCCAGTGGTGTTGGTGCAATTGACACCTTAGACCTTCCAGGAACCTCATATGGTGAGTCAAATATAGACTTTTAATGCTAAACATTGTATTTGAAGGGTGCCACTAAGACAAATAAACATATTGCTAAACCATAGTAATGTATTGCAATAAAAAAGCTAAAGTCCAAATCTTTTATATACAATAGTAGTAGTACATGTCTTTTCAAAGTGCGTTATTGGATTTGTAGTGTAAATAAATCTACAACAAATAGAAGGACAACAAGAATGTAATTTAAAATTTCCTAATTTAGTACAATCAAGATCAAATGACTATGGTCTTGTCAGTGCTGCCCGCCCATCTCCCTGCTCTCCTTTCCAGTGAAGGTTCTTGAAAAGGCAATCAACCAGAAACTCCCCAAACACTTGGAATACCACAACTCCTGGACTCCTCTCAATTCGGATTCCAAGCCAACCACTGCACCAAGGTCGTCTTGATAGCAGCCCCCCTACGACATCAGAGCCCTTCTAGACTGTGCCGAAACAGCAACCCTCATCCTCCTGGACCTGTCAGCCTCCTTCATCACGGTCTCCATCCACATCTTGATCATCAAACTACACCAAATCGGACTCCAGGGAGACGCTCTCAAATGGATTGCCTCATACCTCACCCGAAGAACCCAGAGAATCTGTCTCCACCCATTCACATGTGAACCCAGGGAGACAATGTGTGAAGTCACATGAGGATCATTCTTCAGCCCCACCCTCTTCAACGAATACATGCCCCCCTTTACACCCCCCCCCGCCTCATGGCCAGCACTGTCAGATTGCATGGAACCGAAACCACCACCGCGACGTCGCACTATTACGGCTCTGGGTCAGCGGCTAAGCAAGGAGTCCTGCAAACTCTGGAAATTTCTGAAACCTATACATTGAGGCAAATCCAGGGTGGTGTGATTTGCAGGGATCCCACTCAATTTTCTTACACAGAATGACCTTCACATGTCAAACTTTAGCAATAAAAAAACTTCACTTGTGTGGCTGACCCTATTGGAATAATTCAGTAGACGTAAAAAACAAAATGAAATTAGAATCATGCTAAAGAGCTATTTTGTAAGGCATAGGGGCAGGCAGCAATTTGCTACTACGCCCTCCCCCCAAAAAAATGTAGGAGGTAACAGAGGTTTAGGTGAGGAGAAGCAATGGGGATTGGGTATAAAATACGAAATAATGCTGGAAGGGGAAGAGGGCAAAGTAGCACATGAGGGTGACAGCAACGGGAAGGGAGAGAAACACAAGAGGAAGGGAGCAACACAGGGGCAAGGGGAGAAGCACACGAAGGAGAGAGCAGTAGAGAGCACAGGGGCCGAGGAGTGGCACTGGCACATGAGAGCAGGGCCACATGAGAGTAGGATCCAAAACCGGTCCTGGCAAAGTGCTCGGCCGGGGGGGCTATGGGGATGGGAGGGGGGGTGCCACCGAGCTCTTTTCCCGGGCTGATTTTGCAGAATGTAACAAAAACTGCCCACAGCGGCCCCAAACCAGCCCCCCACCCGTGCGGCGCACCGATGGATGGCCCGGTGCTCACTACAGCCAGTCCGGCCCTGCATGAGAGCACACGCAGAACTCAAAGGAAAGAGCGAGAGCACAAGACGGACAGCACACAAAAGCACATGGTCGAGCAAGAGAAACAGAGCACGGGGTGGGAGAGAGAAGCCCACACGTGACAGAAGCATACACATGAGAGAGAGAAGCAAGTAAGTAAGTAAAAACGTTATTGTTCAGTTAATTAAAACCATAACAAATTTTCTTTACACTTGTGTCATAATGTTAAAAAAAATTTTTTTAATTAGTTAAAGAATACATGTTCAAAATTTACATCAAGATAAAATTCAAATACTCGTTAAAGGACAGAAAAAATGAGGTTTCAGAAAATCACACTACAGTATTAGAGGTATTAGTCAGTCATCAAGCGTTTTTCAAAGGCAAGCAAAAACTTTACAATCTTACAGTTGATTTGTGTATCCGTAGAGTCCAAGCAGCCCATAATGGCTGACCTGCAGGTGCGTAATCCTTTAGTCAGAAAGTAATTCTTTAAAAGAAGAGTTCGCTCTTGATTCAGCTTTGTACAATGACAAATAATATGGATTATATCCTCTTTTTTATAATCACAGAGCCGACAGGCGATGGATCCCGTGTATTTCCAGGCTGGTGCATCAGCCAGCGTTGGATATTTTCCGAATCTTAGAGCCATCAACCTTTTTTTTAGTAAAAACTGAGTATGTAGAGTCCAAGTAGAGCCCCGGAGTAAGAAGTTTGTAGCTGTTAATTGCAACCCAAGAATGTGAACGATGGGAAAAGATCTCCTTGTCAATAAGTAGAGAATGTAGTTTGGCGGCTTTGTTTATTACCTGTTTAAATGAGTTAACTGGCAGGTTTTTATCCCATAGCTGGGCGGTGCGTGGTAATTCCAGTGCTTTAGTCAGGAATTTGTTTGCCTCAGATTTGGTTCCCGTTTCGACTTCTTGCCACAAAAATTTGTTTAAGTTGTTGTCAGTGGCATTCATTTTAATGCGGTACCAGGTTTTAATGCACATGTATAGTCTTCCCACTGACTCATTCATGAGACCAAATTTTAGGCGCATTTGCGCTGGTGAAGCAGTGCGGGGAAGTTGAAAAACTTTCTTGTAAATTTTGGTAATCAAGGTATTTAACAAAGCACCGTCCTTGCCATGCATTGCTGCACTTGCGTATGTTAAGGTGGGAAGGGCTTTAGCTGGAATTACCGTTAGTAGTGGTTTAAACGAAGGGCCTGCTAGTTTTTTGTACAAAGAGCTAAATGCAAAGATCAAGGCTCCGGTTCGTTGCGTAAGGTAATGTTTTTGCGCTTTTAGAGTAATCTTTTCGTCAACAAAATGACCCAAATATTTATAATTTGAGACCCTTTCAAGCCTTTTGCCATCTATGCAAATATTGTAGTCTGTTGAGCGCCGATTAGAAATTAACATTGTTTTGGTTTTAGACAAGTTCAAAGTCAGTTTTTTTGCAGACAAAAAAGCGAAAGTTCTGATAGTAGTCTGGTCATACCGACTCTTGTTAGGCTCATAAGTACAATGTCGTCCGCGTATGCAAGATGTGAGAGTTGCAGATTACCTAATCTCGGAGGATGAGCATTGCAGGTGTTTAGTTTGCCGGAAAGGTCCGAAAGAAATAGGTTGAACAAGTGAGGCGCCAAAACGCATCCTTGTTTTAATCCGGTTCCTATGGACACTTTTCTTGACAGTCGCGAACCGTCGCCTAGCTTTACTTGTGTCCATGTGCCGGTGTAAAATAGCAACAGGCCCCTTAGTAAGCTCTCTGGTATGTCCCATGATCTTAATTTAGCCCATAGTAGGTCCCGGTCCACACTATCGAATGCGGCTTGCAGATCAATAAAACATAAGTTCAGCTCCTGCTTGTTACGCTGGCATTTATCAGCTATCAAGCTTATTGATAGAATATTTGAAATAGTTCCGATGCCCGCTCTGAACCCCGTTTGATTGAGTGGAATCAAATCTCTGTCGCCTGACCAAGTAACCAGGTCTGTTAATAAAAGAGATGCAAAGTATTTTGCTTCCACGTCCTGCAGTGTTATTAATCGATAGTTAAGTGGGTTGGTTCTGTCACCTCCTTTGTATATGGGCGTTATTATGGAGCCATGCCAACTTTTAGGAACTTGACTGAGTGTTTGAACGTCAGCAAAGAGATTCTCTAAAAGGGGGCTCCAGTATTCAGGTGCGTGTTTATATACCGCTTGGGGAATACCGTTTGGCCCCGGGGCCCCGTTACTCTTCCCCTTACTAATTACTTTTGTAATCTCTTCCGTAGAGTAGATTCTGGATGATATATTGCTTAGGTTGATTGGCGACTGTTGAGTACTATTTTTCACCTCACTTATCTTTTTATTTTGATGTTGCGCGTAGGGTTGATTCGCTGGAATGTTTAATAGGTTTCCTTTAAATTTTTGCTGAAGGAAGATAACCCATTCAGTTTCCTGCACGTTTGATGTAAGAATATTCAGCGGTCTGGTTAGTTGATTTATAATTCTCCAGAATGTAATTGCGTTTGAGGTTTTAGCGCTATGGAGCAACTTAGTCCAGAATTTTTCATTGGTAACTTTTTTGTGCTCCCAAACGTTCTTTTTATAGCGCTTCCGTAGAGCCAAGAAGACGTCCATTTGACTAGAGTCTTTATTATACGTTTGCAGCTTTTTGTGTGTTTTTCTCAGTTCCTTCCTCAAGTCTCTCAAATCTTTTGGCAATGTATTGTTTGTGTTCGTTCCTTTGTCCTTCGTAACTGGAGATTTCATTTTCGTTTTTAGGCTCTCTAAAAAGAGAGACCATGCTTCTATGGCATTCGTGGAAGTGTCAGTTAAGTTGTTCATCGTGTCCACTATTGTCGAGAACCATTCACATTTGTTTGGATTACACCAGTTAATTCGTTTTTGGTTAGATGAACTTAGGTTGCCTTCCACAGTTTGTGAAGATGGAAATCTTTCTACACACAGATTGAATTTAATGTGCTGCATTGAGTGGTCGCTCATGGGCGAGTATTCAATATAAAAGTTGTTTAATAAAGGAAATAGCGAAAGACTTGCAATTGTATAGTCCAGAGTTGATTGGGAGTGCGGGCCGTAAAAGGTTTTTTTGGGAGGTCGATCCTCGTTGGTCCTGCCATTAAGAACTCGCATGCCTAGATATTCTAACTCTGTCACCAATTTTATTCCTATTCGGTCGATTTTACTCCTGACGCCACCTCATCAGGCTCTATACGAACTGGTCAAGACGGGAAGGGGACCACGGGCGTTTTGGGAACATCTCATGTTTGGCGAGTCGGCCGCTGTATTCGAACCAGTACGTACTGCTTCATAACATAAAATAAAAAAAGGAAATGCCGATTGGAGCCACTGAATAAAGGGCTAAGCACTATCCTTGACTCGCCGTAATCCTTGCACGAACTGGCTTCTTTGGATGCTTCATTATAAAACGCGCATCCGCATATTTATTGAACCGAACGACATACTTGATGGTTTCGAACCAGTGATCCTGAGACTCTATACGACCTGGTCATCTTTTTTGCAACCTTGCTTCTTTAATAATACATCGTCGCGTCCAAGGAGCTTCAACTACTTACTTTGCCCTGAAGAAGTCCCCGCAGGGACGAAACACTTCGGCTGTGTCCTTTAACATTTGGAGTGAATAAAGAAAAATCTTTTTTTGAAAAAAAAATGTTTGTTCCATATGCAATTTTTGATTATATCTTGTGTGCAAACTAGAAGACCTTACTTTACACATGTCTTTGTTGTGGTGCACCTTTGCTTAGAATTACAATTTGTATCTCAAGTTCTATATAGAACTGCCATTGTGATGGTGGGTGGTTGTCAGTGTGCACACTACTCCCTTTGTGGTATTTAGAGGGAAAATATTAATTTGGCTATTGTGGTCAGGTGCTCCGTTAAGAAAGGTTCCACCATCCAACTTGCTTCTTTGTTCTGGGATGCTCCAGTGCATGTTGTCCGCTGAGAGAGAGAAGCGCAAGGTGGAAGAACCACACAGACAAGAGAGAGAGCAATATGGAGTGGGAGAGAACTACACAAAGGAGGCAGTTTGAAATGCACTTGTGGAGTACTTAAAAGGAAATGAAAGAGAGCAGTGTGGGGGGGGGAGCAGACAGACAAGAGATAGCAACACGGAGACGGAGGGACAAAGAAAAGCACAAGGAGGAGAGCTTGAAAACACATGCAGTTGTGGAGTGCTTAAACAAAGAATGCAAATGCTCTCTGAAAGTAAAAAGACAAGTTAAGAGGGGACAAACACAAGATGGACAATGCAAGCCACTGAATATGAAGCAAGCAAATAAGAGTAACAACAATGCCAACCAACGAGACAGGTAGGTTCGACATAGAGAGGCACTAAGAAAGATGTGCTTGAATAATGAAAGAGGGTTGTAATAAGTGAAAGGTGTGGTCGGGCATGCAAATATATTAGTCGTCTCGACAGATACAGACTGCCTTTAATAAGAATGCTTCCAAGCTCTCCTGAAATTCCTGCTATGTGAGGAGAAACGGTGAGGGATAAGCAAGATGAATGTGTGCACCATAAACATCGCTTGGGAACAATGCTGAAGAAATAAAAAACCTAAGCATGTTTCATTAACATCAAATGTATGCCAGGCACACCATGCCTGAGTCCCATTGTAAATCAGTGTTTAAACCAGTGCTTTCTAAACTTTTTAGCACCACGGCCCATTTTTTTGGAACAACAAACTTTCACAACCCACCTCTCTTTAATGGAGATTAGATGGGTGATTTTTAGTGCTCGACTAAACAGCATTGCTTTAGCAATGTTTGTTTGTCGAGATTATAGTGAGGCTTTCAAAAGTCTACCCAAACTGCTGCGTATCAGGTACAGTTCATGTGAGCCAGGCGCGTGCACATCGCCAGCCACATCGCATATCGAACACTATTACCATTTGTCTGAGCCTCTGCATCAGACTTCAAAGGAAGCCGCTCCCCCGCCCCTCTCCGCGCAAAGCCAGAGCTTGTTTATTGGACCGGATCCAGTGTCCACAAACAGGCTTTCATTAGACTCTGATGCCAGTTGCATTTTGGGAGCAGGAAGGTTGCTGAAAATACAGCTCTACTTCGAGATCATTTCTTCCTGTAAGGAGAAATAACAAAAACCTTTCTAAGAGAAGCTTTAAGCTTCCTCACTGAAGGTGCGCGGTAATATTTGGGGGAACAGTCATCTATTATTACAGGTGGTCATGCTTCAAGCACTTCCGTATTTTGAGAACAGATCAGACGAAGTGCAACAGCTTTCATTGAAAAATTGCAGAATTTGCAAATGAGAAACACATTGGGTCGCAGCTCGGATTCCCTGAGCTTGTTCTAGAGTCAATGAGATTTCGCCCTGGCAGTAAAGAGAATATCATTGCATAGTTTATCCCACAAATCACCGAGCCCTCTGCATTCTTCACAAACCGTTAGCCCTGTGCTTTAAACACCTCGCCAAGCTTTCTGCGCAGGGACTGTGGATACAACTGTCACTATTTTTAACACAGTGGTTGGACTCTGAATATTTTTGCAGCAGTGTCTGCTGGTGCTAAATAATGCCGCATTATTTCACAATGTTGACACAATACTCTAGAGAGTGTGGTCTAGTGGCTTCAATATTTATCTGGAGGCCTTCAGCGAGCGCTGCGGTAACAGGCAGAGTTAGTAATTGAAAGCCGCCTTTCAGACATCTGGCATCCGTGAGGCAAAAGGACATTGCTGTTCATTGTCTCATGTGAGGATTTCAATTAGCAAGGAAGTCACAAGTACAACCCGCAGCAATCTTCTGTGGCCTCGGGCTCAGGAACCAAGCATTGCATTGGAGAATGGCTGCACCACAGACTTTCCGAAACAACTGGAGAGAGGTTCCGTTAAACGCAGTTCACAGACATATATTTACAGACGACGCCACAAACACTTACAATGCTCTCTTCATCACACCGAGGTGACAATTTAAGCTTCTTCAGCACTATTGACAGTGTTGTCACGTGCACAGATGAGTGTTTTTGTCCCATTTCTGGTGGTCGTTATGTCTTCGCCATTCCTAGTCGCTGCATTACCGATTCATATTTGTTGGGGGCAGTCGTCACAAAAAACGATGACGATGTTGCGCAGTATGTTCTATTGCAGAGTCCTGCATATTTTAAAACTGCTCTTCAATATCATGGTTGGAGGGTATAATCCTATCTAGCACTACTTATCTACATTTCATCCAGCAATGTACGCTTTCATTTAATACATAATTGTCGATCTTATTTTGTGGCGAAACGTATTAAGATGTCCCTGCCGAACTGTGTTTAGTTATTCTGCATTTACTCTGGCAATTCTGTTTTACAGGGCTGTGCATCGTGCTGTGTGTAAAGACCTTGCTACGGTATCACTATCACATGACTTCTTCCAAAAGAGGTGTTCAAAAAGGGTTATAATGTCGTTTTATAATTGGTTATAAACATACATGCTTTTCATACAATAAACCTTTCATTGTGCCTATTATTTCGGATATAGAAGTGAATGGAAGCTTTCTGCAGTGCAAATTTGCTGCAGTTGGGTATATACATCAGCAACCCCAAAAACCCCAAAAGATTTAGGGGCACAGACACACACAACCCCCCCCACACACACAACACCACACACAAACAACCCCACACACACAACCCCCCCACACACACAACCCCACACACACACACAACCCCACACACACACAAACCCCCACACGCACACAAACCCCACACACTCCCACACCCCCCACACACTCCCACACACACAACCTCCCACACACACAACCCCCCACACAACCCCACACACACACAACCCAACACACACACAACCCCACACACAACCACCCCACACATCCCCCCCCCACACACACACACAACCCCACACAACTCCCCCCACACACAACTCCCCCCACACACACAACCCCCCACCCACTCATCCCCACACACACAACCCCGCACACACAACCCCACACACACACAACTACACAGAACCACACACAAACAACCACACACACAACCACACATAACCACACTCAACCACACACAACCCCACACAACCCCACAACCACAACACAGCACACAACCACACACACAACCCCAGACACAACACACACAACCCCACACACACAACCACACACACAAGCCCACACAGCCACAACCACACACAAGAACACACACACAACCACACACACAACTATCTATCTATCTATCTATCTATCTATCTATCTATCTATCTATCTATCTATCTATCTATCTATCTATCTATCCATATATCTATCTATTTATCGCCCTCACTCTATCTGTCTATCTATTGCACTCACTCTATCGGCATCACTCTATCTATCTATCAATCTCTCTACACCCATCTCTCTCTACACCCTCCTCTCTAGGACCTCCTTATCTCTCTCTACACCCCTCTCTAGCTACGCCCCTCTCTCTCTACACACCTCTCTCTCTACACCCCTCTCTCTACACCCCCTCTCTCTAGGACCTCCTTAACTCTCTCTACACACCCCCTCTTTCTACACCCCCTATCTACACCCCCCTATCTACATCCCCCTCTCTACACTCCCTCTCTCTACACCCCCCTCTCTACACCCCTCTCTCTACACACCTCTCTCCACACCCCTCTCTCTCTACACACCCCTCTCTCTCTACACACCCCTCTCTCTACACATCCCTCTCTCTACATATCCTGCTCTCTCTCTACACCCCTCTCTACACCCCTCCCTCTCCACCCCTCTCTTTACACCCCTCTCTACACCTCTCTCTCTCTCTACACCCCTCTCTCTCTACACCCCCTCTCTACACACCCTTCTCTACACCCCTCTCTACACCCCTCTCACTCTCTCTACACCCCTCTCTCTCTCTCTACACCACTCTTTCTCTACACCCCTCCCTCTCTCTACACCTCTCTCTATCGCCCTCACTCTATCTATCGCCCTCGCTCTATCTATCTATCATTCTCACTCTATCTATCGCCCTCACTCTATCTATCTATTGCCCTCACTCTATCTCCCTCACTCTATCTATCGCCCTCACTCTATCCATCGCCCTCACTCAATCTATCGCCCTCACTCTATCTATCGCCCTCACTCTATCTATCACCCTCGCTATATCTATCGCACTCACTCTTATCTATCGCCCTCACTATATCTATCGTCCTCACTCTATCGCCCTCACTCTATCTATCGCCCTCACTCTATCTATCTATCGCCCTCACTCTATCTATCTATCTATCGCCCTCACTCTGTCTATCGACCTCCCTCTATCTATTGCATCACCACAGCATCACTCAGCACCACCACAACATCACTATGCGCTACCACAGCATTACTGAACGTCACAGCATCACTCGTCGCCACCACAACATCACTCAGCACCACCACAGCATCAATCTGTGCAACCATTCAACAACAAATGGTTCAAATATGTTCTATCAATGTTTCAAGCTTTATTACAAATGTGACAAAAAGATGTTAATATTTCACTTCTGTTCTTGGATTTTCGTCACAATAAAATACACTGAACATAATCTTCACAAAAGATATTTACAAAAGTTTAAGCTATTGCCATTATAAATTACAATAACTTATTTAAGTATTAATTATTCAAAAAATAATAGCCATTGTTATTTGTAATATCAATACATCTAAGTCACGTAAATACAACACATATTGCATTACAAATGCCATAGGTGTCACCTTTGCGAAAGTTAAAACTATTGGCATTGTAAATGACAAAGCTATTAATTTAGCTATTTTCAAAACCAACACATAAATACAAAATTTGTCATTTACAATACGAATAGCTCAAACTTTCCTAATGCGAGACCTATTTCATTGCAAATGCTTGTTTAATGTAACTAAAGCATCCTGTTTTTGTGCACTGTCATTTATAGACCACACTTTTTCCATTGAACTAGCCAGTAAATTTGCACAGTTTTATTATTAAAACTATATTGCACACAAGTGATGTGGGGAAATCAGATTTCAGTGCATTTTTATCATTTGTACATTATCAAGTTAGGGGTCTTGATTTGTTCTGATCCTGTTAAAATCTTTGTTTCCATCATACTAAAGAATTACAAAAAATTTACTTCATATTGTGCTTTCCTACCTGATGAATGTGTACAGTTCATTTACAGGTATTTACATTTTGTTGTGAGTTATGAAAAAATGACATCATAAAACCTTTCCTTGTAACACTCCCTGTAGCCCGGCAAGACTGTCACATAATTCACTTTACTTTTCTTTCTCTGCCTGCAAAGGGAGGAGTTGTGAACACCAATTCCCATATTAAAAAACATAAGCAGGGGGGGCGTGGCTAGCAGCCGATCATGGCGGCAGCGTAAGGGACGAGCTCCGCTGCTGAAGCGGCCTCTTCGTCGATCCGACACAAAATCCGTCACTTCTACAAGCCCTACAGGCAGGTACCAGAACCCAGGACCGGGTGGAGTAAGCAGCGACAAGCGGCGACAAGATCCGACGTCCGCTGCCCGAGATACATCGAAGCCCCGGATCGGCCTGCCCCAACCTCCTGAGCCGGGACCTTCCCTGGCTGTCAACCCAGCAGGAAGTGCATGCTGACCGGGGGATCTAGACCGGAAGTGCCCATGAGGCGGAGGAGCCGATAGACCAAGTACGTCCTGGAGAGTCGGATGCAGAGATCCGCGCGGACCAAGGGAGTGGCGTTTCACGGATTAATCTCTGGAGCCCAGACCGAATCTGCGGTCGTTGCCGGCAGCACCGAGAGTCCAGGTGACGGAAACGAAGCGGGCGTCCGCCATCTTCTTGATTGGAGTCGTCGCTACGCATCTGGCGACAATCAACGCTTCTCGCCACCCGGAGGACGCCGCTGAGACTTGATCATTGCCAAACCGGACTGGACAGGGGGTCCGCACCGCTCCTCACATCCTGGAGCGTAGGGGCACGAGGAGCACGACACTTAGCGGCATGGCGGGGAAAGGCCCTAAGGGCGGCGTCACACAGACCCGCATTGACCGATTTACCTCCGACAAGCCTACCGTTTCCCCAGCGGGGAAGGAGCAAGGTGGCAAGGCGGCCGACTCTCCAGGAGGAAAGAAGGCGACACTAGACGACGTCATGCTCGCACTGGCCCAGCTGCAAACGACCGTTGGCGGAATCTCCACGGATGTCACCCTACTTAGAGCAGACCTCCACAAAATGTCTGAGAAAGTCAAGAGCATGGAGGTGGTCACGAAATCCCTTGTGGAGGACGTTTCAGAACTTCAACGAGAAATGGGAAAGATGGCGCAGGACAATAGAATGCTCCGGGAGAAGCTGGATGAGCAAGAGGGGCGTTCTAGGCGAAACAACATCCGCATTATAGGGGTGCCGGAATCAGAAGGAGTAAAAGCTATGGATCTCTTCGTAGAGAGCCTGATAACGAATGAACTAAAGCTGAAGGGACTGTCCAACTTTTTTTCGGTGGAAAGGGCCCATCGAGTCCCGGGAGGCCAACCGAAACCGGGGGCTACCCCACGACCCATAGTGGCACGCTTGTTTAATTTCCGGGACCGGGACGCAGTCTTGCAGGCAGCCAGAACCTCCCCTCCTCTCAAGATCCAGAACGCCACCGTTGCCATTTTCCCCGACTACACAGCGGAAGTCGCCCGTCGGCGGCGAACGTTCTTTGAGGTGAAAAAAGAACTGAGGTCCAGAGAACTGCCATATTCAATGCTCTTCCCTGCGAGACTACGGGTGGTGGAGGAGAACAAGACGTGGTTCTTCGACAACCCTGAAAACGTACAGGAGTGGCTCGAGGGATGGAGACCGGGTCAGAACCACAGACGGACAAATCGCCCCAAGAAAGATCGGACTGGAGGCCAACGCCAGGACTCCCAGGCTTCGGGAGGGGGACCGGACAACAGTGACTCTTTGGGAGCAGAAGGAGGCAGGGAAGAGTTCGAGGAACAATGACCATCTGGACATCTTTTATGTTTGTTTTGGTAATGAGACTTTAATGCTGCACACGCGCTTCCCGCCATTGGACACTGGGTGAAGGGCCTCCGAGGGTGTGAATGAGAGACTGCCGGCTGCGGAGAGTCCCTCACCCCAACGCGCAAGTACACTGTTTGGGCAATGGGGTATGCACTCTGCTCAGTTGGGGGGGCGGGCAGTTTTGAGTCCGTGCTATTTTAAAGAACAGGAGGCCCTAGACATTTGAGGATTGAAGTAAATAATAGACATATACTAAATAGTGTATATGACCTCTGCCCAGCCGGACAGGTCTTTTAATAGTCAAAGTTTTTTAAAGTTAATCTGTATAGAAACAGTTGTACAAAAGTGGGCACAGCCTGTGACCCACAGGGAACAAGGACAAAACAAGTGACACAAACAATTATGCAGGGACGCTCAAAAGCGGTCTGTACTCATTCCATAGTAATACAGACTGGTTTACAATTACAGCAACCCGCAACAACCACTGAGGGATAGTGGGTTGTCCAGCCACCGTGCTACAACCCACTATCCCTCATACGACGTATTAACCAGGACCAGTCTCTTCGGATGGCTAATTAACCCCCCATTATTTCTGACGAAAATGCAACTATCTGACCCTTGCCTGTACTAGTGGTTAAAAGCTGTGCGGAATGCATATGGAGCCCTTCTGAACTAATAGGAGGTTTGGTGATGTAACCAATTTCAAAGACAAACATGACATATATATATTTCCTTGTCCTGATGATGATGCAAGTATGTTGTAAATTGCATCGAAACGTCGTCGACTTAAATGCACCATATGTTGCCCTGATTTCTTAATTCCTTAACAACAATGGGTTGCTGTAATTGTAAACCAGTCTGTATTACTATGGAATGAGTACAGACCGCTTTTGAGCGTCCCTGCATAATTGTTTGTGTCACTTGTTTTGTCCTTGTTCCCTGTGGGTCACAGGCTGTGCCCACTTTTGTACAACTGTTTCTATACAGATTAACTTTAAAAAACTTTGACTATTAAAAGACCTGTCCGGCTGGGCAGAGGTCATATACACTATTTAGTATATGTCTATTATTTACTTCAATCCTCAAATGTCTAGGGCCCCCTGTTCTTTAAAATAGCTTACTGCCCAAGGACCCTAGCGTGATTCCTTTTGGGTTTCCCTTGTTGTGTCATAACAAAGTTTTGAGTCCGTGCAGCAGGGGGGCAGGGAGGGGGGGGGAACGGGAGTTGGGTAAGTTTGCACTACGGGGCTTTTTGGTCCTGCAGGTTCATGTTCTAAGCACACGTATGTTTCTAGGCATGTTTTACGTAACTGAGAGCATCTGGTCTACTCGGGGCACTGGGGGAATGGACTGTGAGATGCAGTCACGCCTGCCCTACACCTGCCTCTACTTGCCGCCTCGCCAACGGCGAGGGGGCTTCATGGCGGATCACTGTTTTTCGTATGGCTGCGACGAATAGTCACACCACAACGAACCCACTGCTTGTCATGTCCTGGAACGTCAGAGGTCTAGGGGATAAGATTAAGCGGGGTCTGGTGCTGCAGGGGATAAGGAGACGGGGGCCGGCTCTCATTCTCCTACAGGAGACACACTTGACGGGGGCGGCCTCGAAGGCCTTAGATAGGAGAGGCTATCACATGATAGTGCACGCAGTTCTGCGAAGAAGGCACTACAGGTCCACAGCAAGCTCTGGTCAGTAATCCTGATCAACTACTTTGCCTCTTTAATAACCTTGAAGAATTAATCCTTAAAACTAGCGTGGTCTTGAGAAGGGAATCCCCCCTCTCACACATAGATACACTTTAGGGCGTGTAGACACAGTCTGTATCACACGTCCACTAGTTTTAATTACACACACTTTTTAATCGTCCTGAAGAAAGCCAGCATATCCATAAGGCACTGGCTGAAACATGTTGACGTACCAAGGACGTGGGAGGTCGTAACTCGCCTCTAACGTCCACCTGCCTTATTTTTAACCGCTGACGGAGGCCCAGGTATTAAAGTCTGTCCTACCTTCGGGTACTGGGACCCCCGCCAAGCCGTTTTAAACTCACTTTCAAAACATTCTTCACCGCACACACAGTGATATACCTGCTTCGCTGTCACCAGGCGTCGTAGCACACCCGGGACACGTTAGGTGTCACTGGGTGGGCCCGATGATGAAGCATGCCACCAACTAGGTTGGTGGGTGAGGGCTTCATGAGCACACCTACCAGGTGCCACAACCGTCTGACAAAACAAAACTGAGTCACGAACACCTTTAAACTAGAATATTGTTTAAACAACCCCCTCTTCCCCCCCCACCTCAGCTAGCCTCTTTTTGATTAAATTATATATAATACAGGGATACGGGCTAGCTATCTGGTCCTCTCTCTCCCTCTTGATACACGACCAGCCTTAAAGCAGCACATCATCTACGGTTCAGGAGGCAAGCATGTCCCATGGCTGCTGGTGTTAGAGAGCAATGGCCAAACAGATTTATATGGTGGAAAGTCTGAAGCACACAAGAAAGTCTCTCCCCAAAAAGGGTCAGCGATGTGTGTAACTTCCAATCAGTAGGTGTGTTGAGGACAAACACACAAACAAAACCCGTAGACTACAGAAACACTGAGGCAGTAATAGCAGTGATTAGGCTATGGTGTAAGAGCAGTAATGGCGTGAAAAGGCCCTCATCTGCCTTCAGTAGCGCTGTATCGGTCTGTCTTTACAAGGCCTAAAATGTGTTCTTTCCTGAAGTGATCAGATGACAGGTGAGCATCTGTTATCACTGGAAACCCCAGTTCTGACCCTCTTTCCTTTTCAGATGCACCTTCCGGGTGTGCTTAAGAGGACTCTGAGCCAGCGTTTACCCTGAGGCACTTTCAGTAAGTAGTTTCCCCAAGTGGAGTCTCTTCATTAAGTGGGACAAGGGCCACTATAACGGATAGGTCTCAAATTGTGGCATTGGATGAATTTTGTTTCAAACCCTTAACCTTGCCCTGTGGAGTCCCACAGGGGTCCTCCCTTAGCCCAACACTTTTTAATATTTATGTCTCTTCTTTGACAACTCTAATTGGTTCCTACGGTTTTAACCTAACCTCCTACGCAGACGATACTCAAATTGTGGTTGCTCTGCATCCTGGTCAGAGAGCAAGCATAGACAGTCGGTTTCACGACTGCATGGAAGCAGTAGGGAGGTGGATGGTGCAAAACTCTTTAAAACTCAACTCAAGTAAGACAGAAGTCATTTTATTTGGAAATGACCCTAATTTCTGGGCCCCAAGTTGGTGGCCAGATACTTTAGGCACCCTCACCACACCTACTAGGAAGGTAAAGAATCCGGAGTAATTATTGATGATAAGCTCAATTTTAGTGATCAGATAAAGGGTGTGGCTTCAATCACTTTTTACACGTTGAGAATGATCAAGAAAATGTTACACTTTCTGCTGGCAGACAATAGGCGGACAGTGGTATCATGTCTAGGTTAGACTACTGTAATGGGCTCTACCTAAACCTGCAAGAACGTTCCATGAATAAGTTGCAACTGCTGCAAAATACTGCCGCTAGATTGCTTACTAATACTCCCAAATGTATGCCTATTTCTAATGAAATAAAAAAACTTCACTGGCTGCCGGTGAGGAAAAGGGTGCATTTGAAGGCCCTGTGCACAGTGTACAAGGCTCTGCAGGACATGGGCCCAGAATATCTTAAGCAGCGGCTGCAATGGTACCAATCTATAAGAACACTGCGCTCCCTAGGGGCAAAGTTGGTGTCAGTACCAACTATAAAAAAAGCTTCATGGGGCGGAAGAAGCTTTGTAACTTGTGCAGCAAGAGCCTGGAACGATCTCCCCTTTTACTTGAGAAACTCCACAGATTTGTTAACTTTTAGGAAGTAGCTGAAGACCTGGCTTTTCAACTTCTAATCTGTGTCTTTATCTTAACGCCCAGGAAAAGCAGTCAGCGCCAGGACACCCTTGGGTTACTGTTTGCGCTATAGAAATGCCAATAACATAACATAACTATACAATCACAAAGCATGCAATATGCGTTCAATAAAAGCCTCCTTCATATTATCTTTGACTGCAACATGTACTATTTCATTATTTAAGTGCTCTAGGGAAAAAAGGTGCCATCCCCATATATATAAGAGTTAAATCAGAGGCCATTTAAAACTGTAAGACAAACCAATTGCAGCCCACCTCCTTCCTATGAGGCCTTACACAGAATGTGCATTGTGAACGAATGAATATCCCTTTCTGACTCAGGGCATATACGAGCCAGCGAACGGCCTATTCATAAACAGATCTGCGATGAGCCATCCAAGAACAGCATTTGATGATCCGTCCACGAGATGTACATATTTATTGATGTATTATATATTATGTAAAAACAGTAGCGCTTGTGAAAAGCGCTCGACAAACCGATTGCAGCCCAACTCCTCCTTATGAGGCCATAAACAGAACGTGCATTGTCAACAAATGAATTTTCCTTTCTGACCCACACGCACGAAACAGGACATAATCAAACCAGTGAACGGCCAATTAAAAAACAGATCTGCGATAAGTCATCCAAGAACAGCATGTGATGATCAGTCCACGAGGTGTACATATTTATCGATGTATTATATTATAGATATATTATGTAAAAATAGAAGTGCTCGTGAAAAGCGATCTTAAATAACGAAATAAAAATGTAGTCCTAAAACAATAGATGAACATGGCCGCTGCGTATGTTTAGAAGTAGTTGGGTGGTGCTCTCGGGGAGGGCTAAACACCGGAAGAGGCATAACGTATGCATGCCCTTGACATATGGGGCGAAATAAAAATGGAGCAATAATGGTGCCAGGAAATGGGGAGCCAATGGGTGGGATGTAAGCCTACAAAGCAGATACAGCAGTTGCAGTTTGAGACAGCGCATGCGCACCGTCTAGAGCCGAGACCTAAAAATCACAACAAAGAAAAACAAAGCATGCAATTTTAATGTGCAGAATGTTGAATAGGAGCCGGGATTTTTGGGGCTGGGTGTTTCGCTCCCTCTAGTGGTCATTATCTATATTAAGGAGTTGGAATTATCATTTTAATTTAGAAGGCTTGAAGGAAGAGAAAGAAACAATACGTTCTGGCTTCAGGAACCTATTCAACTCTATCAAATTATAAATGAAACTCAAAAATGGCGACAACTTGAACTCTGTACGGTTTAACATCCTACACCAAAAAGTAAAACAAAATAAAAAAAGGTGTATATGAAATGACAGACTTTTCTTATTTTTGTTTTTCAAATATACTAGAAGTTGTCCTTATATCACTTTGTTCATGGCTTTGCACACTGCTTTATACGTGTGTTGGTGCAAACACATTTGAAGAAGAAAACTCATGATTTCGTCTGTGCATATGCACTGATTATTGTTCTAGCAGTCCAAAATGTTTAATATGCCAATAAAATGTAAAATTTCATAACTATTCAATGAAACAAAAACATACATTCTTAACAAATGGACTTGCCAAGAAGTCATTATGAAAATATGTTTTTTTTATCTACTTCCTACAACATCCTACATGAAAATTCTTTTTGCTGGCGGTACGTGGAAAAATCGAAATTACAGCAGAAAGAAAATTCATAAATATCAATGAAATCCTTTAATTGTTACAGATGTGTTTTAATGCCGTTAATTAGCAGAAGTGGATGCGTTCGCCTCGCTCCATCAATTCCACCACTCAGGTTTCTTCGCTTCGTTCTGCTGCTGATGGACAGCTGTGGAAGTTCAATTTTTTTCAAGAGCACTTTAACTGGTTGAAATTCACAATTGACAGTAGGGCAAGGATCCTGCAACTGTGTCAAACGTCATGAGTAAGTATTTATTTATTTATTTATTGTTTTATATAGCGTGAACAAGACCCATAAATGAGTATCAGAGCACTATATATATATATATATATATATATATATATATATATATATATATATATATATATATATATATAGCACTGTAGTTTTAAACAGTACAATTGAAACCTATAAATAGTTGTAGTTGTCTCAATAAAAATTTGAAACAAGGAAAAACATTTGTATAATCACTAATACAGTTAGAAAGAACATAGGTTAATAACTTATAATACATTTGTAATGGTTCTGGGTATTCACAATGGTGAGAATAGATGTAGCAGTCCTGAAGAGGAAATCTCAGTGCTAGTAAGGATCAGCGGGATGTGCCTAGTAATACAGTGAGGAGCTTCATCTAGAGTCTGGAAACGGAAGAGCTTATAGAGAGAGTCAGCAGGCTTGAGTAGGAAGAGTAAATGTGTGAATGGGGCTTCTGGAACACAGTGTCTGCTGCGAATTAAGTGAGGAATTTGCTGATTAGGAAGGACTTAGCTTTTTTTTAATATAGAAGTAGATGCGATTTTTCTGATGCTTGGTGGGAGCGAGTTCCATATTCTTGGTGCAGCTCCAGAGAAGGCTCTTGCGTATTGTTTTTCTTACGGAAGAGTGGAGGTTTTAGGGGAAGAGTACCGGCGTTCCGTGAGAGTCCGCTTCCTCCAGAAATCGAAATTTTCTGTGCTAGGTACAGTGGAGTTTTGTTATAGATCGCTTTATGAGTGATGCAGACCATCTTTGGTTGGATTCTTGCTTCATAAGGCAGCCAGTTGAGAGCTTTCAGATGTGGGGGTGATGTGGTTAATTTTTTTTGATCCGGTTAAGGGTCTTGCAGCTGCATTAAGACAGGCTTTAAGCGGGGTTGTTGAGACTTTGGGGAGTCCTGATAAAGTAGTACATCCATATCCAAGTCTTGAGATGACTTATGACTAATCTGCAGTTTTGAAGTCTAGAGGTTCGATTTAAGGTTTCATTTTTCTAAGATAGCGGAGGTGAAATCTGGCATTTTTAGCCATCAAGTTGATGTGGGATTGCATATTAAGGTTCTTGTCAAGAGTGATTCCTAGCGACTTGGTAGAGTCCACCAGGATTGAAGGGCAGTGATAGCTTGGTCCAATCTTTCCTCACGTGGCGTTTTTATGGGGGGAGATTAAAAGCAGTTCGGTTTTTTGAGTGTTTAGCTTAAGGTGATTGTTTGTTAGCCATTCAATGGTCTTTTTAAATGCTTGGTTCATACTCTCAATCTCTTCTAGGGAAGTAATCTTAAAATATAGCTGAGTGTCATCCGCATATATGTGGAAGGATATGTTAGCCTGCTGTAATGTTTCGGTTGCGGGTTCGATATAGAGATTAAATAGTGATGGGGAAGCAAGGCATCACAAAAGCCTACAGAGAGAGCCTGGCATTAGTGGGTGAGTGAAATAAACGCTGCTGTTTTCTGGGCACCATGGAGGGGGAGGAAGAAGGGGGCGTAACTTGGTCGTTAAAATTAGGGGGGTGACATTTCCCAACAACTAGGCTAGCATATCATGTTAAAATACAGTGCAGAAGTGCAGAAGGGGAGTTTAAGGGATGGTGGAATGGTATCGGAGTGCAGATCATAAGCGGTACCTAAAACACAATATTTTATAAAATACCCAACATTTTTAAGACCTTCATATAAAAGAGACATGTGTGTGTTTTTGTCTGTGTGTTTATGTAAAAATCCCAGGTGAAATCCGACAGACTCCTCACCATATCAGACTGAATACACCCTGTACTCGACTATGTACTAGTGAGAAGTTTCATTAGGGGGTGTAACACACCAAACACCCCCATTTGAAGCTACACCCCTGAGAATAGACTATTGAGGCGTGGTGAGCAATCACATTCAGCATAAGCTCTCTCCAAAAACCTCTGCAGTTGCAAAATAAGTATGTGGTGCACCATCCGGAGTAGAAGACTTCTCTAGTACTCACCCTGGAGTTTCTGAATGGACCCCGATTTGTTATAATATTGAACTGCACTGCAGATGCCGAGACCGTGCATCCACAGCAACCCATACAACTTACACAGGGAATTGCTGCACTCACAGTACAGTTTGTTTGAGCACTGGTGCTTCATCAGGGAAGCATGGGTGTACAGGAGCACTACAGAAGTGCAATTTAGGAATACTGTAATGAGGAGGATGAGCCACACAGAGGGTGGGGTGAGAGAAGTACATGCATGAGCGAGAGCAGCGTGAAGGGGTGAGATACTCAATGATGAGAGAGAAACAGAGGGGAGGGACTACACAAGGAAGACAGCTGGTAAACACATGCACTTGTGGAGTGCTTAAGCAGAAAGAATCAAGAGACCTGCCTGTGGGGAGAGAAATGCACATGGGTGAGAGAGAACAACATGGAACGGACGATAAGAGGCATATGAGGGAGACCGGTCAAAAACACATGCACTCTTATGGAGTGTTCGAGCTAAATCTAGTTCCCTGGAAGTGAGCAATGGACAGTAGAGAAACGAAGGTGGAAGAGGTATGGCGCAGCAGCCAGGGTGCCTGACTCCGGGGTTCACGGTTCGATCCCCGGTGCCAGCGGCAGGTTAGACCAGCACCATGTGACTCTGAGCAATAGCTTGCTTAATCTTCCTGAGGTCCACCAGCTCCGGGACACCACTTCGGAGGTAACTGTGCGCTTTAAAAATACTGGTATTTCATTAAGTTTCATAGGCTCCAGAGGAGGGACAATCACAATATGGGACAAGGAAAACCACTGAATATGAAGCAAGCAAATGAGAATGACAATAAAGCAAACCAATAGAAAGCAATGGGTGTCTGTAAGGTCCTGGGAGTTCTTGATAAGCTTACAATATGTCTTTTGCAACCAGCCTGGCGATGCCTGATACGCTCGACCTAAAAAACGTAAAAATACAATTGGGGTTGGGAAACCATGCTTGATGGCGATTTCACTGCAGAACAGTCAGTAGTGCATAGAGGTTGAAGGTAAATGTCCTCGGGTAAAATGTCCTATAAATGTGTCTGATAAATCTTTGAAGACACTTAACCCATATATGGTTAAAGCAGTACTGGCAGATTAAGTGTATTCGAAACTGATCATATTCCATACATGCCACACATTCCCTCACCAACTTTTCTACACACATGTCCGTGACTGCCTATGAAAAGCCATGCTGTACTCTCCAAATAGTCTTACAAATCCCTAAATGTTCCTCTTGACCTAACTTTATTACCTTGCTTCTTAAAGAGGATGGCGCAACCAAATTTTTTCTCCTCACACAATCATTCTCCAATGACATTTCATTGTGCACCTCCCAAAAGTTTCAAAGTCACATCCAGCAGTTGTTTCTAGGCCATCCTTGTACAATTCATATTCCACTTTTTTTGTAATAAATCTTCTTTGCACCTCCTCAACTATTAATTAGGCAAACACAAGGAGTCTTGGCCTTGTGCCTCATTGGAACAGCCTGAATTGCCAAGCCAGGTCCTCCCTGGACAGAAACAAGCATCCTGGAATTGGTTTTGGGGTAAAATCTCTCATCAGCCAGACTAGCTTGAATCCAGTGGCAAAGTGAGCAAGGGACCCAAGTCTGGACATACATCTGGCCCTTGGATTCTTCCACTGGCATTTGTGATAATGGCATTTGCAATAACATTACATTTCCCTGAAATACATTCCACTGTGTGATGCAATTATGGTATTTTCATTGATTAACACCACATGCCCAGAAGCTCTCAACATTTCTCCTTTGAGTCAATTGCTTATGGTCACTCTTATGACAAAACTATTATTCCCCCATAAAATTGTTATAGCCTTATAGCCCGCAGTACCGGCTATTAAAGGCCCGAGCCGAAGGCGAGGGACTTTAACAAGTCAGAAGGACTTTAAAAGCCGGTATAGCCCGGCTATAAGGCTATTGGAACATTCAGCCACTAGAGGGCAAAATGTTCTAACAAATAAAACAAAGCCTTCAGGGAGTGCGAAGGGATTGGAATCCCCTCAGGCTCCATGAAGCCTTTGTTCACATCCAGAGCTGTGAACAAAGAAACATTGGAATGTTGGAGCTCCAGGCTTATACCAGCCATTGTAAGCCCGGAGCGCTCCATTGTTTTCAATGGAGCTACCAACATTCCAATGTTCTAATATAGAATACATCACTTCTTCTGGGGGCGAGGTTGATGCCAAATTATGATTTTTTTTTAGCAGGAGGCAAATTACGCACTAACAATGAAAGTACATTTTGAAAAACTGTCCACAGGCCCTGCACAAAACACTCTTCTAATCAAGGTGAGTGTTGTAATTCCCTTATAAACACAAAGGCAGGGAAGAGCGGAGTGGACCTCTCAGGTTCTTTCTACTGAGGGATTGTTTAATGTTGCACCGTAGGAGATTGACATACACCAGACTTTGAGGAAAAGGAAATTCAAATGGGTTAAATTCACTTTAAATGAGTCGAAATATGAAGCTTTGACACAATTAGTGGTTATTCTGCAAAACTGGAACAGAAGAGGAACATTGAAAACCTGTTCTACTGAGTACCAGATCATAACATTCCAGCACTCAAGCCACGTGTCAAAAGAAATATACTTTGTGATGTTGTACAAAAATATTGTTAATTACTAAATAAACAAACAATGCATTATGAAGAACTACATTCTTTTTTCTCCTAGGAAGTATGAAAAACATGCTCACACCGATAAATATAGTCAAATGCAAGAATGTCTCTTTAGTTATCCCAAATGTCAGTATGAAATGTGGCAATGTGGAATCCTTGGTAAAGAGAAGGCCCTGCATGGGACAGTTTTCAACAGGAGTTGGTCCACTCGTGTGGATGGTAGACAAATATGTATTCACCCATGGGTTCTTTGTAACTTACTCTAGTACTAGCTGGATGTGGGTTCCTCTTAGAATGCATAAGTAGGTTCAGTTGCATGATCTTTGCCAGCTGGTCATCATGACATTAGTGGGCTGCGATTTAGGTATTGGATCTCAATTATTTGATTCACTGGCTAAACTATAACATTCAGTGTTAGAGGAGCCTCTCTACATTGACAACCACCAGCAGTGGATGCAGTCAATTAAAGTTAACAAGGCTCCTTCACATATTACAAAGAGAAAACTTAACACCCTTGCAATTTTCAGAGCAATTTTCAACAGATAAAGTCACACTTTTGTCTTTACACTTTCGAGCAGTGCAGGCAAGAAGACACTGCTAGTAGGTTGCCATGCCAGCCAATCATGTTTGGAGTCCCTCTGGAAAGAGGGCACTCTCGTAGCAAACAAGGAATGGAGTGAGGGGGAGCCAAGTAAGATTTTATGTCCATGCATGCAGCTGCTGTGTAAGGGGTTTGGGAATCACTCAAGTTCTCCTTTTCAGTACCCTACACGCTTCATTGCCCTTACAGCCATATCAGATCCACTTCCCAGCCCAGGAATAGGACTCCTTTGCAAAGAAGACAGATAAATGTCAACTTCTCTTAGTATTCCCAGGCCTGATATTTGAGGCAAGGGCCTATCTATTCTTTACAGGCAAGCTGTTTTGGACATAATGGCTTCGCACTAATGTCCAAACAGGCACAGAATATCCCTGTTAACGGAGGGTGATACAACTCATTTCCCACATATCAGAACATGGATGATGATGATGATAACAAAGAGTGCATCATTATATCAGTTGGTGCTGGCCTGCACTGGTCTACCAGAAGCCATGGATCCTTTCCAACATCATAGATGGGCACCCCATTAAAATTGGAAATCCAGTGAATTCCCTAATTTTTGGATAACACAGATGCATTGAAATAGGCATTGTGGGAATTTGCTAACATTATGCATTATAAAGGAGTAACAATATTATTACAGCTTTCAAAAGAAAATAACCTCAGTTTGGATTTGCGCACCCAATAATGCATTTATGGAGTAGAAGGATGGGAAAGTGCAAGCACAAATCGGTAAATGAAGTCTTCTGTGAGTCCTGCCCAGGGACTGCCAACACGATGCTCAAGCAATTCACCATTGCACCAAAACTCAAGAAGTCTGGTATTCCCTCCTCTGCAAAGCAGAGTTCTCACTCCTATACCCCACAGACAAGGGCCTAAGAAGTCACATTTTATTAGAAAATCAATGGTGTGTTAACTACTTTTCTCCTTGCTCCGTTAACACATGAGCATAGCCGTAAAGAGAGGTTTGCAAAATTGTAAGCCTACGGAGATACCTTTTATTATTTAAATGATCAGTTTATGGGAACGCGTTCATCGTGAACTCACTTTTCATGTATTTTTTTTTAAAAAATGGATACCTCCTTCCAGTTTTGCATTTTTGGAAAACATAGGCTCAACTTTGAAAAGAAAGACAGTTGTCTTAGTTCATGATATTTCTTATAGATACATAATCTTCCTGCAGCTTTCTTACTTCGTGAAAGTCCATCAGCTACCATATTCGATCCAGAAATCTTTACCTCCTGAATAAAAGCTCTCAACCATCACCAGGTGGCGCCATGCATCTTCAGGCATAACTCCGCCTGGAGGATTTGTTAACAGTGGAGTATACAGGCAGCCAAACGGTGCACTTGTGTCCATTCCTGGTATTTTTCTCATGACCTATTGAGGTGTGAGGACAGAAACCGTTAGAGCATCAACATTAGCAATAAATACAGCACTTAAAATGTTTGCATACCATGAGACCTCATTAATCATGGCACTAACTCATAGGAGAGAAGGAAGGCAATGAGGAATCTGCTGGAAGATTATATATTCACATGAGATATTGTTACAGAAGGTAACTTTCTTCCACTTTGTAGGAAAGTAGGATCTGCTTCACGGTCACCCCCAATTTTTGCTGGTATCCGGTTTTACTGCCTAGTCTGACTAGGTTCCTGCTAAACAGGACCCCAGTCTCTGTGCTTCTTCCCTAAATTGGACATGGTGAGCACTTGGGAATCCCCCAGATTGGCTACTGATGTATCCTTATAAGTCCCTAAAATATGGTACTAAGGTACCCAGGGCATAGGTACATCAAGGGTCCCCCATGGGCTGAAGAATGTATTATGCCACCCATTGGAGACCGCACAAATTGTGACTACAGGTTTGCCATTGCAGCCTATTTAAGCTGGTGCTAGCACCACTTCCGACAGATATAGGTTTCTTTATATCAGAGGTCAATGCACTTAAAATTTATAAGTCACCCCTAAGGCAGGACTTTCAATCCTGAAGGCAGGGTGATCAGTTCTAAGTGTGAGGGCCCCCCTGCATGAGCAGGACACCCCTACAATCTACAGAGCATTCTCCCAGGTTGTAAGTGCATCAGCTATTATGATACATAGAGTGGCCATGCATCATCACACGATAGCTATCTCCAAACTGGCTGTAAGAAACCCTCTTGTGTTTCGTATTAAACACGTAGCTATTGTTGGGGTATGAGTCCATGCACTGTAAAGGTCCTCCGGGATACCATCAGTGCTCCCGGTATCAGTCTTCGAGACCCAAACAGCACTGCTGCTGACCAGTGACAATATTCTGCCCTCCTGCTCCTGAGCCATGCTTGAGCAGGGGAAGGCAGGACAATAGATTTCTTGTCACAGGGAAGTGTGAAATCCTCACCACTGTCCAGCTCTTACTGTGTGAGGGTCCCCTCACTCATCCCAACACTTTCCTTAGGGTACTTAAGGGTTTACCTGTGGCTGGTTCCTTAGAGTTGTGGGACAAGATTCAGATCCAAAACCACTTCATCTTCAACTGTCTGGACACTTTGGACTTCACTTTGGAACCCGAGACTGTAACTGGGAAGACTCCTGCTGCTCCTGGTCTCGTCATCTTGCCAGTCTTCTGCGTCTTCTCTGCCTGTGCTCTAAACAGGTTCTCCTTCAGGCCTGTGGACATCCAAAAACCCAAAAGGAATCTCCCTTGAAGTGAAGGAGTCATTTCCCGCCATCTGCAGGCACCGCAATGAATCGGACTGGTCTTCTGTTCCTGAGCTACTCCGGACTCTGAAAGGTTCAGCAACACAGGTGGTGCTTCTGCAACTTCCTCGTGGCCTGCACGGTCTTCCTAGAAAGTTTTAAGCCAGTATCCCGCGCCTGAACCGCTTGAGCAGTACCCAGGTGCACTGCGTTGACTTGCCATTGCCAAAGCTTGTTGACTCTCTTTTCCAGTGATCTTCGGGCTCCAAGAAGCTGCTTCCTCAAGCATCTCCTGCAGCAAAGATCTTCACCTGCACTGCATCCTCTGCACCGTGGGTCTTCATCCTTTGGCGAGTTGCTCGAGGTCCTCTTGCGACTCCTGTGCCTTTGGCACATGGGTCCTCTTGAGGGGCTTCTTCGGCTTCAGTGGGCCCTCCTGCTTGCTCGGGCCTGCTCTGACTTATCTGCTTGTGGTGAGTCACTTGGACCTTGCTGGTCCTGACACTGCACCTTTTTCGCATACTATGTTGATTGCCGTTGACAAGGCTTGTTGGTGCTCCGATTGCCATTGACCCCCTGGCTCTTGACATCTGGGACAGCTAGTAAATGGTTCCTGCTCTTCCACAGCGTCGCCTGGTCTGCGCAGCAGCAACTTCAAGAGCACCATCAACTCTCCTGCATCTCCGACATAGGTGGGCATACGTCTTCTGTGCTTCCTGATCCCTCCTGAGTGGCATAGACTCTGTCCCCTTTGCTTGCAGGTACCGCTCACCTTGACTCCACATTTGGGTCCCACTAGACTCCTTCACCTTTTTCAGTTTCAGTTTTATAACTTTATTCAGATATACATCCATATCCATAAAAGTACAATAGCAATATTAGTAGCAGGAGAAAAGTGACAGTATAAGCAAATAAATAACAATTTATAAAACACAATATAATACAACTAGCAGCCCGTCCCGACGTTGTCCGGGTATGAATTGCTGCCGGCCAGTAGTATATTGTTTTGTAGGATTTCGTTTTGATAGCATTTCTTATCTGTGACAGGCCTGTGAAACGCTCCGATTCACAGTGCATTGCTGATGCACTTAAGAGTGTCCGTTCAGTAGTGTGTGAGCTCAAGTTTCCCTACTTTATTTTTCCTTGCAATATTATATAGCGCGAACTCGACAACATGGCATGAGCACAATTTACATTACAGAAGAACACATTCATTTGTGGTAGGCACGGGGAGACAAAGAGATTTGTCTGGAATCACAGGTTGTTGAGCGGATGCCGAGATTCGAACGTAGCTCCCCAGCTCTAAAGGTCGCAATTCTAGAACTTGTGGCGGGAGGTGTGTCTAAAAGTGTATGTCGGTGCTGGCCATCAATGAGAGAGACCTGTGCATTTTTCAAATGGGTGGTGAAAAAATATGAGTATGTTGCTGAAGATGTGGGCCGCCAAGCCACCAATGTACTTACCGGGGGAGGGTAAACACCCATTATTCCGCAACTTTCTTTCCGCATACCATCACTCCGCATACTTTCATTACGAAAGTACCATGACTCCGCAATGCCATTATAACGCATGGCATTACATTTTATATGCTTTTACCACGCATACATTTACAACGAAATTCGTTGTAAATGCATGAATGGTAAAAGCATTTTTTTTACAATGTTTGGATAGGGTAAGTATGGGTATAGGGGTATATGTTTTGGGGTACTGAGGTATATGTTTTGGGGTGTTTGGGTATTTTAAGGGTTCAGATATAGTTTTGGGTTATGGGGTACAGGGGTAGTTTTAGGGATAGGTATGGGTTTTGGGGTACAGGGGTATTTTTAGGGTTCAGGGCTAGGTTAGGGGTTTGGGCTATAGGGGTATTTTTAGAGTTCAGAGATAGGTTTGGGTTTTGAGGTACAGGGGTATTTATAGGGTTCAGGGCTAGGTTTGGGTTTTGGGGTACAGGGGTATTTTTAGGGTTTAGGGATAGGTTTGGGTTTTGGGGTACAGGGCATATTTATAGGGTTAAGATGGGTTAGTGTTTAAGGGTGTTGGGGTATTTTAAGGAGTAAGGGTGGGTTATGGTTATGGGGTGCAGGGGTATTTAAAGGGAGCAGGGTGGGATTAGCACACAATATGAGACATGGCATGAAGGGCGGAACGTACCACACACCCCCAGGGTTGTCACGCCCCCAGCACACACCCACAGCACAACGCAGACACTCCCACAAGGGACTACTTTGCTGGCACGGTTCTTTTACCTTTTAAATGTATATGGTGGGCGCCTGCATAGCCTATGTCCTTCTGCTGCAACTGCCCTTTCCAACGCTGTATTGGGTGTTGTGATTGGTGCTGTGGTTCCTGAGATTACCCGCCTCAAAGGTTTGGGCTCTCTCTTTATTATATTAGTATGGCTTAAGGCTAAAACAATAAATCCATTAACAGCAATAACATTGTCCCAGCCATTTAATTAAGGGAGGAAAAAGACAATAAAAACCATTAGCAGCAATTATATAATATGTCTTTCGTACTTATGGGGCTCAGGGTGCTAGCATTGACTTACGTGCCCGAGAGACGACCCTCAAAAAAGTGCTAGTGCGAAAAAGAGGCTCTTCATTGCTCAAAGACAACATATTTGAGTAGGCAGAATCCAAGCTAACCGGCCTGCTCTTTTTAAAAAATGGCTGAAGGAACCCCTTACTGTACTTAACATAGTATTTGCAGAAAAACCAAAAGTGAATAATAGATTGGCCACTTATCCCGTCGCATGGGAACGGTAGAGAGGCGAGTTGCGGGCTATAGCCAAAAGGAAAACATAGTGCAAATTTAATTGTCCCTGCTCTGAGACGGAATAAGAGGCTCCTATCCCAGTTACTCATCGGTAACAATAAATATTCTGGTAAGGGGAGCCAACACCACTCACGGGACATGTAATTAAAAACTAGTGATTTCTTTGATTCTAGCACTAGTCTATCTTGGGTATATAGTGTGTAAAGGGCACTTCTTAATTCTTTCTTGTCCATGGTTTACGTCTCACTAGGGTTTGTTAAGATACTGCCCCTATGGACACTGCATAGGCTCTGGTAAACTCCAGAGAGCCAGGGGATATCCATCCCTTTGTTGCACTTCACGCAGTCTTTAATAATATCTTTAGTTTGAGTGGCTGCCTCATTCATCCAAACCGATAGCCAAAAAAGGGCTGGACGAGCCCAAATAAAATCAGTTATATAGTTTAAATTCAACTCCCTGTGGCAAATGTATTGCGGGGTGGAGATTGGGATTCCCAGCAATCTTCTGCAAAATATATTCTCTTCCCGCTGAATGCGGGAGCTATTTGCAGTGCCCCAAATCTCTGCTCCGTAAGTAGCCACAGGGACACATTGGGATTTAATTTTTTTTTTAAAGCGCTAGGATTACACCTGATTTCTTTGAGCGTGGAAGACTTAAGGTTGAATTGATGGTCTTTGAGAACTTGCTCCTGGAATGAGTAAGATGCTCAGTCCAGGAGCCGTTCGCAGCGAAGACCACCCCAAGATAGGATAATTTTACATGTGCTTGCTAGTTTTTTGATTGCCTACGCTGATAAAACTGAGCTGGCATTTCCTGGGACCACAAGACATTAAGAATGATTTATTAAAATTAACTCTTAAGTCCAGGCTGTCCATATATTCAACAAAGCACTGTGTCAGGACATGCAAGGAATTTGGGGTGAGGCATATTAAAACCGCATCATCTGCGTATAGCAGCACAGCAAGAGGTTTCCCGTTGATCATTGGTACATCCTGGGACATAGATGTTAGAATTTTGTTCAGGCCATTAATATAAATAATAAAGCGGAGGGGGGCCAAGGCACAACCCTGCCTGACCCCCTTCCAACCTTGACAGGTCCTGATACCTCCCCACCTCTACCAATCCTCACTTATGCCTGAAGATCTTTATGAATATGTGCCAGGAAGTGGACCAAGAGCTCATCTAGGCCAGAAGGATTGCCCACAGCTTTTTTTTTTTTTTTTTTTTTTTTTTTTTTGGTGTTCAACACTGCTTTATTGATAAGAGCACATTAGGATACACAGCTTGAGGTGCCTACAACCCGGAGGCCGGCAGCGATAATGGAGCAACATTACACAGCCTTACAGCCGGCATCCCGGGGGCCCGGCGGCACGTTACTATGGGAGTGCTATGTACAGCGCCGACCAGCGGGGCAGGCCAAGGGAGGATGTGCTGCAGCCGAACAGGTTTTGTTGGAGCAAAATGAGAATCCCGCTCCTAGTTTTTTGTAACGTGTAAAACAAGAAAAAGAACAAAAAGAAAAAAATAAAGAAAACCCCAACTCTTTAACGAGGTTACGCGCAAGTAGTGGTGTATGACAATGTGACGAAGATGTATGAAAGTGGTACAGTGTGGTGGTGTCGCTAGCTGCCGGTGCGTGGGGCAGTGAACATCCTGAATGTAAGGGCCAAGGGCAGTGGTAGTCCATGGGGCCAGGGTGCAGAGTTGTCAGTGGTATGCAGGACAGCCCCCACCGGTGGAGGGGGGGGGCGCCCGACGGCGTGTCGGGAGAGGACGTCGGTCATAGGAGGGGGGGAGGCGAGGGGGGCTGTGCCGTAAAGGCGAGTACCATATCTTCCACTAGAAGACTGCAGGGGCATAGAGATCCCATAGGTGGAGGAAAGCAGTGTGTGTCATGTAGCGTCAGATGGCAATAAGGTAACCAATAGTCTTAATGAGGTTGGGAGGCAGTGAGCCCATCGCCTGGCGCAATGTCATCATCCGAGCGCCTGAGCAGGTAGTGTACCAGTGGGTCCCAGATATTCCTAGGCCTGCTTGTGAGAGGCAGTAAGTCCGAAAAAGTGTTATGTTGATCCTGGCAATATGTTAAATCAGTGAGCCAATCCTTGAACTTAGGCGCTCTGCCTCTGCCCCAGCGGCAGGCGACACGTCGCCTGGCCAGGAGGAATGCCATATCGACGAATTTCCTGCTTCCCCTGGATATATGTTTCGTGTATCCAAGGATGGCTACCAAGGGGTCTGCGGGGATCTCCTCATCCACCATCTGCACAACGGCCTCGATTACCCGTCGCCAGTAGTCCGCAATCTGGGGGCAGGACCATGCTAAGTGGAGAAAGTCAGCGTGTTCTGCGCGGCAGCGCTCACAGCGGTCATTGTCGGCTAGCCCGAATCTGTGTTTTCGGGCCGGAGTGTAGTAGACCCTCTGCAAGTATTTATAATGTATTATTTTCAATCTGCAACTGGCAGTGATGCGAGAAGTCAATGCACAGCAGTAGTGCCATTGATCGTCCGATACCTCTGTATCCAGTTCCGCCGACCAGCGCAATCTGGCAGTGGAGTCCGATAGGGGGGCAGCTCCACGACATTGGCGGTAGAGCCTGGAGACTAGATGGGCCCCATCTGGAGATTCCAGTAGATGGTGCAGAGGAGGCAGAGGCACAGGTTCGGTAGGGTAATCCGGAAGGATGTCTCGCATCCCCGCACGCAATCGAATATAGTAAAACAACTCGAGGGGCGAGTGGGCATGCGATTGGAAAAAAAGATCCGCTGTCTTGAACGTTCCGTTATGGAACAGGTCCCCCCAAGTGGAGATATGCAGTTTGGCGCAGAGCTGGCGAAAACCAATTTCCGACAGCAGGGTAAGGTTTGGGTGGTAGGTCAGAGGGAGCTTAGGAGAGTAAGGCATCGCGCAGAGGAGTCGCTGGGCGATGCGTCGCCATGCGTCTAGGGTGCAAGAGACCGAGGTGTCTGCTGTAGGGATGGAAGACTCGGGACAATGCATCAGACCATTCAATGGGAGTGGGTGTGCTATCCAATCCTCCACTGCTACGTGAGGCATGAAGGGGGTAGGAGCCATCCAATGATAAGCAAAATGCGCTTGTGCGCACAGGTAGTATGCCTCAAAATCTGGGATGTCGAAGCCACCCCGGTCGTAGGGAAGGGTCAACGTGGACCACTTTAGCCGGGGAGATTTGCCACCCCAGAAAAGTCTGCGTAGTTCGGCGCGAAGTGTCTTGAAGAAGAAGGCCCCTGGATAATATGGGATGTTTAGGAAAAAATACAAAAAACGGGGCAAAATCACCATTTTAATAAGGGAGGCTCTGCCAGCCATGGAGAGTGGCATCGTGATCCACCTGTCGACAGTAGCGGTCAGTTTGGTGATAGCCACGCCATAATTGGAGCGAAGCGTCTCACCTTTGTCCCGTGCGATGCGGATCCCCAAATAACGAAGATCGTCTTTGCACCACTCTAATGGATAATCCAATTGGAAGTCAGTCACCGCATCTGTTAGGGGAAAAAATTGTGACTTGGCCCAATTAATATGAACGCCAGACAGTCCCCCGAACAGGACGAATTCACGGAGCAGGGGGTTAAGGTGCAGTTCCGGGGATTTGACATACAGCGTGATGTCATCCGCATAAAGCGATACATCAATTTGCCGCTGTAGGCATTGAAACGCTCCCTCTCGGTGTAATTGGCGGAGTCGGCACGCTAGTGGTTCGACCGCGATTGCAAACAGCAGGGGCGAGAGCGGGCATCCCTGACGAGTGCCTCTAGTAATACCGATGGGCGGCGATTGCTTCCCGTTGATCAGTACCTTCGCCGTGGGATCCGTGTATAGGAGGCGCACCCAAGCCAAGAACAGTTTAGGGAACCCCATGCGTCCCAGAACCGAAAAAAGGTAAGGCCACTCGATGGAGTCGAACGCCTTGGTGGCGTCGAGGAACACAGCCGCCACTGGGACATCAGGATGGACAGAGCGTAGTAGAGAAAACAGGGTGCGCAGATTGTGGGAGGTGGACCTGCCTGCTACGAAGCCAGATTGGTCGGGCAGGACGATTCTAGTCATCAGGAGTGACAGTCTCGTGGCGAGAACCTTAGCAAGGATCTTCACATCACAATTGAGAAGGGAGAGTGGCCGGTAAGAGTCACAGGAAGTAGGGGCCTTGCCAGGTTTCAGAAGGGAGGTGATAACCACTTCACGCATAGATCGTGGTAGTCTACCATCAGCTAACGACTCAGTGAATACTTCGTTAAGCACTGGTGCCATAACATCAATATAAGTTTTGTAAAATTCGGCTGGGATGCCATCAAGCCCTGGGGCCTTCCCATTCTGTAGGGACATAATGGCCTCACGGACTTCCTCGAGTTCAAAAGGAGCCGCTAGGAACTCCCTGTCTCCGTCGCTAAGCCAGCATAGCGCCACGTCGTTCATATATTCAGCGTATGGGGCATCAGTTTCTGCCTTTGAGGTATATAGCGCCGAGTAGTGCGCCGTAAATGCAGTCAGAATCTCATCGGAGTCTCTAGTCACAATACCATCCACATCAATGAGTTCTAATATCGTGGTGTGTTCACGTGGCGCGCGCGTGAGTGAGGCAAGCACTTTACCAGGCCTATCTCCCTCGCAGTATTTCCGGGCCACCCAGTGTTTGCCCCGATACCTCGCCTCTCTTGCAGCTTCCTCCTCAAACTTGGATAGTGTGTCCCTAAAGGTCACCCGCAAAAGTGGGTCATCGCTCGCCACCATTTGGAGCTCTAGTGCATGCAACTCTTTTTCCAAAGTGGTGATGGTACGCAGAATATCCCGCAGGACCCCATGGCTCTTAGAGATGCAGAATCCCCGAATAGTGACTTTGAAAGCCTCCCATATGTGTTCCACTGAATCTACGGAGCCCTTGTTTCTAGGAAAAAAATCCCTGATCTCCTCGCCCAACTCCGTGCGAAAGAGCTCATCGAGGAGCGTGTCGGGGCTGAGCCTCCAGTGTGGTCTTGGACTATCCCACCCAGGGGTTCGGAACCGTAGTTGAACAGGGCTGTGATCAGAAAAGGTCCGAGGCAAGTGATCGGCCCCTAATAGCTCCCCAGTGACGCTCCGGTCCACCAAAAAGTAATCCAGGCGCGCCCAGGTCCCGGTGTGATGTGTAAAGTGCGTGCCTTCCCGCCCGTGGGGATGTAGCTGTCGCCAAGCGTCAATTAGTCCACCCTCCTCTATCACCCCCTCCAACACCTCCCTAGCTCGGGGCTTGTAAGAGATAACACCATCCGCCCTATCCAGGGAAGGTACCAAGGCCAGATTAAAATCTCCTCCCCAAATGACGTGTCGTGCCCCGATGGATACAATTTCGCCCCACAATGTGGAAAAAAAACCAGGTGAGTCAACATTCGGTGCGTACATTGAGACAAATAAATAAATGTCATGCCCCAGTCTTCCCCACAACAATACATATCTCCCCTCCCTGTCCGCCAATTCCCCCATACGAAAGAAAGGTACACCTCGAGCAACCAGTATCGCCACTCCTCTGGCATAAGACGAGTAGGAGGAGAAAACACGGGTACCCGCCCATTTCTGTCCAAACGGGGCGTCCCTGCGCGCAGGCAAGTGTGTCTCCTGCAGCATAGCTATTTGCACATGGTGCCTTTTCAAGTATGCGATAACATTCCTGCATTTCCGAGCATCGTTCAACCCCCTAACATTCCATGAAAGACATGTTAAATGCACAGGCAAGTTCACCGCAGCCATAAGCGCATTGACAGTAAAGAAGAAGGTACCCAAGCGGACCAAAGCATGGAATTACAGCCGCCACAGGAGCCCCAAGCCCCACACCACATCAGCACAAGCAAACACCTTCTATGCAATAGTAACCTCTTAACGCCCGAACCCCCCCCGCCCACCCCAGCATCCCAAATATGCCAGTAGCCATGAAATCCCCTAGAACACCCCCCCCTCACATCCCTCCCCCCCAACTTCAGTGTGGCAAAAAGCCAAACAAACAATTGTTCAGTGGGGAACACCCTATTAGGGAACATCTAAAGGTGCGCGCTGCCACAATCCGGCCCATAGCTCCAGTCTATACCGCCCTCGGTGGAGGCTAGGGCCAAGAGAGCGGTCCTTGGTATACGTTACCGCAGGGGGTGCGAAGTCCATTAAGTCCGATCCATATGATGCTGCCTGTTCGCCGATCGATGATTGAACACCAACCAGTAGCCGATTATATGCTTGCTAAGTGTCGAAGGTCGTGAAGGTAGCTAATCCTCCTGGCGTTCAGGTGGTAGGGCATCGTTCTCCAGGTCGTCCTCAGGCGCCCGTTCTCCCCTGCGCGCCCTCCGGATGGATTTGAAGTAATCTTCAGCCTTCTGCGGGTTCGTGAAGAAGCGTTGGGTGCCCTGATGAGTAACCCTCAGCTTCGCCGGATACAAGAGTGCATAGTCTATCTGGGCTTCACGTAGTTTCTTTTTAATTGGAAGGAATTTGCGCCTCTCATCCTGAACCAGTGGCGTAAAGTCAGGATAAATGGAAAAGGTGATGCCTTCATACCTTAGCGATCTCTGTGTCCGGGCTGCTCGAAGGGCCGTGTCGCGATCTCGGTAATTCAGTAGTCGAGCGATTATGGGCCGCGGTGGTAGGCCAGGCTGGGGCACAGGTGCCAGTGATCGGTGAGCCCTCTCCACTATGAATTGTGAGGAGAAGGCGTCCTCCCCGATTGAGCCCTTGAGCAATTTCTCCACATAGAGTTCCATCCTGCCTGTGGCAGTGGATTCCGGCACATTGGTAATGCGGATGTTATTGCGGCGGCTTCGCGCTTCTAAGTCCTCATTCTTGGCCGCAATGACACGAAGGAGGTTATCCATTCTCGCTAACTGTGTTGCGTGGGTCGCGGCGGCGTCGGTGTTGTCGGAAATCCTTTGCTCCGCAGTCGTTAGGCGCTCCTCGTGGCAATCCACTTTGTGGACCAAGGCGTCCAGTCGAGCCGTGACCCCATCCACTTTCTCTACCACGGTGGCAAAGCCCTGCCGCATTTCCTGTAGAAGGCTGGCGATGTCCGCAGCAGGGGCATCAGGCTGGGCATTCTGCTGGGGTGGCTCACCGGGACTCTGGCGTGGCTGCGTCGATGTGTGGCCTTTACGAGTACTGTCAAAGCTCAGCTTGGGTTGGCGAGCGTCGGGGCGCCCCATGGTGGTATCTCCAATCCAGTGAGGGTTCAATCAGGTTAGCAAGGATAGCAGCGGCCAAGCGGGCGGTCAGCAACCAGCTGTGTATCGGGGGTGATGCAAAGGTTGGGGCCCAGTAGCAGGTCGGATCACGCGTAGTGACACAGGCAGCGCCACGCGTCCGGTCGTTGGTCTATGGCAGCATATGTACGCCGCCCTCCCAGCAGCAGCCCCAGACAGATAGCGTGGGCGCCAAGGCGCCAGTTTTTGCGCCAAACCCCCGGGCCAGGTCCCCTTCACTAGCCGTTGAAGCGCGTAATGCAGTGCACTGGGTAGTCCTTTGGGGGAAGGGCACTCAGGCCCCCCGAACGCTGTTGTCCCCTCCGCTGATGTACCTTCCGCTCGTGGCTGAAGGATCCGTGGTGACCCGCGAGCAAGGAGCGCTATCCACAGCACGGGTGCCGCGCTCCGTGGGATTGGTAGGCAACACACAGGGCTCCGGGCCCGTTTCGGCTCCGGGGACAGGCTCGGCCGCCGGCCGGGCACCCAGCACTACGTCGAGAGCAGGTCGCGTAGCGCACTGGTAGCGCCGCTTTCAGGGTAAAGGCGGGTGCAGGGCGAGAAGCGCTAGCTCTTGCGCCAAACCTCTGGGCTAAGTCTCCTTCACTGGCCGTTGCAGCGCGGAATGTAGCGCACTGGGTAGTCCTTTGGGGGAAGAGCACTCAGGCCCCCTGATCGCAGGTGTCCCCTCCGCTGGTGTCGTCTCCGCTCGTGGTGGAAGGATCCGTGGTGATCCGTGAGCATGGAGCTCTGTCCGCAGCGCGGGGGCTTCGCTCCGTGGGGACGGCAGGCAACTCACAGAGCCCCGGGTGCGTCTCAGCACCGGGGACAGGCTCAGGCCGCCGGCCGGGCACCAAGCACCACGTCAATAGCAGGTCTCGCAGCACACTGGTAGCGCCGCGTTCTGGGTGAAGGCGGGTGCAGGGCGAGAAGCGCCGCTTTTCCTTTCAGCATACACCGGGATTCGGCTCAGAGTAGCAATGCAGGCAAGATGTCCGCGCGGCCTGGTGACCTCGTGGCGGTCCCCGAGGTCGCGTAGCTGCGGTGGCCGGGGTCTCTCCCCAGTATGCTCCAGGGCTGACGTCGGGCAATCTTTGGGAGCCCGTATCTCCGGCTCTGAGTGTCCCAGCCGCTTCAGATTTCGATCGAGTGTAGGGAACACTCTCGTGATGTGGGGACCGGACTTCTGGAGATCACACGATCCCCGTGGCAGCAGATCGATGCAGGATCAATGTCCAAGGAGCGGGAGCTGCAGCACTAGGCAGCCATTCCGCAAGTGCGCCCTCTAGCGCCCCCCGGATTGCCCACAGCTTTGATCTTTTAACAAGGTCAAAAGCTGAGGACAAATCCATAAAGGCCAAGTAGAGTGGGGACTTCCTGGCTATATTATACTTCCCCAATACAAGGGTGAGATTAAGGCATTACTCAATGGTGCCAACCTTGCATCGGAAGCCTAACTGACAAGACTCCAGGAAGCTACATTCCTCTGTCCATTCCAGTATCTTATTATACAATACTCTGCCCAGTATTTCAAGGGTATTATCGATCAATGATATAGGCCTATAATTACTAGGCTGCGACCGATCCCCCTCCTTGAATATTGGGACAAGATGCTTTTTGCCCAAGTGGCAGGTAGCGGGGTATGTCTAAGATTATTCAAAACATTTAGAAGGAGTGGTGTCCAGAATTCCGGCTTCCATTTAATAAAATCTATTGGTAGCCCATCAGGGCAGGAGCCTTATTCCCGGCACTTTTATGAATAGCTTCTTCTACTTCAGGGAGTGTTATATATATACTAACAGGTGGGCCATATTCAAAGTGATCAGTGTCCGATGAGGGAAGGGCATAAATATTAGAAAAATGTGATTCCCAGGATTCGCAGGCTATAGTACAACTAATAGGTGTTCATGACTGACCCACAGTCCGAAAGTCCCTTACAGCGGACCAAACTAATTTACTGTTTTTGTCAGTTGCAGCCTGAGATAGGATTTCCCATAGGTCCCTAAGGAGTACTTCCTTCCGCTTATTAACAGTCCTGTTGTATTCCTTCCTATCTAGTTTCACATCCGATGCACACCTGGGTAGGGCCTGCAGTGCCTTACGCAAGTTCCTGTTGGCCAATGAACATTTGTTATCAAACCATCTAGGCCCCTGTCTATCCATGATGTAGGCTTCGACAGATGGGTTTTAATGGCCAAGCTAAGTTCAGAAAAATTCGGAATTATATCTGGGTGCGGGGATTCAGGTGACAGACAGGAATTAATAAGGGGCAAGTTCTCATTAGTTATTAGTTTAAACAAATCCTCACAGTTAATGCCCCTTCATACTAATCTTAAGTTGTCTGTTGATAACGTTAAGTCTCTTGCCCCACAATCAGACAAAAACATTGGTCGTTCTGCCATACTCAGTGCTATTTTAATGGGGTTGTGGTCCCCCTGAGTAGTGGCAATTACCTCTGCTAAAGCTAAATAATCCACAAGTAAAATGGAAATAAAAACAAATCTATAGTTGATCTATGGCCCCTACCTCTAAATGTCGGATGGTGGTTGACAGCCATGTTTGATGTACCCGCCTGATCCAGAACATTAACTAAATTATGGGACCTTAGGAATACTGACAGCTCAGCACCCCTACCCGATGGAGGAGATAGATTAGGTCGCTCTACTCCCAGTTGGCTGTCTCTAAGTTTTGCATTAAAATCACCTCCCAGGACAATCCCCATATTATTGCCCCGGTCTAGCTGGTAATCTAAATTTGAGATAAAATCAAAAAGCTCAATAAAATTCTTATTGGGGGTAGAAAAAAAATCATTATTATTAAAGTTTACCAAATAAAAAGAAACTGTTCTCTTGAACAATACAGCTTGGATGTTGCAACTGTTTGTTGGAAGTACTTTAATTCTTCCGCCAGCAGCCACATTAAGTCCAATTAAAAGGCCCCCCCCCCCCCGAAGGGCGGCCCAAATTACGATGGGATGCCACCACATTTAAGCAATGAAACCCCTCAATATGCAGGTCATGGGTTGCCCAGGTCTCCTGGAACATTACTATATCATGTTCTCTAATCAGACGTAGCCATTCTTGATCTTTAAGTTTGGACTGTAACCCTGCGACGCTCCAGCTCAGAATATTCAGGTTTGCTCCACCATTACCTCTATTTGTGGACGGTGCCTCATTATGAGTGTTAATGGTTGCTATAGTTACTTCGGGGTCTGCTTGATTGTGTTCGGCTGGAAACTGGGGAACCATCAGGGGTAATTGTCAGTCCTGTGCATTTAAGGCAGAAAATCTATTAGTTAAAAAAGGCAAAGTGTCAGCCTCCCTTGGATGTTCAAAGGATGGCTTATAAAAATAGCTCAAGGGAAGCGCACTAATGTTGGTATTAGCTAAGGGGGACTGCTCAAGGATGACCATCTGTGGTCTGCAGAAGTTGAGGACAACACAGGCACCGTTTATGTTTTTCCCCGAATGGCCAACCCATCCTACTATTCTGGCCATGAGGATATCGCTCATGTTAGAGGGGGAAAACTTATATTGTTTACAAAGCCAATCTACAGACTTATTACGGAGGTCTGCTCAAGATTCCCTTTGGTTCCCGACTAGTTTGGGAACCTCAGCCAGCACTAACACATAGGGACAGGAGGCGGGAGGTAAACTTAACACGTCAGTATTTGGTCTAACAGAGATGATTCTAGTGCCACTAGGACAACCCCCGCTAGTACCAGTGTCGTTAACGGGAAGACTCAAAGTTTTGGGGGCTAGACTTCTTCTTCCTAGTACCTGTACAGTGTACCCCGGAACAACCTCATGACTGGTCCTATATTCCTTATGAGAGTTTAGACCATCACATGCGTTCCTACTACTGTGGTCTATGAGTAAGGTAGCAGAGGAGCTATCTATATTGGGGGCAGAGCCTAGATGTAGCGGGGGACCAGATGTGTTACTCATGTGCGGTATGGGCATACCATCCTTATCTGTATTTTGTACAGGTTTATCCTTACTGGTTATGAAGTTAGATAGTTGAGAGGTTAAAGATTCCATTTTCCCCCACAGTAGGTTAAATGTTGTGTCAATTACATTCTTGATATTCATTAAAGCAACTTCAATCGACTTCAGCGCAAGAGAGGGAACAACATCATCATCAATTCCTATAATGCTATCGTCTCTGACATAGTTGGTGGTAAGATCAGTCTGTGTGCCCACTGTGGCCGTATAAGTTGCCATCGAGTCTAATGCATTGCTGGATGCTGGGCAGCCTTTGGATTTTTTTGACATAGTGGCCCCTGCAACCCTTTTTCTTTTTACAGGTTGCGATTTTGCTTTATAATTCTTTTTGGGGCCAGCTGTCCGTGCTCTAGTATTGATGCCTGATGCTTCTGGGACTGCTGAGTCTGGCACTTCAAGACATAGCGGCAGTAGAGACGGGGAGACAATATGAGCTTCAGTTGGGATTAATTTATGAGTAGCTAAATGTGCAGGATTGTCAATGTTCTGGCCTCCTAGCGATAGATGTGAATGCAATGTAGCAGGATCCAAAGACAAACGACGTTCTGTCAGTTCAATTTCGTTCATGAGTAAGGACTCAGCCCTAATGATGAAATCATCTAATGTCCCGGTTGCCCCCTTACGTTTGTTCGCCATATTGATGTCACTAAGTAATCCAGTTATTTACTTATGGGCGGTAAATAAACACTGATGTACAGTTGGATAGTGCTACTCGCTTTACCTTATGCCGCCGGCTTTCATCTTGGTCTAAATTTCAGGGGGGATGGCCCAGCCAGGCCTCTGTCGGTCCCCTGATGGGCAAAGACGGGCTCCTGGCACGCTGATGCAGTGAGCCAAAAGGATGATGGGAGTTGTAGTCCAAAGGCGGGCGAAGCAGAATGCAGGCTCCAGCCCCCAGCGTCCCCACATGTGAGTAATGGCTCCAAAAGGCTCCTACCGGGTAAAATCACGGCTAAAAAGGGGAGTAGAATGTAACCATATCACCAAGTCATTTCTGTGGCAATCGGACTCATTCCTTGCTATGGAAATAACTTCCATAGCCAGTGTCTAACCCAGGGTGGTGTGGAGTGCAAAAAAACGATGGATTTAGGCACAGATCCTTGTACTGGGTTGAATGTATGACATTGTTCTACATTCTGTCCATCAACTGTGTTTTTTGCAATTTTCACCCCGAGTGTGCTGGGTATACTCAGACGTGAGTCCCAGGCTCTCCACACCACTGGAGTCAAGCTATCCAGGCTGAAGAAGGCTGATAGCCAGAAACCGGTCCTTGGATGCTTGATTCCGGTCTGGGAAAGACATGGCTTGGTAGTTCGAACTGGACTGTTCCCACGAGGCACAAGGTCAGAGCTGATTTGCATATAGCCAGTGTCTAACCCAGGGTGGTGTGGAGTGCAAAAAAACGATGGATTTAGGCCCAGATCCTTGTACTGGGTTGAATGTATGACATTGTTCTACATTCTGTCCATCAACTGTGTTTTTTGCAATTTTCACCCCGAGTGTGCTGGGTATACTCAGACGTGAGTCCCAGGCTCTCCACACCACTGGAGTCAAGCTATCCAGGCTGAAGAAGGCTGATAGCCAGAAACCGGTCCTTGGATGCTTGATTCCGGTCTGGGAAAGACATGGCTTGGTAGTTCGGACTGGACTGTTCCCACGAGGCACAGGGTCAGAGCTGATTTGCATATAGCCAGTGTCTAACCCAGGGTGGTGTGGAGTGCAAAAAAACGATGGATTTAGGCCCAGATCCTTGTACTGGATTGAATGTATGACATTGTTCTACATTCTGTCCATCAACTGTGTTTTTTGCAATTTTCACCCCGAGTGTGCTGGGTATACTCAGACGTGAGTCCCAGGCTCTCCACACCACTGGAGTCAAGCTATTCAGGCTGAAGAAGGCTGATAGCCAGAAACCGGTCCTTGGATGCTTGATTCCGGTCTGGGAAAGACATGGCTTGGTAGTTCGGACTGGACTGTTCCCACGAGGCACAGGGTCAGAGCTGATTTGCATATAGCCAGTGTCTAACCCAGGGTGGTGTGGAGTACAAAAAAAACGATGGATTTAGGCCCAGATCCTTGTACTGGGTTGAATGTATGACATTGTTCTACATTCTGTCCATCAACTGTGTTTTTTGCAATTTTCACCCCGAGTGTGCTGGGTATACTCAGACGTGAGTCCCAGGCTCTCCACACCACTGGAGTCAAGCTATCCAGGCTGAAGAAGGCTGATAGCCAGAAACCGGTCCTTGGATGCTTGATTCCGGTCTGGGAAAGACATGGCTTGGTAGTTCGGACTGGACTGTTCCCACGAGGCACAGGGTCAGAGCTGATTTGCATATAGCCAGTGTCTAACCCAGGGTGGTGTGGAGTGCAAAAAAACGATGGATTTAGGCCCAGATCCTTGTACTGGGTTGAATGTATGACATTGTTCTACATTCTGTCCATCAACTGTGTTTTTTGCAATTTTCACCCCGAGTGTGCTGGGTATACTCAGACGTGAGTCCCAGGCTCTCCACACCACTGGAGTCAAGCTATCCAGGCTGAAGAAGGCTGATAGCCAGAAACCGGTCCTTGGATGCTTGATTCCGGTCTGGGAAAGACATGGCTTGGTAGTTCGGACTGGACTGTTCCCACGAGGCACAGGGTCAGAGCTGATTTGCATATAGCCAGTGTCTAACCCAGGGTGGTGTGGAGTGCAAAAAAACGATGGATTTAGGCCCAGATCCTTGTACTGGGTTGAATGTATGACATTGTTCTACATTCTGTCCATCAACTGTGTTTTTTGCAATTTTCACCCCGAGTGTGCTGGGTATACTCAGACGTGAGTCCCAGGCTCTCCACACCACTGGAGTCAAGCTATCCAGGCTGAAGAAGGCTGATAGCCAGAAACCGGTCCTTGGATGCTTGATTCCGGTCTGGGAAAGACATGGCTTGGTAGTTCGGACTGGACTGTTCCCACGAGGCACAGGGTCAGAGCTGATTTGCATATAGCCAGTGTCTAACCCAGGGTGGTGTGGAGTGCAAAAAAAAGATGGATTTAGGCCCAGATCCTTGTACTGGGTTGAATGTATGACATTGTTCTACATTCTGTCCATCAACTGTGTTTTTTGCAATTGAAATAACTTCAGCACCAGTCTTTTTGTACGTCAACTGACTGCAGGATGGGGCTGAGCACATCAGTTCTGTGCCACCATGCTTCTGTCTGCCAAAGAATTTCTTTTCAATTACCAGCATAGACAATACTTCAGCGCCGTTTTTTTCGTCGGCCAAGGGCAGAAATGGGCAGGCAAATACGGCTCAGTCTGCCAGCAGCCTGTTCCCCCTCACCTGCTACTCTGTCAGAGCCTGTCAGAACGCAGGGGTTGAGGCGGGAGCTCTCAGTGACCGGCACACACTTCTCGCATTGGCGATCTTCTTCTCCCAAGCCAGACTGCAACAAGATGCCTGGGAGCCCTCAAACAATCCAGTAAAAATGAGAGCAAAGCGTCATCAAAGCACCGTCAAGGGGGAGGAGTCGGGGGCGTATTGCGGTGCTTCAAAGGCAAAGCCGCAATCCGCAATCGCTGTTACCCCCCGTAGCCGCGCTCACTCAGCAGGATACCAGGAACGCCGGCTTGCTGCACGCCGAACGCAGTTCACCATTGCTGGGGGTGGAGGCTCTTCCAAGGCTCAATCAGGGAGAGAACCAAGACGCCATTCATGAAGGAGCATTGGGAGCAACGATACAGCTAGAGCCAGGTTCGCCCACAAAGAAGCAGAGAATTTGCGACGGGACGGAGGTTCCTCCCCGCTGCTGGACTAGGATTCACCTTTTTCACCAGTGGCATCTTCACTGAAGTCCTCCATTGTAGTCTACGGTGGTTTCCAACTTAACTTCCCACCGGCTTCCCTGGTGTAGGTATCCTGGTTCCTGGGGTATCCACGAGTGGGGTTACTCTCCAACTTTCCATCTTCCACTGAGTTTCTTTAGGGTCCACTGGGAAGGGTCTTTCTTCTTTAAAACTGCAACCGCGACTTACTCATTGAATTGTATTGTGTCCGGGTTCCTGGGTAATTACCATGGGTGGTTCCTTGGATCCCCGACCCTTCTACGTCTTGTGGGTGTAGTCTTGAATAAGGCTATGGTTCGTATTCCACTATTTTAGTATATGGTTTGGTTGCCCCTAGGGACCACTGTGTATTTGTGCTACTTACGTGTTCTATTATCAAAATATTGGGTGTATTGTGGTTATATCTCCGGGTACGAGATATTTCAATTTGTTAGTGAGAGTTTATCATAAATACCTATTTTTATACCTATATTGTGTGGTTTCTTTTCATTTAAGACAAATATAAGGAATCCCTTTTCATGTACTTTTGGAAAGAGACAACAGTCTCTTAGGGATCTGTATCTGATCAAAGTGGTGACACACAAAGTTGTATCTAGGGTTGTATCAGGATCGACAAATTTACAATTTCAACAAGGTACATCAATATCTAACATTTTAAAACATGATTTCAATTCAACAAAAGAGAAGGTTGGGACAAAAAGGTTTATCTAAAGATTTCTCCAGAGTTTATTGTGTATTTCTGTTACAAATCATTAAAAAAATTCACATTTGTTAAAAAACATTTTCATAAATTAAAAAACAATATGACAATTCCACAATGAAAAATATGTCGACGCAGCGTTTCGGTGATATAGATGGTCACCTTCTTCAGGACAATTTTTCAAATTTAAAACCACTGAATAGGTTGCTACGAAGTCGCTTTGATCAATGGGCGATTTCGAAATCTGGCATTTGTTCCATCCTTTCTTGTTATTATGAAGGTGGTTCAAAATGTCAGTAGGTTATTTCTTTTCTTCTGTTAATTTACAGACCCACTGGGTGAGTTCTCAATCCTCACTTCAAAGTTCCCGTTTTTCTCCTAAGAAGGACGGCCGTTTACTGTTCACTACACCATATCGGATTCTCTTGCTGGCATTTTCCGTATGTGCAGTAAAGTTATTCACAGGCTTCAACGTTAATTAGACTGCACTGTTCCTTGTAGCGGTAACTTGTTTACTTTGCAGTTCTTTCCGCAGATGAAGACCTCCCGGACCGTTCTTCGAGGCTGTATCATTTAACCTTTACCATAAAATTAAGTACTGGTAAAACAAGCTGCTGTACACTCCTCCTGGACAAAGCCTGAAGGCTGCTCTGCACAGTTACCACTTGGAGAGCTTTCTAAGGTTTTCTAGGACCACTAAAATCACCATAAGGGTTGTCTGGATTAGTGCAGGGTACTACACTTACATAAGTGTGCACCATATAGTAAGCTAGCCTCCTGCATTGGTGTGCAGCGGTTGGGATTGCAGCCTGCATTGTTTTACCAGCTAATCTAGGTGTGGCTTAATTCACTAACCATCACTATTCTACTGAACTTTTAGATTGGTTGTAAAGGGTCTAGCACAACCCATTCTCAGATCTTAGGACTTTTTGTTTCCACTAGTGTAGGTAGGTGCAACACCACACTACACCTAGTCATCATGTCTTTAGTTGGGGATCTCAGTGTTGCCCCGTCTGCGAAGGCCCCGTCTGAAGTTCCAGGAACTGAGGACCCTGTGTACCCGTAGAAGGATAAAGGCCGGTAACAACCCCACTACAAAGCTCCTTTTAGAGCTCCTTCACCAGGATGCCAGGAATCCTGACAAAGTAGAAGAACAGGACAATATAGGTGGTGATGCTCCAGAAGAGGGGGCACCAGGGTTTCCTCCTAGTGACCTCAATTCAGACTATGGCCAAGAGGAGTCTGGAGACTCCACACTGGAAAACTCTGATCCCCCAGGGAATAGTGCAGATGGCACAGAGGGTGTCCCCTTTATTCCACCTGAGAGGGTTCAGGGTAGGAAAAGGAGGTCTATACCCCCCTCTGCCAAGTCCAATGCTTCAGATAATTCCACAGGGACCTCCATATACAGCAAGAGGGAGTACTCCTTAGAAAGGGAGTACCATCTGATAAAACTTGAGAGAGTTAGACACAGGCTCAGGCAAGATTAGTTGGCCCTTGACAATGAGACCCTGAAAGTACAGAAAGCTAGGAGGAAACCGTAACCAGAGTCCCATGGTGGCAGCAATAGTGTGCCTAGTATCAGGGAAACATCCTTTGACAGTAGAAACCTGAGCAGGACAGCCCCTCCTTACCAGGAGGCAGATGCTATCCATAAATGGATCACTACCTTGGAGAGGGCTGGTAAAGTACAGAAGATCCCCCAAGGGCAGTGGGCAGCTATCTTGTAGCTCTCCTTAGCTAACAAAGGTAGAGACAAGCTCCTCACTGTTAGAGAAAACGATGCTGACAATTATTCAGTCCTGAAGAGTGCACTAATAGATGGGGTTGGCTTAACCACTGAGCAATACAAAATTACGTTCAGAGACACCCAGAAGGCACGCACCAGGGACTGGGTAAATTTCATTGACAGTGCTATTAAGGTTCTGGGAGGCTGGCTTCATGGAAGTAAGGTACAGGACTATGAAGGATTGTACAATTGGTTGATGAGGGAACACATCCTTAATAACTGTCAGAACCAACTACTGCACCAGTACCTGGTGGAATCTGATCTGACCTCTCCCGAAGATTTGGGAAAGAAGGCAGACAAATGGGTCTGCACCAGGGTTAGGTAGAAAAACCATGGTGGTGGAGGTGACCAGAAGAAGCAAGATTCTTCTAAACCCCAGGAGAAGGGCAAAGACAACAAGCTGTAGTGGGGATGTACCTTACATTCACACAGTATTAAGTTAGCATGAGCTTATTAGAAGCTTAAACGGCATTTTACCCTCTTGCTGTCCTTTGCACACAGCACACACTTTGAACATTGTTTGGAGTTAGGCTGAGTATTTTGCTTCACACGAGAATCTGCCCTATTGGCCACCACCGAATATCTCCGGACGATTCTAGACTCCGGTCAAAGTGCTGCGCTGATTCTTCTAGATCTCAGCGCAGCCTTTGATACGGTATCGCATGACATTCTTCTGAAGCGTCTGGAGATGGCCGGTGTGTCTGGCCTTGCTCTAACCAGGTTCCGCTCCTTTCTTAAGGACAGATCCTTCAAGGTATCAGCCCCCCTTTCCTCTCAAAACCTCATCCGATAGCACAGGGAGTCCCCCAGGGTTCAGCGCTGAGCCCCTCCCTCTTCAACCTATATGTTCAGCCTCTTGCGGAAGTGGCCAAAGAGTGGGGGCTCACGCTGGTATCGTACGCCGACGACACCCAGCTGGTCGTCACCCTCACTGAAAGCCCTTCCAGCGCGGCGTCCAAGTTCAGAGAGGGCCTGACAGCAGTGGCACAATGGATGACGGACAACTATCTCCAACTGAACGCCGGGAAAACCGAGGTGCTTCTCCTTGGCAGAAACACCAGCCAATGGAACGAGCACTGGTGGCCGTCATCCCTTGGTACCACTCCACTCCCTAAAACCAGCGTTAAAAATCTGGGAGTTTGGATGGATGCCAATCTCAGCTTCCAGACACACACTAAAAAGGTGGCAGCCACCTGTATTGGTCTTCTAAGAAATCTCAGGCCTATACTCAGCTTTTTTGATTCAAAGGTTCGCCAGCTGATTGTCCAGGCAACCATCTTATCACGCCTGGACTATGCGAACGGCCTCCTCCTAGGCGCAAACAAAGCAGAAACGGCTAGGTTCCAACAAATCCAAAATGCGGCGGCTAGAACGCTGGTCAGGCTTCCCCGCAGATGCTCAGCCAGAGCCACCATCCGCAAACTCCACTGGCTGCCCGTGGAAAACAGAGTTAAATTTAAAGCTCTCATTACGATCTTTAAAATTGTCAAACAGGGAAAACCCCCTCTGCTACGAAACCTGACCTGCCCCTATGTTCCTAGCCGTGAGCTACGCTCCTCCAATCAACTTCTTCTGAAAGTACCCAGAATAAAGCTCTGTCGTACTGGAGGCCGCTCCTTCAAGGTTCTTGGTCCCAAGCTATGGAACGATCTTCCTCTCCACATACATTCCATAGAGTGCCTCTATGTCTTCCGTAAGGCAATCAAGACCCTCCTTTTCCCTGCCCCCTAGAGTATCTCTCAGATCCCCCCCTCTCCCCCGTCTGGTAGGGTGTGTGTTTGTCTCTCAGCGCCGGGACGCCCCATTGCTGGGGTAGCTGTTGCGCTTTACCAAACCCAGAATAGAATAGAATAGAATAGAATAACTTATTTTTCTGCATGGCTAGACTTTGTTCGTTAGCTTAGTCTGTACAGTGAGTGCAGAGGCTGTCAAGGTTATCTCAATACTGTGGCTGTTGTTCGAGCTGATCAGCGCACGTTCTAGACATAACACATATGCAGCTGTGGCCACCTCTGATACTGGCGCGTTTAATAATGCACTGTGTAAGCATGATTGAACACACTTGGAGAACATTCGTATGCTGAGAGCTTGTGCAGAACTTGATGTGATTCGCTTCTGCTAACCTTTGAGGTATGGGGGCCGTATATGCATGCCTAAGATACCTTCTTTAGTTATAAAATAACCTACTAGCAAGGGAGGGTGAAATATAGGTATATATTTAACCTGTTTCCATTTAGCATTAGAAAATGCTTTCTCCCTTTGTATTTTATGGAATCGTAACTATGCTGACAATCTTATTTCTTATCTTATGTCTGCTTGTATTAGCTAAGATGCTGCACCTGAGATCACGGCGTTAAAAATAATATTTTAAATTTGCACGTGTCTCCCTTTACTCCCTGTTTTGGACTGGTATGAGAGAATAACGAAGGAGTGCTCATGTTTTACACCTTACCTGAGGTAACCTAAGTTGCATGTTCTGGGTTGTCTAATCATTGGTTACTTTGCTATAGGATGAAGAACTGATGAGACACTGATGCTTCTGGTAGGGGATTTTGGGTACTAAGGTGAGATTTTGGCACACTGAGGTCCTGGGTCTCTGTGCACAGTTCTGTGTCTGAGCAGAATACCTGCAACATGGCGCCCTAAAGATGGTGGTCTTATTACATGACGCTTGAGTAGTGCTTATATCAGTCCATGACCACCTCACTAGGGTTTCCGGATAACAGTGGTGACGGATAAACCTACCTATAGTTACATAGGTCTTTTCAAGCTTGAATCATTCAAAACGGTTTCTTTTTGACTTGCTACCCAGTTGTGCTACATTGTTTTACATTGTACCTCTTCCTTTTTGGGTCATTATGGGTGACGTTGACATACCGCAGCATAGTCTCATTGCGGTCCTCAATCATTTGCAGGCTTATAACGTCGCCTTGGAGGGCATGGCGGTTATTTTGGTGGTGAGTGCTGAGTTGGCATACCCGTTTGAGATATTTTACTCATGGGTGAAGTTTCCTGCTGTGGATGCGGCTACTCAGGTGTTTCACACTTATACTCACACAGCCGTGCCCGTGGAATATGTTCCTTATAGGACACAGGAGGTTCCGATTTCTGCATGGCAGCACTGCGTTTGGTTTAATGGCGCCCTTCCCCACAGTTTAACAGTGATTAGATTAGGTCCTTTGTCCATTCCAGGCGATTCTTGGCCTGAGTTGGCTGGATTTACCCCGCATCCTCGTGCGGGGGCAGTCCCCGTTGTTGAATTAAGGCCTCTTTATACTTTTGCGATCTGGGTTATCAGGGCCCTAGTTCATTTACACGCAACTTCCAGGGCAGGGCCCCTGGTGTTGCGGTGCTTCCAGCTGGACCAAGCAGGATGAAGGTTAGTCCTGTTAATGCGGTTATGGGCAAGCGTCCCCAAGATAAGGATGATATGCCTTTTTGGCTTGTCGAGAAATTTGACCAGCTGGAGGCAGTTCCTCCTAATTCGAGAACTGTAGAAAAACACAGAATTCTTACAAATAGTTTGCCCAAGGACTTGGTACCAGAAGCTGGTGACTGCGAGTCATGGGGTAGAATCTTTGCAGCACTGTACACAAGGTGCTTCGGCACTACGTCAATGGCTGTCCTTCCCTTGGTCATTAAGCGTGTTCAGGATGAGCATGGACCTGAGGCTGCAGTTGAATTGGGAATGAGACTCGTGGGCCCTTTTGACTTACTTTCCGATCTCGTCCTTTCTAATATTAAGCGAGAAGCGGTAAACTTCCGAATGTCTAATGCCTGGCGCGATGTCCCCGATGCCGACAAACCCCGTCAGTTACCGAGAATCATCACGGCGGCTTATAAGACCATAAGCCGTAATAGTGTAGGTGTCAAGCCTTTTTCTGTAAAAGAGAAAAAACAGACTCCGGGTGCGAACTCTGATAAAGACGAGCAACCCAAATCTCAAAAACTAAATTGGAGTAAGAGCAAAAGACAGGGTAAACAGCAACAGAAACAGGAGCCCCGTCCTGCATCACAAGTGCCTGCGGCTACTGAACGCACTTATGACTTGCGCAACCGCGCGACGATTAAATCGCCTGATCGTTTTCAGGTTCCTGATCAACGCTCTCCTCGTTCTTTACAGGACACATCGACCTCATCGTCCGGTGATAGAGGCGGCGGCAGAGGACGAGGTGGACAGCAGAGTCGCGACCAACCCTGCCCAAAAGACGGAAAAGGCAAGCAGGACGATTCTACACAGAAAACACCCCAGTTTCAGAAAAAAGAAAGTTGCCGCTTTAACAGCGAGATATGCCACAGATAGTGAGAATGCAGCTTTGGAATCTGACGTGGGCGCTGACGCTGTTGGACAGCGCGGCGGAGATTACCATAGAGCGGGAGGCCCTGCGTCCACTATTGAAGGTGACAGCGACTGACTAATTTGTTGTTGTTGAGACAGCTGACACTAGAGTAGCTCCCCCTGAAAGACTTTTTGAGATTTACCTTTTAATTGATGGTAACATACAACGTACCATAAAAGGGGTATTTTGGGAAAATCTGACTACCACGTATGACATTTTGTTAGCAGAGTCTGACTGGCCCCCGCCTTTTGTTCTCGCAGCTACGAGAGGGGAGGAGATAATCCTCCCTAGTTTCGCGCACACAGTGTCGAAAGAGCATGCACTAAATTTTGCAGAAGAGTGGGCTAAAGTGCTTGCGCCGGCTTTGTACCATACTCACTGTGGTTGTGATAAATTCTACCCCAACATGAGATTCTCCCATGGTCTATGCCACAGCCTCAACCCCAGTATCCCATGCAGCATGAAGCGAAAGATTCCGTGGCAGAAATCCTTGATCAATTGAATATCAAGGGGTGATTGAAACTTGTGTGTCTCCGATGAATAACCCTCTTTTTACTGTGACCAAGCCTGATAGTTCTTACCGTTTGGTATTGGATTACCGGCATTTAAACTCGCATTGCCGTACTTGTGCAGTAAAGAATACCCACGGTTCTGCCCTCGTGGATGGTCTTGTGCGTAAACGGTTTAAAACCACACTTGACATATCCAATGTTTTTTTTGCCCACAACCTTTCGGATTTAAGTAGTCAATGGACTGCTTATACTAGTGGTGGCACACAGTGAAAATTTAAATCTATTAACCGCATCACTGCTACAGCATATTCCCGTGGTGCGCTGCAATTTTTAAAATCCCATTGTTTGTGACAATGTCAACTCGTCATAAGCACAGCGCAGGTAACACCCATGACGAGTTGACCTTGTCACAAGCATCGAAGGGGTTAAGAAGATTGGCTCCTGTTTTCTGAAGGTAGAGACCCCAAGCCTGGCCTGGTGCTACCAGGAGGTTGGTAATACCCAGGAGTTCAGAGGTTTTCTTCCCTCTCTGCACAACATTCCGCTTGGGCAATGTAAGATTTGGGACTGGATTGTCCCTGCTGTTCCCGGACCCCATGTGTCACAAGACATCAAGGAGTTTTGTTGCTCCTGTGTCACTTGCCAAGCCAGTGGTGAGTCAGGTGGCACTACATAGACCCCCTTAATTCCTCTCCGAGTGGTTGGGGTTCCCTTTGAAAGGCTAGGGATTGACATTGTTGGTCCTTTGAACTCTCCAACTGCATCTGGACAAAGTTACATACTAGTGGTGGTGGACCATGCCACTAGGTATCTAAAGGCAATTCCCCTTAGAACCACTACAGCTCCTGTAGGTGCCAGAGCCCTCTTGTGAAACTTTTCCAGAGTGGGCTTTCCTAAGGAGGTATTAACAGACAGTGGTACCAACTTCTTGTCTAGTTATATCACAGCAATATGGAAAGAGTGTGGAGTAAACTATGTTTATCACACCCTACCACCCACAGTGCAATGGGCTTGCTGAAAGACCCTGAAGGGTATGATCATGGGACTCCCAGAAAATCTCAGGCGAAAATGGGGTGTCTTACTACTCTGCCTTTTCTTTGCCTACAGAGAGGTTCCACAGAAGTGGGTTGGCTACAGCCCAGTTGAACTTCTGCTTGGACATCCAGTTAGGAGTCCATTGTGTTTAGTTAGGGGGGTTGGGAGCAACCTCTCTACCCCACTTTAAAGGCTATTGTGGACTATGTACTTGGCATGCGTTCACGTATGGCTGAGTATATGAAGAAGGCAAGTAAATACCTTGAGGCCAGCCAGGAGCTTTAGAAAGTTTGGCATGACCAAAAGGCTGTCCTAACTGATTACCAGACAAGACAACGTGTGTGTGTTGGAGCCTGTGGCCCCAGAAGCTCTCCAAGACAAATGGAGTATGTCCCATACCTTCCTTGAAAAGAAAGGTGAGGTCACCTACTTAATTGACCTAGGTACTCCAAGAAGTCCCCACAGGGTACTTCATGTGAATCGCCTGACACCTTTTGTAGACAGGCTGATATGAGCTTGCTCATGGCCACTGATGAGGGACAGGAGGAAGAAAGTGACCCACTCCCTGATCTCTACACAGAACCCTGTTGATGGGTCAGATGATGGGGTAGCCTTGGCAGGCAGCCTCAGTGACCAACAGCAAGGTCCTCAATCAGTATCAACGCATGTTCTCTCTAATACCCAGTCAAACCACCTGGTGTACCCATGTAGTGGACACAGGTGACAGTCTGCCAGTAAAAAACACAATTTACAGACAGCCTGACCATGCCAGAGACTGCATCAGGACAGAGGTCCAAGAGATGCTGGAATTGGTGGTCATTGAGCTTTCAGTTAGCCCATGGGCTAGTCCAGTAGTCCTTGCGCCCAAACCCCACACCACAACGGAAAAAGAGAGATTAGGTTTTGTGTGGACTACAGAGCCCTCAATGCAGCCACTAGGATTGATGCCCATCCTATTCCTAGGGCAGATGAGCTCATAGATACGTTGGCCTCAGACAAATATCTGAGTACATTTGACCTGACTGCTGGCAAACTAGACTAGCCAACAACGCCAAGCCATTTTCAAGCCCTAGTGGGCATAATCAATTTATTGTAATGCCCTTTGGTCTGAAAAATGTCCCTGCCACATTTCAGAGACGCGTTTGAGCAAAGGCTTAACAAGTCTGGAAGCATATAGCGCAGCCTAGCTAGATGATATTGCTGTCTTTATCTCCAACTGGGAGGATCATCGGGTCCACCTCAGAAATGTTATGGAAGCCCTGCAACTGGCAGGCTTCACTATCAAGGCCACCAAGTGTATACTAGGGTCACCTGGTAGGTGGAGGCCAAGTTCAGCCATTGGAGAGCAAAATCCAGACATCATAGACTGGGTTGCTCCCACTACCCAGACGCAGGTCAGAGCTTTCTTGGGCCTGACTGGGTACTACAGGATGTTTGTTAAGGGATATGGGTCCATTGTGACCAGTCGCAGATGGTTACTTTTCAAAGTAGTTGGGCGTAAAAAATACACAGGTGCATCCTACATGTATAAAAGCACCATGAAGCAGGAGTGTGAGTGCAGCGTTAGCAACCACTGCCGGTAAATGTATGCGCCTGCCGGGGTGTGAAGCTACCATACTCAAGATCACTTGGACATTTCTAAAACCACTCAGTAGGCAAACGAAGGCACTTTGACAACTGGGTCGACATTAATCAGATGTTTTAAAGGAGGCGCTGTGAACGCTCCTCAGGTTAAGTAAGGTCACACAACGAACATTCCCTTCCTGCATAAAGGCAGGTGTGTTAAACTGGCCTATTTCCAGATTGTGGGTACTTCTAATATGATGAGCACTTATTTTGTTTATAAAACACTGTCACCTGGTGATAATTGTTATTGCAGAAAAAAGGGCGCACTGAATTTGAAGACACATGCACGTGGTAAGTGAATTCCTAGAAGCCATTGTTTTCTCACTACGTGCCAAACAAACGCTATCCTTTGGCAAGTCACCATTTTCAAACATTCAAATGAACACTTCTTATTCTTAATTAGCACTGCAATAGTGCACAATCTGCCAATACTGTCGCATTGCAGTCTCTCTCATTCAGTAGCTCTACTATTGCAGATAAAAGACCTATTTGAACTCAAGCTTCTCATAAATTAAAAACACCACTTTGTGCAGCAAGCTCTGCCCTTTGTAGAAACAGCTTAATCCTCACACGCACTAAATACATTTTAAAATGTAGCCCATTAGCGGGACAGATCACAGCACAATTTTATATTTTATTTAGAAGCATTAAATCTTTTGTTCAAAAAAAGAAGCTCTGACCTAAGAATGTATCTACCCCTGCCGACAAGTTACGAAAGGAGACCAACCATGCCGAGACAGCCTCTCTCTCAGGCAGGGCCTACAAACAAACTCTGCAGGCCAGAAATGAGCGCAAGGCAAGGGTATTCTTTACACTGTGCTCAGGCTAGAGGAACACAGCAATTGGCGCTATGCATCGTATTGGATTGAAACTTGGCCAATGACTGTGGAGCTTCCAAATAAAGTCACATACTGATTGGCATGTTCTATAATCCTCTGCCCCTGACATGACTTGTACATGCAGGCCTAAGAGACAGGACAGTCGCACAAGTTACTTACCTTCGGTAACGATATATCTGTAAGAAACAGTAGTTAGTATTAGATTCTTTACCTTAGACTATCCCAAGGCGTCAGTCTGGATCCGGAAATGTTTGCGTAGCAGTACCCCTGCCTTTCGGTAGGCGTCGTCTGCGTCTCCGCGTCCGTCGTCGGGATGACGTCGCCGGAGTTCTTAGACACCGCCCTCACGCGCTGACAGTTCTTATACACAGCTTTTCTCCGCCAGAAACGCAGAGCCATGACAAAAACCAACACTGGTGCCATGAAACTAGGGTCCTGAAAGGGGATGACCTTAACCCTAGATATCTGTTCGCAGAACGGGGAGGATAGGTGGAGCGGTAAGGAATCTAATACTAACTACTGTTTCTTACAGATATATCGTTACCGAAGGTAAGTAACTTGTGCATCTGAAAGAAACAGGTTAGTATTAGATTCCTTACCTTAGAGAATAGATACCCCAGCAATACCAACCCCGGTGGTTGGTCTGCGAACCAATGATCACACCAGAAAGTCCTGGAGAACGGAACGGCCGAAAAAGCAATCTCTCCGGACTTGGCTGTCCAGGCAATAGTGTCTTGCGAACGTGTGCAGCGAGGCCCACGTAGCTGCCTGACAGATGTCCTGCAAGGGGATGACCTTAACCCTAGATATCTGTTCGCAGAACGGGGAGGATAGGTGGAGCGGTAAGGAATCTAATACTAACTACTGTTTCTTACAGATATATCGTTACCGAAGGTAAGTAACTTGTGCATCTGAAAGAAACAGGTTAGTATTAGATTCCTTACCTTAGAGAATAGATACCCCAGCAATACCAACCCCAGTGGTTGGTCTGCGAACCAATGATCACACCAGAAAGTCCTGGAGAACGGAACGGCCGAAAAAGCAATCTCTCCGGACTTGGCTGTCCAGGCAATAGTGTCTTGCGAACGTGTGCAGCGAGGCCCACGTAGCTGCCTGACAGATGTCCTGCAAGGGGAATCCCCGACCCAGGGCAGTGGTAGCCGCCGTAGCCCGAGTGGAATGGGCACGTAGCCCCACAGGAGGCTCCTTTTTAGCCAGTGAATAACAAGCCCTGATGCACAAGACGATCCATTGGGAAATGGTCAGTTTGTGCACCGTCAGTCCCTTCTTAGCGCCCACGTAACTAACAAAGAGTTGATCATCCACCCGGAACTGGCGTGTGCGATCCAGATAGTATAAGAGCGCACGTTTTGGGTCCAGACGGTGGAGCCTCTCTTCCTCTTTCGAGGGATGCGGAAAGAAGGTGGGCAAGGTGATGGACTGCCCGATGTGGAAGGCTGTGACTACCTTGGGCAGGAAAGAGGGTCGCGTCCGCAAAACAACTTTGCCCGGATGGTCAGAAAGGAAAGGAGGTTGTGAAGAAAGGGCCTGGAGCTCACTCACTCTCCTGGCAGAGGTGATGGCAACCATGAATGCAGTCTTAAGGGTAAGAAGACGAAGAGGACAGTTATGAAGTGGATCGAAGGGAGCGCACATCAGATAAGTCAGAACAAGGTTCAAGTCTCACTGAGGCATCACGAAAGGAACAGGAGGGAACATATGAGTGATGCCCCTCAAGAACCTATTTACAACTGGGGACTTGAACAAAGAGGGCTGATCAGGTAGCCTTAAGAAGGCAGAAATAGCAGAGAGGTAGCCCTTGATAGTGCCCAGAGTAGAGCCCTTCTGTGCAAGGGAAAGAAGAAAGAGGAGAACCTCAGAAAGAGGGGCAGAAAGGGGATCCACAGCCTTTGCTGTGCACCATGCCACAAATCTGTTCCACCTGCAGGCGTATACCGATTTTGTGGAGGGACGCCTGGCTGCCAGAACAACATCACAGACTTCAGGAGGCAAGTCACATGGCCTCAACCGTCGCCGCTCAATCTCCACGCATGGAGGTGGAGGAGGACAGGTTCGGGTGGAGGACCATCCCCTTCTGCTGCGACAGAAGGTCCTCCTGAAGAGGCAGACGAATCGGGGGATCGACTGACATGCTGAGTAGCTCGAAGTACCAGTATCTTCGTGCCCAGTCCGGAGTCACAAGGATAACTTGGGCCCGGTCGCGCCTGATCTTTTTCAGTACTCTGGGCAGAAGTGGTATAGGCGGAAAGGCGTACAACAGACTGCAATGCCACTCGCGACGAAAAGCGGCTCCGAGCGAGCGCCACCTTGGAAACTCCAGCGCGCAGAACTGATGACATTGTTCGTTCTCTTCTGTGGCGAATAGATCTAACCAAGGCTCTCCCCACTGCTGAAAGAGACCTTGCACCATGTCCAAGTGCAGACGCCATTCGTGATCAATCATGCACCGAAGGCTGAGTTTGTCCGCCCTGGCATTCAGGGAACCTGCCAGGTGTTGACCCACCAGTGTCACGCCCTGATGTTCCAACCACTGCCAGAGGCGCAGAGCCTCCTGGCATAGGGTCCACGACTCCACCCGCACTGTTTGTTGGAGTACCTCATGGCGGTGGTGTTGTCCGTGAACACCTGCACTACACTCCCCCAGACAGAGGGGAGGAATGCCTTCAGTGCAAGCCGGATCGCCCACAGCTCCAGAAGGTTGATGTGGAGCCGGGACTCCGCCGGAGACCAGAGTCCTCTGATCTCCGCCTCTCCAAAGTGGCCCCTCCAGCCCTGGACGGACGCGTCTGTCACAACTACGTGCTCCGGTTGGGGTAGGGAGAGGGATCTGCCGCTGACAGAATCGCGGTCCGTGAGCCACCACTACAACTGTCTTGCAGTGCCCTCCGAGATCAAGACATGGTCGGACAAGTTGCCCTGATGCTGGGCCCACTGAAACTTCAGGTCCCACTGCAGAGCCCACATCCGCCACCTGGTGTGATGCACCAGAAGGATGCAGGAGGCCATCAGCCCCAGAAGCCGCAGCATCAACCTGACCGAGACTCGGGATAACGGCTGAAAGATCGGAATCAGAGCCTGAATATCCCGAACCCACAGTTCGGGAGGATAAACCCAAAACTGCGCCGAGTCTAGAACTGCTCCGATGAAGTAGAGCTTCTGAGAGGGACACACTGATGGAGAACCCCAGCAGGTGCAGGAGGTCGGCCGTAGTCTGGAGGTGGCTGGCGACCAGTCGTCGAGGTAGGGGAAGACTGAAACCCCTAACCTGCGCAGATGAGCTGCGACCACCGCCATCACTTTCGTGAACACCCGTGGGGGCTGTTAAGGCAGAAGGGGAGCACGGTAAACTGAAAGTGCTCGTGGCCTACCATGAATCGCAGGTAGTGCCGGTGGGCCGGCAGGACGGGAATGTGGAAATAGGCGTCCTGTAAGTCCAACGCTACCATCCAGTCTCCCAGGTCTAGGGCAGCTAAGACCTGAGCCAAAGTCAGCATCTTGAACTTCTCCTTCCGGAGGAAGACGTTGACGTTCCGCAGGTCCAAGATAGGGAGTAGGCCCCCTTTGCCCTTTTTGGGAACCAGAAAGTAGTTGGAGTAACAACCACGCCCTACTTCTGGCCCAGGAACGCGCTCAATTGTTCCCTTAGCCAAGAGGGCCGTAACTTCCTCTTGCAGAAGTTGCAAGTGATCCCCCGACACGTGGTGGTACTGCAGTGGCATGGCTGGAGGGGTCGCCTCGAAGGGGAGGGAGTAGCCCCTTTGGACAATTTGCAGCCCCCACCTGTCCGATGTGATGGAGCGCCAGTGGAGGAGGTGATGGCGAACCTTGCCCCCCACTGGCGTCAAAAGGGCCTGAAAGCTCGGACTAGGAAGGCTTTGACATTACAGAGGGGGGTAGAACCCATGCAGTCGCGGGGACCTGGGCGTTATGTGGTAAATGTAAGGGGGGTCCCCGTGGAAGAAGAATATGAACAATACCAATTAAAAATTTCAAAAGAAACTGAGGTGATGGTTCAAGAGCAAAAGAATGTTGTCATTTATTCAACAACACAACATGAAAATTTTGTGAAACATCATTGCAAACATTACAAGAAAAATGAAAAATCAGAAAAATGAAAAGGCCCCAATATGGGAAGGAGAAAGGGAAGGGAGTGCTCAAAAGTTGTGAAAAGGTTAAGAGTAGTACACAGATTTGTAGATAATGTATGTCAATACATAAGTCCAAAAGGAATTAGGAATTATTCCAAAAACCAAACAGGCCCATATCAATTAAGGCCAATCTTGCAAAAGCACTTCAAGTAAGGACGTTCAACGGTCACAGGAGTGGTTTAATGTAGAACAGGGATGTGCCGGACGTCCAAAAGTGAAGAGGCGTAGGAATGCTTTGAGGCGGATGCTGCGGGGGTGGATGTGGACTGGCCGCGCCGTTGTTCCCTGTTACCGCCGCGACGGTAACCACGCCCGCTACCGCGCTGAATGGTAGTCTGTGGCCCGTGGCTGGCAGGACGTGTGGGGGCGCCCCTTCCGTGGCCACGAAAGGAGCGCTGGGCAGAAGATTGCTGGCGCGGGCTGACAGGCCCAAGGACTTAGCCGTAGCCCTGAAGTCCTTAAAACGATCCAGCACACTATCTGCCTTGCCACCAAAGAGGTGGCTGCCATCGAACGGCATGTCCATAAAGGTGTTCTGGACATCGCACGAGAAGTTGGCAGACCTCAGCCATGCGTGGCGGCGAACCGCCACAGATGAGGAAATCGCTCTCCTCAGGGAGTCCGTGGTATCCAGTCCACATCGTATGGAATACTGCGCTGCATCTCGTCCCTCCGCGAGGGCTTGAGCGAGCTTCACCCGGGCTCCCTCAGGCAGCACGACCGCAACCGTATCCCACAGGCCGTAGGTGTAACGGGCCAAGAGACCACAACCCCAAGCTAAGGGGGGAGAACATCTTCTTGCCGATTTGCTCATACCTCTTGGATTCCCAATCCGGAGGTGGAGTAGGGAATGCGGATTGGGAAGTAGAGGCCTGGATAACCAGGCTCTCGGGGTGGGGTGGGTGGACAAGTAACTAGGGTCGCCCAGAGCAGGGCGGTGGCGCCTAGCGACGTTCCTATCTACAGGAGGACCTGTTGTGGGCCTGGACCAAGTGCCCAACAGGACGTCCATTAGAGCCTCATTAAACGGCAGTAGAGGCTCTGGGGAGCTTACCTGCGGTGTAAAGACCTCTGTGAGGATGTTAGACCTCACTGTTGCGACGGGGAGCTCAAGAGCCGCCCTCATCAGCACCACACTATAAGTAGCCCTCTCCTCCGTAGCCACGGTAGGAGGGGAGACAAAACCAGTGTCTGGGGAGGTATCCAGGCCACTGGCCTCCCCTAGTTCCTGTGTCCAGCCCTGAAATGACTGGAATTCACGTGCCAGAGGGTCCCCAGACCCCTCCCAGCCTCCCTCGTAGTCCATCTCCTGGTATTCAGGGGTAAAGGATGGACCCAGATCCTCGAAGAATTCCTCTTCGGCCGCCGCCGAATGCAGCGTCGAGCAACGCCGCTCCGGCGTCGGATCCGGAAAGAGAGGTGGACCTGAGACGGCGTCGTGTGGGGACGGCGCCGGTGGTGACACCCTAGGGTTCGACGCCGGCGGGATTGTAAGGTCGACCTGCGGAGACCCGAATACGGAACTGGATCCAGTGGGGCCTTGCGGGGTCGGGACCGAAGTCGCCGACGGCGCCGGGGCAGAAGCACCCAGCCCGCTTGGGCTCCCAGTTGGGGCCGCATGGCCCGAAGGCGCCACGGAACCAGACGGAAGAGTGAGCGACCTCATGGCCATGAGGAAGGCATCGATCTCCTCCAGCGTCGTGTTCTGCCCAGGGACCGGCGGCTATGGAGCAGGCCGCGACGCCTGCGGCTCCGGCGGAGCGGCGTGAGCGGTGTCACCCGAACCCCCGGCCGCGTCGCGCGAGCGTCGGGTGGAGTCAGAAGAGCGATGTCGCCTCTTCGACTTCTTGTGCCTCTTGCCTGAGGACTTGGAGCCCGACCAGTGGTGTCGACTTGCTGAGCTGTGATGACTCCGGCCCCGCGACCGGTCCCTCAACCTCCTTCCGGACCGGGACCTCGAACGGCGCGGGCTGACTGCCAGAGCTCGAGGCACTTGCGGTACCGCTTCCGCCTTGCCTTCGACGTCAAGGCCCGATAGTCGGGGCACGACTTGTCATCATGGTCGAGCCCCATGCAATGTAGGCACCGGCGATGGGGGTTGGTAACCGACATCAGTCGGTTGCACTCGGCAAAGCGCTTGAACCGGGGCATCCCTACCGGCACCGATGGAGTCGAACGACTCGAAACGGACCCAAAAAGGATCAAAAAAGCTTAGTCAAAAAGTGACTAAAGGGTACCACTTTCTCCGGGCCTGCGCTTGCTGGCGCAGAAAAAAGAAAAACTGACGTCAGCGCGCGAGGGCGGCGTCTAAGTACTCCGGCGATGCCATCCCGGCGCCGCCGACGACGGACACGGAGCCACAGAAGACGCCTACCAACGCGCAGGGGTAGTGCTACACAAAAATTTCCGGATCCAGACTGACGCCTTGGGGATATTCTAAGGTAAGGAATCTAATACTAACCTGTTTCTTTGTGATACTGTGAACCAATCCGGATCTTGGTCTCATGCTCTTTTCTGATAGTAAGAGCAGGAGAGCACAGAGCCTGGATTGGTTGGGGCGGTGAAGCCAGCGCTCTAAAATAGACAGGGAGATTGCAACGAACTTCCACTGGGTTTGTAAAGTGGCACAGGTTTAACAAGCCTTAAGAGCGCATGTTGTGCTGGTCCCAGTAGGCAACCTGTCCAACCTGACATGCTCACTTGAATTCACATCACGGCACCAGGCCTCCTGGCTGCCAATCAATAGAATTGGCCCCGCCCACCTCAGAAACTCACTCCACGTAGTGCAGTGACCTGGAATGCGGTACTGTAATTCTTTTAAAATTGAATCAGTGGTGACTCATGGCAGATTACAGCGTGACAGGCGGGGCGACACTCCTACGCCCAAATGGTGACACCGCCCCGACTGTGACTCCCCTTAATGACTTTTCTCCAAGAGAATGCCTAAGAAGGTTCAGTTTACAGTTAGCTGTCAAAAGGCATTTGATGACCTGAAGCAGGCCATGTGCCCTGCTCCCATTCTGGAAAGCCCTGACTATTCCAAAACCTCCATTGTCCATATAGATGCTCTGAGATTGGAGTAGGAGCTGTTTTGTCACAACCTAATACAGAGGGCCAGTACCAACCAGTAGCTTTCGTAAGCAGGTTGAACCCAAGGGAGAGACGTTGGTCAGCTATAGAGAGGGAGGCCTTTGCTGTGGTCTAGGCCTTGAAGAAGTTGAGGCCATCCCGGTTTGGTACTCACTTCCTTGTTCAGACAGAACATAAGCCCCTCTTATGGCTTAAACAAGTGAAGAGTGAAAATCATAAACTTTTGAGGTGGTCCATTTCCCTATAGGGGATGGATTTTTCAGTGGAACATAGGCCTGGGAGTAAGCAACGCAGATGGACTCCAGTTATTTCCACTTAGAAAATAAAGACTCAACTGGGCAAGGTTAGTCTCATCTCCTTACGTTTGAGGGGGGGGGGGGGGGTGGTTGTGTAGAAAAGTAGGGTCTGGTGTCATTATGTTTTACTGACTAGTCTGACTGGGATTCTGCTAATCAGGTCCCCAGTTTCTATGTTTCTTACTGAAATTGGATATGGTGAGTACTTAGGTACCCACCTTCCGTCACATTGGCTACGGATGGGTCCTTATAAGTGTCAAGTATATGGTACTAATGTACCCAGGCCATAGGTACACCAAGGGTCCCCATTGGGCTGAAACATGTATTATGCCACCCATGGGAGACCACACACATTGTGACTACAGGCCTGGCATTGCAGCATATTTAAGCTGGTACTAGCACCACTTACAACAGATATAAGTGTCCTTATATCTGAGGTCACACTACTTAAAACCTATAAGTCATCCCTAAGGCAGGCCTTTTAATCCTGAATGCAGGGTGCTCGGTTCGAAGTGTGAGGATGCCCCTGCATGAGCAGGACATCCCTACAACCTATGGAACCATTCTCCCAGGTTGTAAGTGCATCAGCCATTACGATATATAGAGTGGCCGTGCGTCATTACGCGGTGGCTATTTCTAAACTGGCTGTAAAAAACCCTGTCGTGTTTTGTATCAAACATGGTGTTGGGGTAGGATTCCATGCACTGAAAAGCTCCTCCGGGAAGCTCTCAGTGCTCCCCATACCAGTCTTCTAGACCCGGACAGCAAGCTATGGCTGCTGCTGACCGGAGACACGATTCTGCCCTCCAGCTGCTGAGCCAAGCTCAAGCAGGGGACGTTGGGACAATACGTGTCCTGTCACTGGGAGGTGTGACCACCTCCCAGACAGGACTTAGTGTATTAGGCCAGGGTGGAGGGTGCTTGCCAGCACCACCAGACTGCTTTAAAGGGCACATTTGGTGCCCTCCTTGCATACTCCAGTTGGAACCAGTTCAGGGAGCCATTGGCTCCCGGTCTGGCGTGAAACTGGACAAATGACATGGGATTTTCCTCCCCACTGTCCAGCCCCTCCTCTGGGAGGGACCCTTGAATCGTCCCAACCCCCTCTTTAGGGTACTTAAGGGTTTACCTGTGGGTGGTTCTTTAGATTAGTTGTGGGACAAGAGTCAGATCCGAAACCACTTCATCTTCAACCGTCTGGGCACTTTGAACTTCGCTTTGGGAGCCGAGACTGCATGGGAAGACTCCTGCTGCTCCTGGTCTAGTCGTCCTGCCAGTTTTTGCGTCTGTGCCTGTCCTCCATACAGGATCCTCTACAGGCCTGTGGACATCCAAGACAACTGAAGAAATCTACTGTGGAGTGAAGGAGTCACTCCCCCGCATCTGCAGGCACCATAACAAAGCTGACTGCTTTGCTGTTCATGAGCTTCCATGGACTTTGACAGGTTCAGTAACACAGGTGGTCGTTCTGAAACTCCCTCGATGCCTGCACTGTCTTCACAGCAAGTTTGAAGCTAGTATCACTCGTCAGAACTGCTGGAGCAGTACCCCTGTGCACCGTGTCGACTTGCTGTTGCCAAAACCAGTTGAATTTCTTCTCCAGAGATCATGGGGCTCCAAGAAGCACAAGCCTCCAACATCTCTTGCTACCAAGATGTTCGTCCTCACCACATCGTCTGCACCGTGGGCCTGCATCATTGGTGAGCTGCTCAAGGTCCTCTTGCAACTCATGTGTCTACGGCCTGGGGGGCCTCTTGAGGGTCTTCTTTGGTTCCTGTGGGCTCCCCTGTTTGCTTGGGGCATAATCTGACTCACCTATACTTGGTGAGTCCCTTGGACCTTGCTTGTCCCGACACTGCAACTTTTTAGTCTGCCACGTTTGTTGCCGCTGCCAAGGCCTGTTGGTGCTCCAGCCAGACACCAACCCCCTGGCTCTTGGCATCTGACGTGGGACAACTTGTGAAAGGCTCCTGGTCTTCCACAGTATGGCCTGGTCTGCAGAGCTGCAGCACCAAGGTCACCCTCAACTCTCCTGAAACTTTCGGCATTGGTAAGCATTAGTCTTCCGTGCCTCCTGGTCACTCCAGAGTGGCATAGACTATGTCTCCTTTGCTTGCAGGTACCTCTCATCCTGAGTCCACCCTTGGGTTCCACTGACTCATTCGGCTTCTTCACCAGCGGCATCTTTGCTGAAGTCCTCAATTGTGGTCTATGACGGTTTTTGAAGTCACTTTGCACCTATTCACTCTGCTTCCCTGGTGTAGGTATCCTGGTTCCTGGAGTATTGACGGGTGGGGTGAGTCTCCAACCTTCCATTTTCCACTTTTTTTCTTCAGGGTCCTCCTTAAAAACTGCAATCGCGACTTCCCTATTGACTTGTGTTGATCACATGGTCGTGTTCCCACTCTGGACATGGCCTCCATGGGGTTCCTGGATATTTACCTTGGGTGGTTCCTTGGGTCTCCGACACTTCTATGTCTTCTGAGTCCAGTCTCAACTTAGGTCGTGGGCCACATTCCACTGTCTTAGTATATGGTTTGGTCTCCTCCAAGAGACCACTGTGTATTTGTGCCACTTACGTGTTCTATTACTGAAGTATTGTGTATATGGTGATTATATCTCCGGGAAGGAGATATTGCAATGTGTTAGTGAGTGTTTATAATAAATACAGATTTTTATAACTACATTATGTGGTTCTTTTTCATGTAACCTACACTATGCGATTAGTACTGGTAAACAAGTTCCATCACACTCCTTCTGGACTAAGCCTGAAGGCTGCTCTCCGCAGCTACAAGAGCTTTCTAAGGTTGTGTAAGACCACTAAAATCCCCATAGGGGTTTTCTGGCTTAGTGCAGGGTGCTCTACTTACTGTTCCATGCACAGCAAAGTTGACTGAGCCCTAATGCTAGCAAGGAAAATGGCCCCCACACCTCTTTCATAGTAGGACAGCCATAACTGACATCCACTCACACTCCAGGCACCAGTGTCACAGCATCTGATGCACTAATGGTAGTGGTTGCCCTTAAAGACCCCTATATATCATCCTCCTCCACAGGGTCATTTTGGTAAACAAAAAATCAACCCGCACATAGTGCCCCCTCTTCTGAGTCATCCCTTTGGCACTGTATCTCCCATCTTTACTTTTTTTCTGGGCTATTACTCTGAGTTCCCAGGGGTCCGGAGGATCAGGGCTCTGCATCTAAATGGAACCCTGCTTGCCTCCTTTCTGTCACAAACCACCTTGACTCGCCTTTTTGCAAAAACAACCTGCTATGAACAGTTAATACTGATCTTGAGGTACCTCTGTCTGGAAGTGAAGGATCGGGCAGGTGCGCAGATTTCAAACACCAATGAAATGTAAATGTGTGCAATTAGTTAAGCACCACTTATAAAAGTAGCATTAAAGTCAGTGTAGGCTTTGCTCCAATTAGCTGACGGAGTCAATTGAATCTTCATGATGACAAATATTTATTCTTTTTGAGTGATAATATAAGAGTGGTATTTCTGGAGTTATGGATTGCACCTTCTAACTGGGTTACTAGATACAGTCTGAATACTAACATGTTTATTTTAAAGAGCAGGTTTTATCTTAAAACACTAAATCATTTTTCCACAGCCAATTGTATACCTTATAATACATTTTTTAATCATGACATTCCCAGTGGTTTCTATTATAGGCTGGGAAATCATAGCACTATAAATAAACAAGTCACCATTCCTCACTGCACCAATCAGGATTTAACTGATGACACCCCGCCAAGCCTCCCTCGCCACAGTGATCACATTAGCCAAGTGAGGTTTCATAATCTAAAAGAGAACATCCTAAGGACTAAATTAACGTGCATTTAGTTTTCATTTAAGGTGCATATGTTCTATTTTATATTCAGAGACAAGAAGGTGAAAAAAAAACAAAGTGCATAATATTTTGCTCTTTTTAGCCATGCCTTTGACCTCGTCTCCGAAATTCCTGCCCCTACCCCACTGTACGCAGTTGCGCCCCCAAGTGAATGCAGCCACGGGCCACCATGGGGTGCACTCCACAGTTTGAAGACATCTGCTCTAGATAAACCACTTCCCTGAAAGGAGCAGTCCATCTATTGAGGTGTGAGGATCTGCTGCAAGGACTGGTACTACTTGAACTGTTGTGCCCTGTAAGAGCCTCTAAACTTCCTATTTTTATATTAGAACTAACAATTTAGCCAATCCTCCATTTTATCTCAGTTATTCTAGACTCATTTCAAGGAGGAATGTCTTTCTCGCCAAATAATCGCTAGCCATTGAATTGCATGCACATTAGGGTGGCTAGGACCGCCAGAATTTCTGCTGAAGGGTGTAACGACAAGACATTTGGCTCACATGTAGACATGCTGAGTCATCTAATACCATGGCCAAGAGGGGTTTTCCCCGGAAGCCAGTACCAGCTCAAGGACTACCTCGATGCAAGGTAGCAGAGGCTCAGAGACTGCAGAGAAGGGATGCAAGACCTCTGTCAAAAAAGTTGCTTCTGTAGTTCACTCCAATGTTTTGCTGCTTTTCGTACCACTGTGAAGAAAAAAGAGACTTCTTCTGAAGGGCCAGAGGGATAAGGGTTATTCCCTTCTGGAGAGGTATCCATACCACATGTATTCTGTAGGCCAAGTTATAGACCAGCATTATGAGGGAAGGAGGTTCTCAGCCTCCGAGTAATCCTCTTCTGTGCAGCCCTAATCTTTATCAGGTATGGCAAGGGCATCAGTCAGACCCAAAGTTTCTCCATCCATGCAAATCTCAGGGCCTTTGGTAGAAGTTGCTCTGAGGATTCATCATCAGCAAAATAAACAACCAGACAGCCCAGCACCACTCATTGAAGCTGGAACAAAGTGCCGGAAAACCAATGGACCGACGCCCTCAACTCCTGCCACCCGGACACCTCTACCAACCTGGAACAAGCGGTCATGAACTTCTCCGCCTGGATCACTGATTGCGCCGATAAAGTCGAGCCCACCAAGCCTGCTAAATCAAATAGACCGTCCAAGTAGGTTTGCTGAAACATCGCAGAACTAAGCACGCCTGCAAGCATCGTGAGGGAAGGTGGGCACCAGCAAGAACTCCACAGACCCAACTGCAGTAGCGCCCGCTATTGGACGGGTGTGGTGGAGTGGTGGTGAAAAAGAGGGTCGGCCAAAGCGTCATGTGCACTTATAGAGTACACTCACCACTTCTCCCCCTGCAGTGCTCTAGCGTCACGGAGCCCAGCTCCGCCTCAAATGAGCCAAGGAAGTAGGAAAAATAAAATGATAATGTGTTATCATTTTATTATTTCTCTTTCAACTGCTCGGACAGCAGTGTGGAGGCACTACTTCGCCTTAGCGGAGGAGCCGCCGGCTGCCCAAGCTGCCAACAAAACATAGCTCAACTAATATCATCAACTCCTGAAACAGATGAAGATGAGTGCCCTTGCCAACCGCATCGAAGCAAGCACCAACCGCACTAAAGAACTCTTCAACATCGTCAGAGAGTTCACCAACACTATAGCCTCTGCAAAATATCACCACCCCCTTCCAGGATTTCCGTGACACCCTGGCGGACTTCTTCCACGAAAGGATCTCCGATATCTACAAGAACTTCACACCCCAACCTACCACAGCCGACAGCCTCAGCCTAATCGCTCCCACAGAAGCAAACCCCGACCACCTGGGACCAGCTCACCACTCAAAACACCACAGCCACCATGAACTCAGTCCACTCAGGAGCCCCAACGGAACCCTGTCCCTACCACGTTTTAAGCCCCATGGAGCAAGACCATCATCAAAGAACCACAATCTTTAATGCATCCATCACCACACCACCACCTTCTCTGACGAATGGAAACATGCTGAGGTCAAGCTCCTTCTCAAGAAGCAGTCTGCCAGCCCCAGCAAACAAGACCTTCCACCCCATCTCTCTGCCCCCCTTCCCCGCCAAGGTCCTCAAGAAAGCCATCAACAGCCAACTCACAGAGCACCTGGAGAACAACAACCTCCTGGACATCTCCTAGTCTGGGCTCCGCACCAACCACAGCACTGAAACCGCCCTCATTGCCACCAAAGACATTCGAGCCCTCCTGCACCAAGAGGAAACAGCGGCCTCCTCAACCTCTCAGCAGCCATCAACACCGTACACCATCACAACCTATTAAAGAGACTTCACCACATCAGAATTCAGAGACACCCTCAGGTGGATTGCCTCCTTCCTCACCAGAAGAAACCAGAGACTCCACCTACCTCCCTACATCTTTAAGCACAAGAACATTAACTGCAGCATCCCTCAAGGCTCATACCTCAGCCTCACCCTGTTCAACACCTACATGACCCTCCGGGCCGACATCATCAGAACCCAAGGATTAAAAATCTGCTATGCCGACGATACCCAGCAAATACTCTCACTATAAAAAGAGCCCTCCACCACAATGACCAACTTCCACAGGTGCATGACAGACATCGCAAATTGGCCTGCGTGACGGGAAAACCACCTCCCATGGACCAACTCCTGTTGGCCTTCAGAACTAGGACCCTCACCCAGATACACAGATAAGGCCCGTTACCTTGGCATCATCTTGGACAGCAAGCTCACTATGAAGTACCAGATCAACGGAGTCTCCTCCGCCTGCTTCTTCACTCTTCGCATGCTCAGCAAGATTTTCAAATGGCTATTGGTTGACCCCAGATGTACCATCAACCAAGCCCTGGTCACCAGCTGGCTGGACTACTGCAATGCACTCTATGCAGGAATCAACTCTCACCTCCTCAAGAGAATACAGACCATACAGAACTCTAAAGCCAGACTCATCCTCGACCTCCCAAAGAGAACCCATATCACCCTCCCACCTCAGAGAGCTTCACTGACTCCCCATTCAGAAGGGATGACACTTTAAGATGCTGATCCACAGCTACAAAGCCTTGCACAACCAAGGACCAGCATACATCAACAACAGCCTGAACACCCACCAACCCTCCAGACAACTGTGCTTCACCTCCTTTCACCTCGCTCACACCGCTAGCATACATCAAAGCCACAGCAAAAGATGCTTCTTCTCCTACTTCTCGGCCAGGACCTGGAACGACCTCCCTCTTCACCTCCGGAGGTCACCCTTGCTGCTGGAATTCATGAAAGGACTCAAGATCTGGCTGTTCAACTGAGCTCCAGCCGGATGATCCATAGCACCTGGAAACCCTCACGGGTGATTAGCCACGCTTTACAAATCGGACTTGATTGATCATCAAACCAGACTTTAATCTTTTCTTTTGCCACTCTTAAGATTTCAGCAGACTTTAAGGACCTAGGGACTCAATCGTGGAGGTCAGTGACTTCTTGGGCAGCGCAAACACCAGAGTCTGTGTAGGTGATGATTCCCAAGAAGTTATAGTCAGAGTCACTGGAATAGCCAAACCCACAGGTGCCGCCTCGTCCTGGAGTGTAGAGGTGGCCCTGAGTGTACTGGAGTCCTCCTATGTTTTTTTCAGCATGGCCAGCTGAAAGGCCGCGAACAGTGATGGGTCGGCCTCTGTAAGTGGGATTTACAGCTTTATCTTTTCAACATTGAAATCAGCTCATACAAGGAGGAAGAGCAGACTTTGGGGAATAGAGACTATCAACAGTACTGGGAGAGTGACCACTTCCTCCAATTAGAAAAGCATTTCTCCTGCCTATGGTATTTTATTTCTAATGGCAGATCATTTGGTAGAGCATTCCCTGCCAGGGGATTTATCCGATGGAGAACTGAATTCTTTGGGCTGTCCATGTGCGTTTGTCAAAAAATAGCTTGCCATCCCACTCCCCGATGGCTTTCAAGTGGATCAATAAAGAAAGGTCTTTAGGAAGCTGGCTCTTCATAAGTGTACAAAAAAGAGGTACACTGTGTAACGAGTACAGGCAAACCCCAAAGGAATTACAGAGGCACAAATAACGCCACAAATGCTCTCTTTTGTGATATTGTGGATAATCAAATAGCATAACAGAGGGTAGTGCTAAGAATTTATTACAAACACAAAGGAAGTAAGTGGACTACACAAAGAAATCCAACACCAATTTATAAAAATAACATACTTTTATATAAATGTAGATACCAAGATCATAGGAATCGGGTAAGTACTTTTTGAGTTATGAATTGTTCGTTTTCAAAAACGGACACAGTGCAATTTCTGGCCCAGTAATGTTATCCTATGGGGGAAAAACAAGTATTGCATTCGGGCACTTAGCAGCGGCTTACGGGACTCTTCTTCAAGACTTAAGGTGAGTATGGGGCAAGGTCCAAGGCCACACCAACAAGTTACCTCGGGAGGCTATGGGGCATCCGGATGCAGAGCTGTGTCACAGCATTGGGTGTCCCCTTCACTTCATGGGAGAATAGTCCAGTATCAAAGAGGCTGCAAGCAACAACCTGGGGGCCAGTCCGGGTGAGCCATAGGGGGTCTCAACCCTCAAGATCCTTGGGCACGCAGGGACACCCTTGATCCACAAGGAGGCTTTTGTGGTTAGAGGCGGACTGCAGAAAGAGGCTGAAGGCAGCAACTGGAAGTCCAGTCTGGGCAAACCAAAGCATGGGCTTAGCTCGTTGGTCTGGTGACCCTGTTGGCATCGTCACCTCCCTTGGACTCGGGCTCTGGAGTGCGTGTGCAAATGTGTTTTGAGGTGTTGGGTGGCAGTGGTCACAGACTCAAGTCTTGGTCTGTGTTTTGCAGAGGAGGGGCAAACAGGACAGCTGGGTCACTCACAAAGTGGGTCTCACTATCCCTGAAGTCCCTCGACATGCAGGTTGGTCATACTCTGCATTGGTGTCTGGTCACAACAAGCCTTGGCTGCAGCAAGGGATCAAGTACCAGGGGTATTAGTTGTGTGTGGCTCCGATTGGTCATGGTGTCCTCTCAGTCTGTGGGTGGGAGGATAGATCCAAGCTTCAGGAGCACAGGAACCTCTTTCTGGGGAGCTGCTGTGTCGTGCTTGCCAGGGGGCAACAACTCAGTGCGCTGCACCATGAGTCTGTGGTGCCTGCAGCTACAGAGGAGAAGCTCCTCTACTCCAAGGGAGTTTCTTCAGGCAATTGGTGAAGCACTACAAGCCCTCGACGTTTGTTGGAGATTGCACAATGGCAGGATGAGTCTGATTCTTCTATGTTTCTTGGACTCAGCAGTCCAGCTGGCAGGATTGGCGTCAAGTCAGTCGCTACTCCTTGATTCTCGTGGCAAGACTCTTCTTCGTCCACTCCTTCACTTGATACGTCGAAATCTAAAGATCTGGTATCAGGCAGTCCCCTAAATACTCAAATTCGATGTGTTGTGGGGAGTGAGTGGGAGTAGCCAATGGGCTACTCATTCCTGGGGTCACTACACCCCCTAGATGACCACTTCCTTTGAGGAGTAGGCACCACCCTGTTCCAGAATTCCTAATTCCACAACATACAATGGAGTGGAGAAGTGTGGCTCAATGGTTAGAGCGGCAGACCCGGATGCAGAGGTCTAGCCCGGGACCAGGGTTCCATTCCCCGCCTCGGCGGGTCTTGGGCTCATAAATTCCACGGACCTGATAATTCTCGCCTCAGTGCCTATTCCAATCATGGAGTCCCACTCTGCAACTCTGGGCAATAGCTTGATTAATCTCCACAACGGCCCCCACAACGCTAAGGATGCCTGGCCTCCACCTTGGGGTGCCCAGGAGTGGACGCCTCACAGGGAAATCCAGGATGGGTTCCACAGCGGTATTCGTACAAGTGCCTTGAGACCCTTGCGGGTGAGTAGTGTGCTATACAAGTATCAATTTACATTTTTACAATATGGTGGAATTTCAAAAGCTGTGTTCACCTCCAGCTGGTCACCCTAGAAGTATGTCCAGCCTGGCAGTGCAACACACCTCCAGCATTTCTAATTTTTCCGCCTGTCCAGGTGCCAAAGGGCTCTGGACAGGGGGGCATCCTCTCCTGTGAGGGAAGCCAGTTTCGCATACCACAAGCAGTGGGCTCTTTGAAGCCCCCCTGCCTCGGAATGCTAATCTGCAGGTCATCCTGTGGGAGGGTGGTGTAAACACCCTCTGCCCAAGCAGGCTTTGTTTCTGACCTCCTGAGAGCCAAGCCCCTCACTCTTGGGGCTCTGAAACTTGTCTTTGGTGGCAGGCTGGCAAAATCAAGTCAATCAGCACACCAGTAGTTGGTTAGGTTTTCAGGGGGCACCTCTAAGGTGCCGTCTGGGTACATGTAATAATAAATTCACCAGTGGAATCAGTGTGGGTTTATGAATACGAGGTGTTTGATACAAAACACCATATGTTTCAGTGAAGCCATTATGTAGCTGGGGAACTTGTTTTGACCAGTGCCCAGTACATACCTTAAGATGGCTCTCCTGCTCACTTGCAATATTTAGAAATAGAACTAGACATCACATAGGCATATCAGCTTATGCAGATATCTCCTCACATCAAATATGATGCACTCTGCCTTAGGGATCAAAGGCCAACTGTAGGTGTGACTTACATATACTAGATGCAGTGACTTGGGCATGACACAAAGGAGAGTGTCCGTCCTGTTTTCACTCATGGTCAGCACCATATCATGCAGCCTGCAATGGCAGTTTGCGTGGAATTTGTATGTGTGTCCCTTAGGGTGGCATAAGATATGCTGCTGCCCTTGGGGACACTCTTTAGTACCCATTCCCTACGTACCTTTACTAGGGACTTACAGGGGTGCTACAGTCCTTTGTCAATAGTAGCACAATTAGACAACACCTTGTTTTAGGGAAGGAGGTCTGGTTGGCAGGCCTCCGTGCACTGCCAGAGTCTAAAATAGCATCGAGTATCTAAAAAAGTGGCACAAAGAAGAGGGTTACTGCAACAAAAGCCCAGTTCACTGCAGCGTCGCCGGCCGTGGAGTCATGGTTGAGACAATTACAAAAGCCATATAGGCCCAACAAGGACATTTTATTGTGGTATCTGGGCCAAGGTTTAAAATCCAGAAATCTTAGGAAAAGACAGTTGACCTAGTCAGTGCGCACCGGCTGGTGCCAAATGATCTCCAATATCGACAAATGCAGCGGGTGAAGAGGAAGTCATATGGTGACCTTGGAGAGCTGTTGCATCCACCAAAAAATACCAATTTCTAAAATGGTTGATATGTGGCCTGTTGACTAAGTGGTGAAACTGGGAAGTGAAGCTGTAGACAGATTTTTTTGCTCGGCTGGCAAGATTAGAGTTGCAGCATCCCCCAAATATATGAAACAGCAGTTGTTGTCATCATTTCGAAGTGCTGAGTTTAATGGCATGTTTATATCTGGTACTGCAGAACAGAGAGATTTCACCCAAAAACACTGATAAACAAAAAATCCTGTTTTGTTCCGTTTACCATATGGTTGCTCGTCTACAAAGAAATCCATTCACTGTACTTTCTCTATTCCACATGTCTGATCTGATCATTCTATAAACCCTGAGTACTGCCTGTGTGAGGCAAAGTTTAAAATGTGCAACAAAAGATTCCTACAAAATTCCAACCAAGAAGCAATGACAGATACCATGCAGAACACAATTACTCCCTACATCTTTGCAATGACTTTCAGGTAGAGAACTAAATAGCTTGTCAAGCTAATTTATCGCTCATTACATCTTTTTCTCAAAGACCAGCCATGGAATGTAGAATAAATAACCCCAAAGTTCAAAAGCAGCTGTTTAGCTGAAGGGTACACAATTTTACTGCTCTCCATCCTTTGATTCTGAAACCAGCTAACAGGCAAAGCCCAGCACCTGCACACTGATGCACAGCCTTCCCAATGCACCAGATGAACAATTGTCACTTACCTGTAAACAGGTGGTTCTCCAGTATCGGTGTCTTTCATAGATTCACATGCTTGAATATTCCCAGTCGTCGAAGTGGGAGTCCCACGGTAAATATCATAGCAATAAAAATACTAATAACATAAGTATGTAAAAACATAATACATAAAATACACAGTAGAAATGCATAGAAGTACCAAGACATAATTCCTACATAGGAAAACATGGTAGAGAGAAAAAACACTTGCAACATATCCATGTCATTATGTTAGCCAATCAGGCGCAAGCAACCCTCCAGAACCTTCTCCCAGAGCTCAGTCCCTCAGATTTCCGTAGCACAGGAGTGACAATAGAGTCTAGGAGGAGAAGTGAGCCTCTGAGGGGAGGTGGGTGGGACGCATGTGAATCTATGAAAGACACCAATACTGGAGAACCACCTGTTTGCAGGTAAGTAACAATTGTTGTTCTCCAGTATGAGGGTGTCTTTCATAAATTCACATGCTTGAATAGAATAGTGAGCAGTAGTAACCGATCTGAGGCTCAAACCAGGTATGCATAAGCATGGAGGAAAAACTCCAAGAGATATCAGATCGTCATGCCAGTAACACAGAGGCTCACCTTAGTTAAACAGATTGCGAAGCACTGCCTGTCCCACTGCCATATCTGCTTCGTTGATGGCATCCAGGCAATAGTGTCTCGTGAAAGTGTGACTGCTGGACCACGTGGCTGCTCTGCAGATTTGATGAAGCGGCACACCGGCAAACGGGGAAGTAGAGGATGACATCGCCCTGGTGGAAGGAGCCCTCACTGAACACTGAAGAGGCTTGCCGGCTTTCTGATGGCAGAAAGTAATTGCTGAAGAAATCCAACATGCAATAGTTGGCTTGGTAACAGGACGCCCTTTGCGCATGCGTCCATAGGTAATGAACAGTTGATCGGACCTGCGAAAGAGTGCCATCCTGCTTATGTAAAATTTAAGACATCTCTTAATGTCCAAGGAATGTAAGCGTTGCTCTGCAGGAGATTGAGGATTGGCAAAGAAATTTTTTAAGAAAACAGGCTTGTTAATGTGAAGGTCAGTGGGTACTTTAGGAAGGAAAGTTGGATTGGTGCGAAGCACTACACAGTCCGATCTGAATTGGAGGAATGGAGGTTTAATGGTGAAGGCGTGAATATTGCTAACTCTTCGTGAGGATGTCAGAGCAAGGAGAAGGGCTACCTTCCAGGTGAGAAACTTCAAGTGCGCTTTGTGAATCGGCTTGAATGGTGCCTTCATTAGTTGAGCCAATATGACATTAAGATGCCAAGTGGGAGGAGGACGCCGAATGGGCGGTAACTTCCGGAATAATCCTTTGAAAAACTGGCGAATGACTCTGGAGGAGCAGAGCAAGGTGGAACCATCTTGACGGTAACGAGAAATCGCCGCCAAAAAGACTCTCAAAGTGGAATGTGAAAGTCCTGATTGTGCTAGTTGCAGAAAGAACGGCAGCAGCTGCACCGGAGTGGAATGAACAGGATGAATATTGGCAGCTGCGCACCAGTGACAGAACCTCTTCCACTTGAGCTTGTAGGTCTTAACTGTAGATGGAGCTCTTGCCTGAGCGAGAATATCCCTGCATTCTGGTGAAATATTCAAATGGGCAAATTCAAGGTGCTCAGGTTCCAGGCAGATAATTTCAGAGAGGTGGGGTTCGGATGACATATCCGACCCCCGTCCATTGTGAGGAGATCCACCCGAGGATGCAGAAGGATGGGCTCGCACTGGGAGAGGAGAAGCAGCTCCGAGAACCACGCTTGTCGAGGCCATCTGGGAGCGACCAGGAGAATGTGGCAAGGCTGTCTCCGCATCTGCCACAAAACGAGAGGCACCAGAGGAATCGGAGGAAAAGCGTAGGCAAATAGATCGCACCAGTTCATCAAAAGGGCATTCCCGCATGATCCGTGGTGGGGATGCCAACTTGCGTAAGATGGGCATTTCCGCTTCTCCGGTGTTGCAAAGAGATCCAAGGGCGGATGAACGCACCGTCGAAAGACTAGGTCGAGTGTTGGTTTATGTAACTGCCACTCGTGGGTCGAAGTCGTGGATCTACTGAGGGAATCCGCAAGGATGTTGGAGACGCCTGGTAGATGAACTGCAGTCAGGGTGATTTGATGACTGATTGCCCAATCCCAGATCGACTGCGCCAGTCGAGACAAGAGAGGAGATTTGGTTCCGCCCTGCTTGTTGACGTAGTGCATAATGGTTGTGTTGTCCGTTTGAATAAGCACTGACTCTCCTTTGAGCAGAGAATGGAACGATGTGAGTGCTAGAAAGATGGCCATCAATTCTAGCCGAGTGATGTGCCAAGAGCGCTGAGGCAGAGTCCACTTGTCGTTGATTGACAGCCCCTGAAGGTGTGCAATCTACCCTTCTAAGGATGCGTCCGTCGTCAGAACAAGTTCTGGAGTGGTAGTGAGGGAAGAAACCCCTGCTGCAATGTTGGACTGATGCGTCCACCACTGGAGAGGCGCATTCATGCGAGCGGTGACACTGATCAGGTCGTTGAACGATCCTTTGATCTGACGCCACTGTCCGTCCAGTTCTTCCTGAATGGGGCGAGTCTTTAATCTGCAATTCGGGATCAGAGAAATGCATGATGATGCCATCCCCAGGAAGGACTTCAAAATCCGGACTGAAACAGACTGTTTTGCGCATATACGAGCCACGAGGTGGAGGATCTTCAGTTGTCGCTCGTGAGAAACGAATGCTTTGGCTATGGACGTGTCCAGAGTAGCGCCTTCAAAGTTTCTGCAGGAAGCTGGGACAACTTAGACTTCTCGGCATTGATGGAGAGGCCGAGGGAGCGGAAGACATCCTGACAGAGTTGAGTGTCCCGAGCCAACTGAATGTGAGATTGTGACTTGAGAAGGCAATCGTCCAGGTATGGAAATATCTGGACGCCCTGGAGACGCAGGTAGGCTATCACAGGAGCCGACACTTTCGTGAAGACACGAGGGACAGAGCGTAGGCCGAAAGGCAGCACTCGGAACTGGAAGTCTCTCCGACCTACCCGGAAGCGCAAGTACTTCCGATGACTTGGAAGAATTGGCACATGAAAATAAGCGTCCAGGAGGTCGATGGTGGTCATGAAGTCGTCTTTGGAGAGAAGACGCAAAATCTCCATGAGCGTGAGCATGCGAAAGGATTGGGACTTGAGATACTTGTTCAACGCTCGTAAATCCAGGATCGGACGCCAGTCTCCTGTCTTCTTGAGGATAAGGAAAAAACAGGAATAAAACCCCCTTCCTTTTTGAAACTGTGGAACCACTTTGATGGCGCCCTTTGTGATCATAATGCAAATTTGTTTGCACAGCTCCTTGAGGTAGGGAGGAGGTGGGCCGGATGGAGGAGGAATCTTGATGAACTCCAGAGCATGGCCCTTCGCTACAATGTCCAGAACCCAACAGTCTGAGGTGATGGAAGACCATTGAGAAAAGAACAGGGAGATTCGACCTCCAACTCTTGGGGGGAAAAGCAAGTCATTGTCATTTGGATGTAGATCCTCTATAGGCAGACTTTCCTCGATAGGATTTGGAAGACTGCTGACGGGAGGACAGCTGCTGCTGGGAAGAGTAGCGCTGATTACCCTGGGTGTAGGAGCGGTATGAGTGATTGGATCCTCCACAAAAATTGGAGTTGGTGCCGCGTCCACGTGCGCCACGAAAAGGCTGTTTCCGGAACTGTAACATCCCCAAGGAGCGTGCAGTGTCGGTGTCTTTTTTGATGGCCTACAGAGTCTCGTCGACATGTGCTCCGAAGAGCGACTCGCCATCATACGGCATATCAAGGATCTTTGCCTGGACTTCCTAACGAAAAGAGGTGGAGCGGAGCCATCCCTGCTACCGCAACACAGCCGCCCCTGCAAGCTGACGGAAGCCAGTACATGCAATGTCTACTGAGCAATCAATGATTTCCTCAGACGCTCACTCTGTCTTGCAGAATTTTCGCGGCTTCAGCCCTGGAGGGCTCCGGGATGAGGGCTACAAGGGCAGCCATGTCAGACCACATCTGACGGTCGTAGCGCCCTAAATAGCCAATGCATTCGCCGCTCTCACCGTGGTAGAGGCCATTGATGAAAATGTGTGCCCAATGGCGTCCAGGCGACGACCCTCTCGATCTGGAGGATCTGTAACAGGTGATGCTGGGTTCCTTGAGCGACGCTGAGCAGCCTGTGTGACTACCGAATCCGGCTTCGACTGCGATATCAGGCACGCGGGGGAACCAATGGGTGCCTTGTATTTCTTTTCTAGGCGAGGCATTTGCGCCGGAATGGTATTTGGCGTTTGCATAAGTTTCAACCCTTCACTCCAGATGAAATCAATGACGGGGACTGTATGGACTTTATTAAATGATTGATTTTTAAAATCATATAGAAAACAGTCCTCCTCTCTTTGGACTCATGGCAGTTTAAAGCGCTGAGCCGCCCTGTTCATAAGCTGATGGAAGCTAGCAATGTCCACTGGTGAGGAATCTCCTGGTGTCACTGGAGGCGGGTACGGCCTTTGTATTTGGTAGTCATCTGTCAGGTGCCCCACAAGTCTTACCTTGGCTTGTGACGCAATTCCGCAGAGACGACAAGAGCACCCGTCCCTGCACCCACCTGACCCTTGTGGAAAGCGAAACTCAACAGGGATGAGATGGACGCAGGGATGGGAGCCAGGGTGAAGGGGTAGTGGATAGCGTAGAGCTGGCAGGGGCGTCTGGGTGTTAGCTGGAAACCAAAGGAGACAGTTCAGAAACAGAGTCAGACCCGGAAAGGAACCACCCCCCACATACACACACGGACTTTGTCACCCTCTGAAGACTCACCAATGCTTCCGGAAAGAAAGTCCCCAGATGAGAGCACCTCCGGATGTGAATTGCAATGGTAAGGCGCTCCTGCGCATTGAACTTTAAATCCAAAACTAAAAGAAAGCGCTCCTGCGCGTTCACCCAAGCTAAAACAAAAGAGTGCGCTCCTGCGCAAGTAACAGTAACTGGAACCCAGTCACTTCCCCAGTTGCATCCCTTTGGCGCTCCTGCGCGGTGGGATACTGTAGTAATAAACACACAAAGCAACAAAAGTCCTCTTAACACCCTCAATGCGCTCCTGCGCGATAAGGGTTAAGGCAAACAAAGAAACGGCACGTTCCTGGAACCCCCAGGAGAAGGCACGAACAAGCGTCAGTGAGGGACGCGGACGTGAGGCAGGGTTGCGCTCCAGCGCGGTTTGCCTTCTCAGTCCAAGAAGAGTGAAAGGTATAACTCCTACGAGTGGCTGACGTAACAGCCATGCAGCGCTCCAGCGCGGCTTGTCTCTGGCAAGGCTGGTCTCAGCAGCGGGATACCCAGCCTGGAATCCGGAATCCGAAGCACCCAGCCGGCGGGAAACGCGATGTTTAAGCGTTTCCCCCGGAAGTGCTTCTGTGCTCTGCTGCCCGGAAACTAGACCGGGTACTCTACTTCCGACCGGAAGTGAGTATTCCGGCCGCCCGTGTATGTGTGGGGAAATGGCCGGCCGCGGCAATGCCGCGAACCGTGACATCATCCCACTCGGCCATGGTGGCATCGTCATTGTTATCATCTTGCACCTCACCATCTTCACGCTCCGGGTGAACATCATCATCATCGTCTGCATACACAGTAGTGTGTATCCGGACTGACGTCTGAACTTGCGGAGAAGGCGTTGGTGGTTGTGGCAGCTGAACAGCAGGTGGAAGCGCTGCAGGCACTGGAGCTGCCGGTACTGGCGAACCCTGATGTGATGGGGAAAATCGCCTGTTATAATCCTCCAACATGTGTTGTAGGTTGGATATAAGAGACAGAGGCCTGCACAGACTGTTCTTCGTCTTGAAAATAATGATCTTCACGTTCCTCGCCACAGTCTTGGCACTTAATCACCAATTCCGAGGGACTGTGTGTCGCCCGAAAAGGGCCACCGTCATCCTCTTCAGAACCAGAGTCCTCCTTAGAGCCAGTGGCAAACAATGGCGAAGGTGGCTGCATGTCATCTGGAATAGAAAACTGGTCTACAGGTACCTGGCGTCATTGGTGCAATGAGTCGACGGTGGAGGCGCCAGACCCAGACGCTGAAAATGGCATCAGTGGCAATGAAGCAAAAGAAGAGGTATTTGCCGTCGACGAAACCGTCGACATAGATGATGACGACGGCATAGGCGTCGACAAAGCTGTAGTCGATGGTCCTGCCGTCGACTGTGCCACCGTCGACGGTGTCGCTGTCGGCGGGCCTGACGTCGACGAGACCATCGCCAAGGAAGCTGCCGTCGACGAAGTCGCCATCGATGATGAAGAAGTTGCCTTCGACGAAGCACTCATTGACGGGTTCGAAGACAAAGATTTAACAACTCTCGTCGATGAAGTTTTCGTCGACGACGAGAGAGCCTTCTTCTTCGTCGACGATGAGATATGTATCGTCGACGACACTGGTCTAAAGCTGAGTGATACTGTCTTCTAAATCAATGACGTAGACGACGAGCCAGCAGCACATGTCGTCGTCACAGTCGCCGTCGATGAGCCGGAGACGGCAGATCTCGTCGTCGGGACGATTGTCGACGCTCCCGTCGACGATTTTGCATGTTTTTTGGTGGAAACATGACCGGAAGAAGCAGTAGATGCCCGAGAGTCAGATCTCGTGGGCGTAGCAGGAGGAGGTGAAAACACTGCAGGAGCCATTGAAAGGGAGAGTTTCCTCTTCTTTAAAAATGGAGAAGGCAATTCCTGCACACTGCTACGCTTAGAGGCTGCCTTTGAAGTTCCAGATAACAGGTTCTCTGCGTCGGAAACGGCGGTATCCTTGTCTTTGCAAGTCTCTGCAACCAGAGGAGGAGACTACCTTCCCTGTCTTTAAGGGTCTCATTGGAAAAGGTCCTGCAAAATTTACATTTGCTCACCTCATGGTCAGGGTAAAGACAATAAATACACTTCTTGTCGGAATCTTCAGAGTACAGCCGCAGCTTCCCACAAGAAGAACAAGGTCTAAATAAAGACTTCTTACTTGAAGACATAGTAGAACACAGGTAATCCAGAAGAAAGTAGAGAAAAACTGAGCAGAGCTCAGTGAGACTCCCTTCACACGACGTGTGGTAGAAAATCTGAGGGACTGAGCTCTGAGGAGAAGGTTCTGGAGGGGTGCTTGCGCCTGATTGGCTGCAGTTTGGACTAAGATAATGACATGGATATGTTGCAAGTGTTTTTTCTCTCTACCACGTATTCCTATGAAGGAATTATGTCTTGGTACTTTTATGCATTTTTGCTGTGTATTTTATGTATTATGTTTTTACATACTTATGTTATTAGTATTTTTATTGCTATGATATTTACCGTGGGACTCCCACTTCGACGACGGGGAATATTCAAGCATGTGAATCTATGAAAGACACCCTAATACTGGAGAAATCTGGATTTTAAATATGACAAGTCAGTCATTCATACAGCTATTTATTCTGGAATAGGCTTAGACCGTGTAATGTTAATTATGTAATTCAACCAAAACAAAACAATCATTTACATTACAATGGTTTCGCCTTTGGAAACGTTAGAGCTATTGGCATTGTAAATGACAAAATTTGTATTTATGTGTTGGTTTCGAAAACAGATAAATAAATGGCATTGTCATTTACATTGCCATTAGCTTAATCTCTCGCAAATGTGAGACCTATTGTACCCTACGGACGAGCTCAGCAGACAGCAATTACTACCACACACACACACCCAGAGCCACACCCAGAGCCACAGACACACACACACACACACACCCAGAGCCACACACACACACACACCCAGAGCCAGCCACACACACCCAGAACCAGCCATACACACACACCCAGAGCCATACACACACACCCAGAGCCACACACACCCAGAGCCACCCACACCCACACCCGGAGCCACACACACCCAGAGCCACAAACACACACACACACACACACACACACACCCAGAGCCACACACAAACACCCAGAGCCAGCCACACACACCCAGAGCCAGCCATACACACCCAGAGCCAGCCATACACACACACCCAGAGCCACACACACCCACACCCACACCCAGAGCCACACACACCCACACCCAGAGCCACACACACCCACACCCAGAGCCACACACACCCACACCCAGAGCCACACACACACACGCAGAGCCACACACACAGAGCCACACACACACACAGAGCCACACACACACACACACCCAGAGCCACACACACACACCCAGAGCCACACACACACACCCAGAGCCACACACACCCACCCACCCAGTGCCACACACACCCACCCACCCAGAGCCACACCCACCCACCCAGAGACACACACAAACACAGGAGAGCAAGCACAACGAGGGGGCAGGGAAGCAAGCACAACGAGGGGGCAGGGAAGCAAGCACAGCGAGGGAGCAGGGAAGCAAGCACAGCGAGGGGACAGGGAAGCAAGCACAGCGAGGGGGCAAGGAAGCAAGCACAGCGAGGGGGCAAGGAAGCAAGCACAGCGAGGGGGCAGGGAAGCAAGCACAGCGAGGGGGCAGGGAAGCAAGCACAGCGAGGGGGCAGGGAAGCGAGCACAGCAAGGGGGCAGGGAAGCAAGCACAGCAAGGGGGCAGGGAAGCAAGCACAGCAAGGGGGCAGGGAAGCAAGCACAGCGAGGGGGCAGGGAAGCAAGCACAGCGAGGGGGCAGGGAAGCGAGCACAGCAAGGGGGCAGGGAAGCAAGCACAGCAAGGGGGCAGGGAAGCAAGCACAGCAAGGGGGCAGGGAAGCAAGCACAGCCAGGTGGCAGGGAAGCAAGCACAGCCAGGTGGCAGGGAAGCAAGCACAGCCAGGTTGCAGGGGAGCAAGCACAGCCAGGGGAAGGGGAACCAGGGGGCGGGGAAGGGGAACCAGGGGGCGGGGAAGGGGAACCAGGGGGCGGGGGAGCAAGCACAGCCAGGGGGCGGGGAAGCAAGCACAGCCAGGGGGCAGGGAAGCAAGCACAGCCAGGGGGCAGGGAAGCAAGCACAGCCAGGGGGCAGGGAAGCAAGCACAGCCAGGGGGCAGGGAAGCAAGCACGGGCAGGGAAGCAAGCACGGGCAGGGAAGCAAGCACAGCCAGGGGGCAGGGAAGCAAGAACAGCCAGGGGGCAGGGAAGCAAGAACAGCCAGGGGGCAGGGAAGCAAGCACAGCCAGGGGGCAGGGAAGCAAGCACAGCCAGGGGGCAGGGAAGCAAGCACAGCCAGGGGGCAGGGAAGCAAGCACAGCCATGTTTCCAGTGCTTGGCTATTCTGAACAAACCATTGTTATCCGGCCAGCCACTCAAATGAAAACAACTCCCAGAATACCTTAAATAGCTAAATGAAACCTCAGAAGTAGAAACATTATGTCCTGACTACACGAGAGAGGCTGCAATTGTAACTGCGAGGGACAAATACCACTGAACTGGGAAGAAGACGGCGTACAACTATAGTGGAGGAACATACACTACTGCATACCACTGTGCTTTGGATCCAGGAATACCACAGGCCCAGGTTTGGACGCTACTTCAGAAATGCCACAGCACAGAAAGAATAACATTACCTAATGTACTTGTGTAATGTAGTTGGTGCTCATGTAAAGCACTCCCATACCTACTTTCGCGTTATTTAAAACTGCCCAGAAATAGAAGCGGGGTTGAAGTCCTGGCAACGTGTTACAAATGCAGTTCAATAAAAAACGTTTTTTATTGTTATTGAGGCCGCAGAAACAGCCAGCCTCGAGGAGCAGCTTCAAGCATGGGGAGTAACTGTGACGGTGAGTAAGCAGTTTTCTGGGCTAGTTCTTTAGATGCCTACCGTGCCGCGAGAGCGGGGACGGGGCTTCATGATAGGAGAATAAAGACTCTGCAATGGACAGAGGCTGGTAATCTATAAGAGCAGCATACGTGGCATTATGTGAGGAGTTGGGCACGAGGTGAGACATACCCTCCTATCTGAAATGAAAGAAGAGGTAAAATGACCGTGCCTCCAGGAATGAAGAGAGAGATGGAGGCAGATCGTGCTATCAGTAATGAAGGAAGAGAGACCCTGCTACCTCTAATGAAGGGAGAGGGAGACAGACACCGCTACCACTACCCTTCACGATAGAAGAGAGAGGCAGGCATCACTTATGAAGGAGGTGGAATGCAGAATCTTTTACAGCATACGAAAACGAAGGAGGGCGATGAAGACCCTGCTATTAATAAGGAAGGAATTGGGGACCCACCCCACTAATGTTAACCTGTAATACAGGTCAGTAATTACATATTCATCTTCTGCGGGTCATAACATTGAGCCATGCAAGGCCAACTCCGATTCCTATGCTTCGGAGGTGGGTACAATGAGCACCATTGAATTGGGCAGTAGTAACACCTGTTGTTTACAGCATCTAGAAACAACAGCATTGAAACTCTATGTAAGAAGTTGTCATTGCTAATAAAAGATGAGGAGGGCCTTCCACCCATTACACAAGAACAGGAAACAGGAAAATAAAAAAAACGGAAAACTGACCCACTGACTATTGGGCAGGATGCAGGCCACACTACACTACAGACAGGAAGTCAAGCACAGCCTGCATCCAATAATGAAAGACGGAATAAGACGGAAACACCAGCGATGGATAGAGGAAGTAAGACCACCCTGGTGGTCCATAATGTTATAACATGGTCTGCTATGAACCATAATGTACACTGTGTTCTTTCTTAGAAGCCCAAACTTATTCAGTGAGCTCTTGCTTTCCCCTCCCCCTCTCCGCTTAAGGGTCATTGTACACAACCATCTAATCTGCGTGTGAATCAGCAGCCTCATATGCTGCAACAAATAAACTGAAATACTATGGTAGAATGTACGCCATAGAAATAGGTCTAACATAACATAAACGTGCAGTGACTGACTCTCGGGAATGTATCAGCTCACTGCACACTTCTCGATGTGTACATGTCGTTTTTATTTTCAACATTATCATATGCACTCGGGGGTATGAATTCACTTTATCGACCTTGTCATTAGAGATGGGCGTACAAATCATTGTAGCTGGTGTATTTATCCACTCAACAAGCCTTCTTTCTTCAGCTCTTTCTTGTTGCTCTGACCAACAATGAGTTATGTTAAACAGGGGCCGACAATGTCACGGACCATCGCGATTAAACAAGAACATTAAAAAATAAATTTCCCAAAAATACTCTATACGTGCTTTTATCCGAATTGTATCAGAGATACATATCAGGTGTACACTGAACAAAGGGGTTGGATCAAGAACTGCACGTGGATGTGGCTTAACGGCGAGAGCGGCGACTTTGACGCTGAGGAACCGGGTTCGAGTCTGGCGGGAGGCTCAAACATCCTGTGATTGTGGGCAAATCTCTCCGAGCCTAAAAACGAATGTGTCCGTCTTTAACGTATCTGGTGCTCACGTAAAGTGCTCTGATATTTTCGGGTCGAGTTCGCGCTATATAAAAAACATAAATCGAACATTCTGAGGTTTAAAATAAAAACTCTTTTCTGGAGCCCACTCGTGAGTAAACATGGTGCGTAGGGAACGTTTCTTGTTCCTTCTTCATAACTTGGGCGGGGGGGGGTGTTATGACTTCAATTTATTTGGGAAGAGATGAGGAAAGAGCTGATGACCCCCTACAGGGAACAGTTTGTTGCTGTAATTGTTCCAATTGCCTTTACAAAGCGCTTACTGCCCCTGACGAAGCGCGTGATTAGTTCTCGCACAGGATCAATTAGCACGTCGGGTGATCCGCCTCTTTCTAACAGACCATTTTCTCCCATCTGCAGATGTAACCGTTTCTTCAGGAAGTGCTCCATTCACGAAGGCGCCGTCCCAGCAGGAGTGTCGGCTCAGGACAAAGGGTGCCCAAAGGCAGACAGATAAGCGCCATTTACCGTTAAGCACTGCGAATTAACTGTTCCCGGTCCAAAAAAGGGGCTAATTTCTGGTGCAGACTGTCTACTCTTCTCCATTTGCATCACTGAAGATACTGGTGTTTCTAAAGCGCCCCTGTGTGTTGTACCTTTTAACTGCAGCTTGCCAGACGCCAGGCCTCCAGTGTAAACAAACGTTGGCCTCTCGAGAGGGACTTTGCCTCAGTTCATGCTGACAATGCAGGGCTGGGCGAGGGAGTCCTGCTGAGGCCACTCGGCCCGTTCCTGCCTCATATAATGAATCCCAGCATGTAGGAATCTTCATATATATATAGGTGAGCTCATGTGCTCACCAGACGCGTGATCTGTACAAAACTCTTGAGACCGTTCGGATACGTCTGTTTCAGTAGCACACTACTGTATGAAACACTTTCTAATAATAACCATATTTTCAATATCTGCTAACATAACCTGCATTTGTAAAGCGCACGTTCACTCAGAAAGGCCTATTGTTGCTGAATAACACGTTTAATGTTACCTAACTCGGTGGTACTCATTTTATCGACCTCAGAATGATGAAATGCCCCTTGGGATTTGAACCTGAGACCATGAGGTCAACAAGCAACATTTCTGCATTCAAACGTACCTTAAGTCACTAAGATGCTAGATCAGCACTCTGGGGACGGGATCACAGAACGCGGCAAAATGAATTCAGCTGCTGGAAGGAAAGGCACACGGTGTAAACGCTCTGAGGAGTTTCCGGAAAGATTTATTCTGCGTGCACGGTTGTAATGAGGGAATAAGTATTTTCTTGCTATACGAGGTTCTCGTAGGACTGCTGACCACCGGGGACTGCGCACCTGATATGGCTGAGAGACAAACAGCTAACATTTAACAAGTGAGGCGGCCAAAGGCTTTTTTGTTCCTTTTTATTTTATTTAAAGTGCGAACAATGCTCCGAGAAAACACTGGAGTGCCCGGCAGGCAGAAGAATAACAAGACTGAAAGAAGCCACGGAGAAACGCGCAGAGCAACGAAAAGTCGACTGTCCCCGGCGCCATCTTGGGCGGAATGACAAAAACAAGCCCCCCCCCCAAAAAAAACAACCGCCCACCGCCGCAATGACGTGCTAAAAGGGGCTGGATGAGAAAAAAATCTCAGGAACGCCCACGAGTCGCCTCGCAGAATGACGGACGCCTCGATCTTCCAATGGCTAGCCTCCATTTATGGAGCTAGCCAATGGAAGACCGAGGCAGGACATAGCCCACATACTGCAAAACAAAAGATTTCGCCTGCGCAAAACGCTGCTTGCGCAGCTTTCGACAGGCGAAACCTAAAAACGAAGTGATAAAAGGAATGTTTGAATTAGGTTCAGCCACTAGCGTTAATTTAGGGCCACATCCAGTCCACATTTCATTGGCTGTGCCATACCAGGCAAAGACCAACCATGAGGAATTCAGTCACGGTCTGGCTTCGGTGTGAACAGTTCACCCTGTACTGTTGGGTCTGAACCCCTCCAGGCAGAAGTCAAGCCTCTCCAGACCGTTTTCAGTCAACTTAGACTTCATAAGTTAGGGACAGCCAAAGTCCTGTGGCGCTGGCAACATTATATAGTATAGCCTTAAACTATTGCAAGATTAGGAAGGGAAAGGTCTAGCACACCACAAGGAGAGTTAGTCCAGTTCAAAGGTTGAGCCATTTATAGCAGCAAATCTTGCTGCTACCCCTCAAGTTATGTCTAAACTAGGTAACTCTGTCAAAGTCAACAAACCTTGGGTTTCCACTGTTTGTAGGGTCAATCTCTCTGAAGAAAAAAAAGGTGATTTTTTGAGTCCTCGGACCGATCCTTATCACCAAAATTCCATAAGACTTTTCCATGTAAGGAGCCCTTGGAGGAAACCCTCACATTTGTGGAAAACGGCTCCCACTGTGGAAATCACTCACCATTCAATCAATAGTACTACAAATGTCCTGGGTCTGAACTTAGCAAATACATCTTCGACTGGCAGGAGCAAAGTATCGAACTCAGAGAGTTTGGAAGCAGGCCAAGTGATCAGGGGCCTAAGTTGCAGGCTCACAAAAACACCATGTTCCTTAAACCTTGCCAACTAGCTGAAATATAGGTTATAAATTCTCATAGCACCTTAAAAAAAAAATTGTCACTTTGAAAACCTGTAAATTAAAAGTGTACTGCCCCATTTAATGGTATTCAATTCATCAATCTTACAAATAGGAAATGGATTGCTCACCTTGGTGGGATTTGACTCACCTACAACACTCTGCCTCAGTGACTAGCACTTTACCTGCTGAGCCAGCTTGCTGGCTATCTCAATGATGAGTAACTTGTGCCAAACTAGTGCAGTTGAAGACAGGAAGAGTTAACCAGGAGATGGTTACCACACTAACTCACAGGAGCAGCAGAAACAAAAGATTCCTTATAAACTTCTACATGCCACATCCCCTTGTAGGCCTTTTCCAGTGTTTTATGTATAAGAATTTAGTCATAAGCCAAATCTGGAGGTATGCAAATTTTCATTAATAAGCATCCACTTTTTCGCATCAAATTTTTCCAAAGAAAAACTAAGAATAATATGTCACTTCAAAAGCTCTTTGTCAAACAAAAAATACACATCTCTTAAAGATGCCGAACAATAACACACATATTTGTGCCTAGTTGGGGCTCATTAGTGTGATGGAAAACCTTTGACAGTAATGAAGTTCAATAGGTGGTTGGCTCCAATATAATTTCATCTGTTCAGAATTACACCTCATTTGAGTTTCAATGGCCCTGTTAAAAATGTTATTTCTTTTTAAAATAGTTTCACTCTTTCACTTCAGCAATGCACATAGGAATTAAAACACAATAACTGGTGAGCAACAGCTTCTTTTTGAACAATCTAATTTGTCACCGACAGGATTAATACAAACAGGGAAAGGTATGGTATCAATTCAAAAGCATGGAGGTTTCAAAGTTTACTGAGCTCAACACTTCTGCTGTCGCAGGCAGCCGGGCTGAATACCCAACCTGCTCAGAATGAAAGGCTTGCGTCTTTCACTTTTAACCCCTTGCATGCTGACGACGGCCCCCAGCCGTCATGCACTATGGCGCTCGTGTGCTGAAGACGGCTGGGGGCCGTCATAAACCCGCCTACTTGCGATTTTGCCGCACAGGCGCAGAATCGCGGCCGCATGCAAGAGGTTAAATAATTATTGCAAGGAAAAGAAGTAAAAAAGAAATATCTCGAAAACTGTGAACTTCACAATTTACCTCTGTAGATTTTAAATAAAAACCACTTTTTAAAAATGTATTTTTATAGAAGATTTGGATTGCTTCTGCAAATGAAGGCGCACGTACGCATTAAAGTCTTTGAATAATAAATATAAATATATTCTTAAAGCATTAATTAAAATCTACGCAGCTTGTTTAATGTCCATCGTCCTAGTTTCACTGAGTGACCACCTCGCTCCGTTAAGGAAAGTCGGCTTCTCTGTCCTTGTAGAAAGTCACAAAGGTTCCATCTTAGTAAAAAATAGGACGAATAAATAAAAGTGACTGGCGACCTATTAGAGGGAAAGCCGAGGAATGACAGAGCCATATGCTCCCTTGCTTGACAAGGCGAGCAGTGCAGGGAGGAGCATGGGCCTAGTTTTCCAGTCACTGCTTAAGCAGTTCTTCAGTTCTCGGAAAGCGACAAGGCCAGGGCGGCCTGCAGCGCAGCTTCCTCATCAATACTGTAATCCTGCAGAAAAATAAATAAAATTATCATATTAACAAAATCTGCATCAAGGAGAAAATGTTGGACTAAGCAGAACAGCTTTATCAATCATTTAGGCTCAAAACCATAAGGCTCAAAGCAGCACTAAAGAGAAAACAATGGAAACAAGCACACCAGCTTCCTCATTCACCATACGTGGCACCACAGACAGATTTCTCAGGCTTGGCTGGGGAAGCATTTTAGTCATCAAGATTATGGTTGCCCTCAAGCCCTCACAGCAAACATTAGACGGATGGAGACTGAAATAATGGTATCGTTGATCCAGCCAACTCTGCATCACATGAGATGGCACTAGTGACTTTTAGATAGCAGTACAAGCAACACGTTTGAGAGAATGTGTACTAGAACGGTCACAAGAGGCCATTAAGAAATACCCATTTTCAGACTGAGACAGGTAAGTGACCGCAGAGTGAGAGCTCAGATGCAGTTGGTTATCAAAACCGGACTGAGATTTTAATGTTTGCAGAGAAACGGGCACAAGAGATAAGTATAGTGACCGATTGCTAGCATTAATCTCTTCAAATCAGGATTCTGCTATTCCTGTTGTTGGTGCCTAATTTTGCTCAATTCGCTCGTCATAAGACCATGTTCCTACCTCTAACATCTGCCTTCTACTGACAATATTTGTGTTAATAACAGAAAACAGAGGGATCCGTGAAGTGAGAAATTCCATAAACTTGATAGAAAAGTCTGAAATGTCTTGGTGTTTGATCCCTGATCAACAACACACTAGTCAAACGGTGTCACTATCATGTGACAATTCATAAAAATTACAGAAGTAAAACATAGGATGGATGACGGGCACAGAAATCTATGATGCTTTAGCCCTGAAGACGTTCTATAATATTACATATTCAAAGGAACGGAACGATTTGGCTATTTGTATATGTTTTCTGAGAACTTGATGGTTAGAAAGAAGGATCATTTGGACATGTGGTTTTCTGTTCTTATGGAACTCGGGAGTGTGCTCTTTTTGAGATAGATTGATGAACTTTATCTGAACATGGTTGCAGCGGTGTACATAGCAGCAGAGTACTGGGAAGATGAGCACTCAAGGATGAACTTATATGCAGGACTAATCACGAGTGTGCTGGGACCTCTCTGCCACAGCAGCTCATTTTCTGTTTCCGATAAATCTGACTTTGTTGTCATTGGGGACAAAGAAAACACTGTATCAGCAGTGTGACAAAACTCTCAACATGCCACCACGCAAGATCAGTTGCGGCTCCTCCGCAATAGCGGAGGAGTGTAGTCCTCACTGCCTGGCTCAGAGTTACGAAATGTAGTGCTAGTGCACTCCAACCACTAAGTGCTCATGTGTGTTTGGCTAGCCATCTCAGGCCGACCAAAACACACATGCACACTTAGGTTTTCTCCATCCCAGCTGCACTGAGCTGCCGGGCTGGAGTAACCCAACAGACTCCCTGGTCTGAGCAGGGCGTCTTTCTGCCTGCTCAGACCAATTCCTGCACTGCTCTGCAGCATGGGGACTGGACAGGGAGCCTGTTCAATGGGCTGCTGAGACCAGGCAGGAAGAGGAGAGGTGGCGCGACACTGGAGGCTGCTGGCAGCAAAAGGTTAGTTTATTTATTTTAAATATTGTATTCTTCCCCCTCAAACCCTGTGCGATGCCTTCCCGGTGACCTACACCACCCTTTGTTTATGGTGGCCGCAGCTATGCAATATTCCCCATAAAATCCAATTTCATCAACAACTAGTCCGCTTTCTCAATCAGTTTTTGAATGCTGATTGAAAAACGTATTAGTTCAGAGAGACCGTCTTCTTCAGAGAAGACTTCTGCTCCGATAAATTGAAGCCTTGGAGATGAAATCAGGCAAAATGACTAGTAGATAATTGAAAATTCCACATCTGAAGAGTGTTGCAAATCAGAATACAGTGCTTCTTATACGTTGCGGGTGACAGTATTTGCATTATGAGTTATTTGAGAAGTAGAACATATGACTCACCCTAGGCTGAAGATAGCCTACCAAAACTGAGACAACCTTCCGAATTACTCTGGGAGAGGAGCTGATGAGGAGGGCTACAAATCATCACTGATAACTCTGATATTCAACAGTAATCCTAAAGAATTGATAAGGACCATCCAGTGCTGAATTAAGCCCACAGTGAAAAGTTTCTTTCCTAGAGGGCTGCTAAACAACTCCCAACAGATGGCAAATAAAATTAAGGAGCCTGTCCCCGACTATTGTGATTTCAGTGAACACTAGTCATTACACAGATATTTGAAACTGAAGCTAGAGGCCAGATGTACGAAGGCTTTTTGTTGTCGCATAATCTGAAGTTTGCAACCATAAAAAAGGCCTTTAGGTAGGTAAGAAACCTAAATTGTAAGTTACCATATCGCAATTTGGATGTGACTACATTCCGAATTGTTATTTGTTTTGGGCATTGTTGCCAAATACTAATTTGCAGTGGAACATATTAAAATTTTCCAACTGAAATCTGGTAGTAAAATATTAATACTTTACCGACTACAAATGCGTGGTGGTAATCCACTCACAAATGAGGAGTCCCAAATGTAACCCACCCATTAAGAATGTTGACACATTTATTTAGGAATTGTATGCATTGGGCCACTGACTACTCTTTTTAAAAAAGTATATTGAACTTTAAGTGAAACGGACTGCATTTAAGTAAAAAGAAAAGGATTGATTTATTTATTTAAAAGCAATCACAGACAGGGTGGTCTGTTCAGACCATCATGCTTGTGATGGCAGCAAATTTTAGTGGGTACCAATTTGCAAGCTGACGCATTAATATTCACAAGGTAGGCTAATGTGCGACAACCTACGATTCGTTTTTTTTTGCAAACCAACCTATTAACATATAGGGCCGTTCACAAAAATAGAATGGATCTGGTATAAGTCACAGTGCAAGAAGTCTATTTCAAATTCTATATTAAATGGCAGGAGAGAACAGAGCAAGTGAATCTTCAACACAAATACTGGAAATTCTGCAGTACATACTAGGGAACAGGTCTGTAATCACAAACTTCCCCAGATCCTAGGACAATTTGGCCGTGATCCAAGCAAACAACCATCAGTTAGGCTGAAAAATTTAAAGAGCAAAGCATAGAAAGTCACAAATTCTGCTTTCAGCAATTTTTGTTTTTCCATCTGTCAACTGTAAGGACAGGAGGAAGATTATTAGTCCTAGAAAACATTAGGTTGGTTCTAATGAGTGTTAAGTTTTAATGAAACCACACATCTTTGCATTTTGATGCTGCTATACTATGCGATACAATTTGTTGAAGATACATTTCTGAAAGTCAAAATCTTTAGTTATCAAACTGAGACAGTCTTGCCTCTAAACTTGGGATGGTCTACTGCCACGCCTTTGAAAAAATCCTGCTTTTCTGAAAACCCTTGAAAACTTGGCTTTCTTCGGTCAAGGTCCTTTCCTTCTCTTGCCTAGCAAAGCTGCCATGCCTCTCTGCACCTAGACACCCTGATAGGCAATTGGGAACTCTAGAAATCCCCAAAATTAATAAATAAACCAATATGCAAAAAAAACAACCATTTATTAAGAGATACGGGTCTGTATAGAAAGATGTATATTCTAAAGAGATTCTGCCACTAGCATGGGCAAGGTTACTTTGAAAAAAAAACCAAATTAAACATTTATTTCCATTTTCATCTGGATTACAACATTGCATGGTTATTCACTGCAATCAGAAACATTTGTAAGAAACAAATAGACATCATTTGTGGTCCAAAAATGATAGAAGATACTGTACTTGTGCACAAGCTATCAATAGTCCATTTCAAGAGGGTGGCATATAAAATATATTGAGACTATCCAGTCTGATCAACTCGGGTCAGGGAGCCCACTCCAGCCATCACATTCCCACCTTTCCTGATGGAATAAACACAATAACAAAGAAAATAAGGTCGGCCTAAAAATTACCCCACTCGTGTGGGGACAATCCTAGCAGGCTGTTGTGATGTGGGGGCAGAACTGGTCTCTAGTAGATCATTTTTTTAATGGTTCCAAAATATCCCTTGGGTGAGAAACTGAGGGTAATGTGGTGGCGTAGAGTTCGCAGTTAGTGTTGCAGTATGTTAGACTGAATAGCCAGTCTTTCACTGTGGGGGAGATCCGGCTGCCCCACTGAAGAGCTATTTCCCTCTTAGCGTGCAACAATGCAATGGCGGTAAATTTAAGCAGCTTCTTTGGGAGCCCTCCCACAGATCCCAGCAGGGCCACTCCCGGAGTGGGGCCAAATTCAAGGTGAGTCTTTTGCACCATCGTCCTAAAAATGGATCTCCAAAAGATCCCAATCTTAGTGCAGTTCCACGTCAGGTGGGTGAAGTCTGCCTGTGGGCCACCACACTCAAGACAGGAGTGCGGCCGATTTGGGTTAATGACGTGAATCCTAGCCGGGGTCATGTAGACCCTCCACAAGTACTTAAAGTGTATAAGCTTATGTCTGCTATTTAAGGAGACCTCTTTGGTTTGCGCACAACAAAAGGATCAATGTGAGTCCTGTATAGGGTGCCCAAGGTCCCGCTCCCATGCCTCCCGTATCTTGGTGTCTCTGCTGGGGATTAAGGACATGCAAGATTTATATAGCTTCGAGATCAGGTGTTCTCCACCGGGACCCGAAATTAGGAGCGTAAGTGGAGGAAAGGCCTTGGGCTCCAACGGATATCTTGAAACCGTAGCTCTGAGTGCCCTCCGTATGCTACTGAAGATAAATTGGTCCATAAATGTTGCATCACTGAACTTCCCTCCCTCCGTACTAGTGAAAATATGTCCCTCTGGGAACAAATCCCCAAACGTATTCATAGAGTATGCAATAAGTGTGTGCTGCACCAGCTTCTCCTCTGTGATGGGGAGCCAAGGGTTATTAATAACTGGGATCTCAGGTGAGTATAGGGCACCCCCTCCCGTCACCCTCGCCAGCTTCCGCCAAGCCCAGCTAGTGGTGGAGACTGTCTGAATGTCCCAGAGATCTCTCGGGAATTCCTGTGGCAATACCGTGCAGAATGGCGTGGGAAGCACCAGGTGCGCCTCAGGTCTAGAATATGGAATTCGTGAGTCTAGGTGGTACCAAGAGTGGGCAAAACTGCACTGCGCAACCAAATAGAAAACCTGAAAACTGGGGACTCCAAACCCAAATCCACCTCTCTTATATGGCCATGATGGGCAAGGTTACTTACCTGTAATATATATAGTTTTTCTGTTCATATTGTGCCTCCACGAGTCGCTAAGATAGCTCATCCCTAGGTCAGCACAAAGACTTCAGTGGGCCCGGGAAAGAGGCTGCATGTTAAATTATTTTTTCCGTCTTTGAGCTCACAAGGGAATACACCATAAGTTAGGGACTGAACGCATATCTAAAATGCTGAACTGCCATCAGAGAGGACCCAAAGAAAATCAGGACTTATTTCTACTTTGTAGATGTTATGCCAGTAAGTCAACACCAACAAGAGGAACCTTAAACAAGCATTTGCAATGCAATAGGTCTCGCATTTGGAAAGTGTGAGCTATTGGAATTATTAATTGATTTTTTTTAATTTATGTGTTGTTTTAGAAAATAAATAAATAGCATAGGCATTTATAATGCCAATAGCTTAAACTTTCGCAAATGGGACAAGTGTGTGGAGTGTATGAATGTTTTATGGAGTACAGTAAATCTGTGATGTGCAATTATGTGGTACAGAGTGGCTTTATGTTGAGTGCATGTATGGTGCATTGAGTAGAGTGTAAATATGTGGAGTGTAATTTTGTGGTACCGAGTGGTATTATTGTGATAGTATTTATGTTGTATTGAGTAGAGTGTAATAATGTGGCTTGTAAGTGTGTGGCACAGATGAGAAGAGTGTAAATATATGGTATGTAATTATGTGGCACTGAGTGTTAATATGTGGAGTGCATTTATGTTGCACTGATTGAAGTGTAATTATGTAGCATATCATTATATGGCACTGAGTGGTCTTGTGTGGAGTGTGTGTTGTATTCAGTAGAGTGTCATTATGTCGCATGTAATAATGTGGCATTGAGTGGTATTATTTGGAGTGTATGTTGCATTGAGTGTAGTTTAATTATGTAGCATATAAATATGTTGCACTGAGTGGTATTGTGTGGAGTGTGTGTTGTATTTAGCAGTATATAATTAGGTGGCGTGTAATTATGTGGCACTGAGTATTATTTGGTGTGCATGGCGCATTGAGTGCAGTGGTATGATGTAGCATATAATTATGTGGCACTGTGTGGTATGATGTGGAGTGTATTTATGTTGCATTGAGTTGTGTGTAAACATGAGGCGTGTAATTATGTGGCACTGAGTGGTATTATTTGAAGTGTATGTTGGATTGAGGCAGTGTAATTATGTATTATATCAGTATGTTGCATTGAGTGGTATTGTGTGGAGTGTATGTTGCATTCAGTATAGTAAATATGTGGTATGTAATTATGTGGTACTGAATGGTATTTGGAGTGCATGTTGCACTGAGATCACTGTTATTATGTAGCATTTAAGTATGTGAAACTGTGTGTTATTATATGTAGTGTATGTATGTTGCATTGAGTAGAGTGTAATATGAGGTGTGTAATTGTATGCACAGAGTGTTATTATGTGTTTTCAAACAGTTATGTACATAAGATGCATATGTATGCATATATGTATGCATGCATTTATATTTGTATTTATATTGTTATGCACATATATATATATATATATATATATATATATATATATATATATATATATATATATATATATATATATATATATATATATATTCAAACACAAGTTTGCCTGTTAGAGAGGGGACCACACGCAGGAGAGTGATTTTCTTGCTTTAATGGTTGACAGGAGGCCTTTCTTACGACTCGTTGCACAGCAATAAAATGAGGCAGTCCATCCCGACGCGTTTCGTGCCAGGTCGGCACTTCTTCCTGGGGTTGTGGGCTGGAAACAGTGGAGAAGGCAAACGATGACCAACACTCCTTTTCAGGTGAATGATGATTAGTACCGCCCCAGTGGGCGTGGCCACCAACATGGCCTGATGGTACATGTAGTGCTGTTTGTTTGTCTCAAGTGAGTCATTGCTTTTCACCACAGCTTATAAAATGAATTAACTCCCAAGTGGGTTTGTTGTGTCAAGTTCGTCGCACAGAATGCCGCTTACTCCCATCAGCCGCGCTCTCCTGTCCCAAGACTGAAGCGACGGTTGGCGCTTCTGCAGGACTGCGCGAAGCGCAGCGGGATCCTCTCGTGACCCAGGCAGAGCCACAACAAATTCAAACACAAGTTTGCCTGTTAGAGAGGGGACCACACGCAGGAGAGTGATTTTCTTGCTTTAATGGTTGACAGGAGGCCTTTCTTACGACTCGTTGCACAGCAATAAAATGAGGCAGTCCATCCCGACGCGTTTCGTGCCAGGTCGGCACTTCTTCCTGGGGTTGTGGGCTGGAAACAGTGGAGAAGGCAAACGATGACCAACACTCCTTTTCAGGTGAATGATGATTAGTACCGCCCCAGTGGGCGTGGCCACCAACATGGCCTGATGGTACATGTAGTGCTGTTTGTTTGTCTCAAGTGAGTCGTTGCTTTTCACCACAGCTTATAAAATGAATTAACTCCCAAGTGGGTTTGTTGTGTCAAGTTCGTCGCACAGAATGCCGCTTACTCCCATCAGCCGCGCTCTCCTGTCCCAAGGCTGAAGCGACGGTTGGCGCTGCTGCAGGACTGCGCGAAGCGCAGCGGGATCCTCTCGTGACCCAGGCAGAGCCACAACAAATTCAAACACAAGTTTGCCTGTTAGAGAGGGGACCACACGCAGGAGAGTGATTTTCTTGCTTTAATGGTTGACAGGAGGCCTTTCTTACGACTCGTTGCACAGCAATAAAATGAGGCAGTCCATCCCGACGCGTTTCGTGCCAGAGAGGATCCCGCTGCGCTTCGCGCAGTCCTGCAGAAGCGCCAACCGTCGCTTCAGCCTTGGGACAGGAGAGCGCGGCTGATGGGAGTAAGCGGCATTCTGTGCGACGAACTTGACACAACAAACCCACTTGGGAGTTAATTCATTTTATAAGCTGTGGTGAAAAGCAACGACTCACTTGAGACAAACAAACAGCACTACATGTACCATCAGGCCATGTTGGTGGCCACGCCCACTGGGGCGGTACTAATCATCATTCACCTGAAAAGGAGTGTTGGTCATCGTTTGCCTTCTCCACTGTTTCCAGCCCACAACCCCAGGAAGAAGTGCCGACCTGGCACGAAACGCGTCGGGATGGACTGCCTCATTTTATTGCTGTGCAACGAGTCGTAAGAAAGGCCTCCTGTCAACCATTAAAGCAAGAAAATCACTCTCCTGCGTGTGGTCCCCTCTCTAACAGGCAAACTTGTGTTTGAATTTGTTGTGGCTCTGCCTGGGTCACGAGAGGATCCCGCTGCGCTTCGCGCAGTCCTGCAGAAGCGCCAACCGTCGCTTCAGCCTTGGGACAGGAGAGCGCGGCTGATGGGAGTAAGCGGCATTCTGTGCGACGAACTTGACACAACAAACCCACTTGGGAGTTAATTCATTTTATAAGCTGTGGTGAAAAGCAACGACTCACTTGAGACAAACAAACAGCACTACATGTACCATCAGGCCATGTTGGTGGCCACGCCCACTGGGGCGGTACTAATCATCATTCACCTGAAAAGGAGTGTTGGTCATCGTTTGCCTTCTCCACTGTTTCCAGCCCACAACCCCAGGAAGAAGTGCCGACCTGGCACGAAACGCGTCGGGATGGACTGCCTCATTTTATTGCTGTGCAACGAGTCGTAAGAAAGGCCTCCTGTCAACCATTAAAGCAAGAAAATCACTCTCCTGCGTGTGGTCCCCTCTCTAACAGGCAAACTTGTGTTTGAATATATATATATATATATATATATATATATATATATATATATATATATATATATATATATATATATATATATATATATATATATATATGTATGTATACCGCAGTGTGTGACTGCGCAGTGTGAGACATTGCTGTGTGTGTGTGACAGCGCAGTGTGTGAGGCAGTGTGTGTGAGGCAGTGCAGTGTGTTTGTGAGGCAGCGCAGTGTGTGTGAGGCAGTGTGTGTGTGTGAGACAGCGCAGTGTGTGTGTGAGGCAGCGCATTGTGTGTGTGAGGCAGCGCATTGTGTGTGTGTGTGAGGCAGCGCATTGTGTGTGCGAGCAGCGCAGTGTGTGAGTGAGGCAGCGCAGTGTGTGTGTGAGGCAGCGCAGTGTGCGTGTGAGGCAGCGCAGTGTGCGTGTGAGGCAGCGCAGTGTGTGTGTGAGGCAGCGCAGTGTGTGTGAGAGGCAGCGCAGTTTGTGTGTGAGGCAGCGCAGTGTGTGGGTGTTTGTGAGGCAGTGCAGTGTGTGTGTGTGAGGCAGTGTAGTGTGTGTGAGGCGGCGCAGTGTGTGTGTGAGGCAGGGCAGCGTGTGTGTGATGCAGCGCAGCGTGTGTGTGATGCAGCGCAGTGTGTGTGTGTGTGAGGCAGAGCAGTGTGTGTCTCACAGTGCATTTTGTAACTGCGCAGCGTGTGTGTGAGGTAGGGCAGTGTGTGTGTGAGGCAGTGCAGTGTGTGTGAGGCAGCGTAAAGGGTGGAAGAGGCGCGATAAATTAAACAGGCACAAACATAAGGAGAGAAAGGGCGAGGCAGTATGAGGCAGTTAAGACATTCATCATTTAACAATCGCAGTGTGTGTGCGGCAGCGCAGTGTGTGTGTGAGTCAGCGCAGTGTGTGTGTGAGTCAGCACAGTGTGTGTGTGAGTCAGCGCAATGTGTGTGAGGCAGCGCAATGTGTGCGTTTGAGGCAGCGCAGTGTGTGTGAGGCAGCGCAGTGTGTGTGTGTGAGGCAGCGCACTGTGTGTGTGAGGCAGCGCAGTGTGTGTGTGAGGCAGCGCAGTGTGTGTGTGAGGCAGCGCAGTGTGTGTGTGGGAGGCAGTGTAGTGTGTGTGAGGCAGCGCAGTGTGTGTGTGTGAGGCAGCGCAGTGTGTGTGTGTGAGGCAGGGCAGTGTGTGTGTGATGCAGGACAGTGTGTGTGTGATGCAGCGCAGTGTGTGTGTGATGCAGCGCAGTGTGTGTGTGATGCAGCGCAGTGTGTGTGTGATGCAGCGCAGTGTATGTGTGAGGAAGTGCAGTGTGTGCCTCACAGTGCAGTTTGTAACAGCGCAGTGTGTGTGTGAGGTAGGGCAGTGTGTGTGTGAGGCAGTGCAGTGTGTGTCTCACAGTGCAGTTTGTGTGTAACAGCGCAGTGTCTGTGTGATAGGACAGTGTGAGTGACACACAGCAGTTTGTGACTGCGTAGTGTGAGACATTGCTGTGTGTGTGTGTGTGTGTGACAACGCAGTGTGTGTGAGGCAGCGTATAGGGTGGAAGAGGCGCGATAAATGAAACAGGCGCGAACATAAGGAGAGTAAGGGCGAGGCAGTATGAGGCAGTTAAGACATTCATCATACAACAATCGTTTGCATGGAGTCAATGCAATAGGTTAGGTGCCAAGATATAATAGTTACAAAAAAAGACAAAAACATCAGAAAGAGGTTACGAATCAACAGCAAAAATCATGACGGAAAACACAATTAGCAATGCGTCAGGATCATACATTCATAGGTTGCATTTGGAAAGTGTTTAAAGGAGGTCCCCGAGATCGGTCGCCAAAAATATTTAGGAGTGCGACATAGGTCGTTTGAATCATGTTTGGATCAAGAAATGCACCAAGCGCATGGGGCAGAAGAGGCGCGATAAAAAGATTGGGAGCGGACATGAGGAAAGAGAAGGGAGAGGCAAGATACAGCAATTATGACAATTAACAGTGGTGTACATGGAATCAAATCAATAAGTTGGTGCCAAAAATTATTAAAATTGCACAAAAAACTATGTCAAGAAAAGACACATGTAAGTATGATGAACAAAATTAGAACGAGGGCAGCGATATATTTATAACTTGTAGTTATCCGTGATGTGGGATCCAGAGTGCCGGGTAGGGTGGGCATCGAAGTGGGAGAGGGAAAGAAAGGCGATACTGGTTTAGCAGTTGAAACATGTATGGAGGAGAACATAGTTGTGAGGGTCCACGATTCTGTTGCGGGCAGTGGTATGGCTTCAAAAGACTTTCGCAGAGGTGAGACAGAAAGTGCACGAATCATGCACGAACTACCGTGGCAGATTTACAAAGCTGAGTGGTCCATTCGGTTAAAAAAAACATTGTGGGTGAAAGACAGTGAATCACAGTGTCTAACTAAAAATCTGTGTAGGTGCTGCTGTTTTTGATCAAACAGGGCAAGTCGAACAGTGAACTGGTAGTGATCTATGCCGAGAGGTATGAGCGTTAGTGTAAGACAAGAGGATGGTCGGCGTGTGGGAATTAGGTTAACAACCTCTCGGCATTGCTGTGGTGGGGAGCACATTCCTTTGAAGTCTGATGCGGGGGCGGGGAGCGGATGCCTTTGAAGTCTGATGCCGAGGCGCACATGCTCCCAAATGACAGACAGGAATATGTGCTGTGCACGCGCCTCGCTCACATGAACTGTACTGAATTCGCAGTTTGGGGAGACTTTTCGGAAGCCTTACTATAATCTCGCCGAACAATGCTTACGCATTGGTTCAGCGAGACCTAAAAACTAAAAGCAGCAGACAACATCTAGAAGTTGCTCATGCCCCCAAGGACAACGCACAAAGTACCAGTGGTGAAATTTAGCAGTAAACTTCTCTATTTTACATGCACTACTGTAGATAAGAGGTACTTTAAGAGAATTAGATACACACCACAAATGTGTCATAGGAGAACTTGTGCCTGTGTAGGAGATGTTGCAGAAAGTTGGCACTCTTGTAGCTTGGGTCCCCCCACGGCATTGCAGAACAGATTGGACAGACCTGTGTTAATGAAAGAAACACAGAAATCTTTTTAAGACAAAGATGTACTTATAGGATTAAAAACTGCAGTGTGATCATTCCACATAATCAACCAGAGTTGTGAAATTGCTATCACTCAACACCCAGGCAGTGTCGTAATAGAAATTGATAGACCCCTCTCCCCTTGCAGAATGTGATAAGGGGTCTCTTGATTCTCCCATATCTCACACATATACATTATCCATTAGCTGAATGGGGGCCCTGGAAGGGTTGCCCCCTTGTGCCCCACAGGCTTGCACTACACCCCTGCGCCAAGGACACATTGTTTGGGATTAAGGACAACACGTGTGCATATTTATTTTGTCCACTGAACAGGTAGGCCAAACCACCTGCAGCACAAATCTTTTGCTAACTTGCAGTTTAAAGTGTCAGAGTACGGACCTGTGACCTGTGAAAGAAGATCATCTGCCACTAAGCACGATTTGTAACTATGTTTAAGTTGTTCAAACTTGTAGTGGGTTAGAAGCAGACCAGGTCCTACAATATTTTAATACTGCCTGTCCCACCAGCGCATTCTGTCTTGTGTTATTCAAGATGGAAGCATTCAACAAATGCAAATACAGAACCCCATGATGTTGCTTCACAGATCTCCTTTAAACCTAAGTTTACAGGGTCTCTTGCGTAATGTACCCAATTAACTTTGTATCTACCATCTGGTACATACACTAATGTGCCATCCACGTGGCGAGGCTTACTTTGAAAATGAACCGTTCCGTAAATGAATGCCCAAATGTTGCAAAGATCAAGCTTGTCATTCTCTGCTTGCCAATGTAGTTAAAAAAAAACCAAAAAAACAAAAAAAACTTTTTATTGATTATAAACCAAGGAAAGAAAAATAACAGTCAGCATTAGCACATTTGTTATGGATATGACACAATGGTGATTACAGTCAGACAATGTTCAATATTCCGGTGGTGATAAGTTGTCTTTTGAGTTGCATCAAGGGGACAATGGTTCCTCCTCTGTGGAGTGTACAGGGGCTACGCAAATTCCTCCCCGATAGTCGTTCCACCCAGTCCACACTGCGGAACACTTTTTGGGGCACCCTCGCGCCAGGTAAAGTCTTCTCCCTAAACATGCACCAGTCTAAACTTCTTTTGCAGGAAGCCAGAGTTGGGTGAGCAGCTGCCCCCCTCCGCTGTGCAATATCTTGCTTGCCCACCATAGCCCCCAACGTAGCCCAAAGCCTCTCCATACTTGTTAAGTTGGTGGGCCCCCACATGTTTAAGAGACACCTTTTAGCCTCTGGTCGGATGGTTTTATTAAGCACTACCTCCATCACTTCAAGTATATCTCGCCAATACTTTTGTATCTGGTCAAATTCCCATATTATGTGGATGAAAGTGCCTACATGTCCACAGTTGCGTCTGCAATTTCCCTCCTCCCCATGTGAACTAATTGGAGCCCAGTGATGTATGTTCTGCGTAGAATATTGAGCTGGACCAAACGCAGACATGCCGAGTTTGCCACCTCCTTAGGGGAGGCGACCGCCTCCCATCACTCTTCATCATCAAACTCCAGTCCGTCTCTCCCCCAGCTCTCACGTAAGCGCCCTAGTGGATCAGGGGTGTTGTTGATCAATTTCTTATATTTAAGAGAGATCGCTTTTTGGGGAATGTAGCCGTCTAGTAGATGATCTTCTAATGGTGAGATTCAGGGGGAACTGTGCCTTTTTGCAGAATGTATTTTCTTAAGGCTTTTCTGACATCAAAATCATGCAGGCCACGTTCTACTGCATTTGTAATTTAAGGGGAAATTTAGATCGGTCAATTGCCATAAAAAAAAACATTACCTTGTTTAGAAAGAATGGTATTTTCTTACAATTCTTTATTCTAAGGAAACCATGTGAAAGCTTAAGCTACTGATAATGCATTCCATTCACCAATAGTGGAGGTGAATGTGGTCATTATAGTAAAACATGTAAAAACAACTACACTTTGATATTACACCTGCGAGGTTTCAAAAGGTGGTCCTACTGACCTTGACAAGATGGCATTCACTTCCCAAGATTTTATTGCGGCTTTCTTGAACTAATTTCTTCTTCAGGCCTGAGGTCAGAAACACTACTGGCATTCTAAAGGAGAGACGACAACCCTATGCTTGTCATGTACGCCACATGACATCTCTACATGATATGGAATCTCTTTAACTCATTAACTGCTGGGGGCCCCATACAACCCACCCCCGTGCTGAGCTCTTTTTGGACTAATTGTAGAGGTTTGGCATTAGGGCTCCATAAGGTTTTCCCCACAAAAGGTAGCCACTACAGATGTATGTCCTTTTTCCAACATCCTGGGGATTCTACAAGTACCCAGGGTTTGTGGCTTCACCTGGAGGGGACTGAGGAAATAGGTAAAATACAGCAAAAGTTTAATGAGGTTTTTTGGGGAAAAATAGGTAAAGAGTGCTCTGGATAAAACGGTCTGCTTTGTTCCTAAAAGTGGCACCAACAACCAGTTTGCTGTGCTAAAGTCACCATCTTTCTAACTTTCTTGAAATACTGAGTTTTTACAAGTTTTGGCATTTTTCAAAGAGCTAGCCCATTTTTCCTATTGTGTTTGCTCTCAACCTACTTACGGTTGTGGTGGAAACCAGTGGGTGATCAAGAAAAGCTATACATTTCTGAGACAAAATTCCAAATGCAGCAAGCGGTCATATGTGTAGTTCCTTCAAGGTTTTCCCCAAATAAAGTAAGTGTTGAAATAAAGAAATATTCAAAATGAGTAGGAAAATATGGCTCTTTGTGACAATGTTTCATCTGTACCATTTTGTCACAAAGGCCGATTTATAAAAGCAATATACCCTTGCGTCCGCTAGACCCTTCTGGATGCTGTTAGATTCAGGGTTTGTAGGTTCTTCAAGAACCCAATGTACCTAGAGCTAACAACTGAGCAGCACTGTACACTGTTTTTTCATTGGGTATCAAGTATAGACCAATTCATATGGTCAAAAATGTAGAGTAGAAATGGGTATCAAGGAAACCTATGTATTTCTGAAATGGGCACAATATATTATGGAGTTTAGCAGCAGTGGTTACGTGTACATCTGTACATATCTGAATTTGTGGGTACCCATATTAGCTTATGATTAAGAGAGTATATTTCAAAATATCTTCTTTCCTACGCACTGGATTACGTTTAGAAGTCATAAATGCAGCAAAAACCAATTGGTAATTACAAATATTCTACTAGTCTATGCTCCTACATGTCTGCTAATACCACTGGTACCTCACATGTGTGAGTAAGCCTAGTGCCTGCCACAGGAAACTGGCATAACCCAACATGGAAGTATCACATGTTTAAACTGAAAACTGACCATTTTTTGCAAATTGGGTAATTGTGGATTTTAGGCCCTAACACAGCTGGCCCCTAGGGATACCTATAAAAAGTGCAAATTTTTTAAAATGTGGGGTGACTTGTATGGACCTCGCCAGTTTTTGTTTGTACCCAAAATCCCTTGCAAATCTCAAACTTTGAAAAAGAAAAGAAAAGAAAATGTCCTCACATTTTTGTGATAGAATGTTTTGGAATCTGTGGGGAGCAAAACACTTCCTTCCAACCAGCATTCACCTAAGTCTCCTGATACAAATGGTACCTCACTTGTGTGGATAGGCCTAGAGCCTGTGACAGGAAACGGCCCAGAAAGAAACGGATATATCAAATTTTTTCAGTCAAAACAGCTTTTTTGGAAGGCGGGTAGCTGTGGATTATGGGCCCTACCTCAGCTGTCACCTAGGGAAACTTAGCAAACTTTCACATTTTTGAAAATTAGACATCTGGGGGAATACATGGTGGAATGACTTGTGTGGTTCTCATTAGTTAAATTTACCCAGAAGCCCTTGCAAACATGAAACCTTGGTAAAGAAAAACACACATTTTCTTCAAATGTCGGTGACAGAAATTTCTGGAATCTGCAGAGAAACACATATTTCCTACCATTCCAAGATCCCACTTGTGTCCCAATAAGAACGGATCCCAAAATGTAAGGAAAATATTTGATTTCAGGCATAGTTTGAGGTTTGCAGGGCATTGTGGATAAGAAGTCCTCACGGGATCCATGTAAGGCACAACACCCTGGAATCCCCTGGCTGTTTAGCTTTAAAAAATGTCTGTAGTTTGAAGGTTTCCATGGGTGGAGGCCGAGCACGGCCCCAAATCCTGCATCTACCCCTATCGCCAATCTTGCCACGTAGAGCTTTAGGGCCTTTTGTTTCAAGGTCTCTAGGCTCTGTCACACTAGTGAGGTACCATCGTAATTAGAAGACTTGGAGGAATGCTGTGTGGTAGGAAATTTGTGGCTGCCCCGCAGATTCCAGAAGTTTTCCTCACAGACATGTGAGGAAAGTATGTGTTTTTAGTAAAATGTTATGGTTTGCAGGGCATTGTGGGTAAGAAAATATTGTGGGATCCATGCGGAGCACACCACCCTGGGATTCCCCGGGTGTCTAGTTTTCAGAACAGTCTGAGGTTGGGAGGTTTTCCCAGGTGGTGGCCTATCCAAGCTCTACAAGTGCAACCATTCACCATTACAAGTTGGACGATATTTGCGAGACCACCACCCGCTCCTGGTCCATATGTAAAAAAAAGCACCCAAAGGAATCAAATGTCCTTTTGTTTGTCATTGGGAAGGGATTTCTGTTGAGGCTTTGGGGGTGAGGGTGGGATAAGGCGAAAGACTGTCTTGTTATTGGCGGTAGAGACATGGCTATGCCATGGTGGGCAGCCCCACCCCGCCCCAATGTAAATATATTTTAAATTCCCTGGTGTTAGAGGGTCTTCTTACCCCCCGGGGGTTGGACAGGCAGACTAGTGGTGATCACCTCCTTCTGCCCTCGGGGTGTGAGGGAGGGCAGAAAGACTCATCATAGTTTTTTGGTGGGGAGGTATGGCAATTCCCATAATGGGCAGCCCATACTCCGATAGTTATTTTATTTTACAAATCAACTCTGGTGTCTAGTGGGCTTTTCACCCCCAGCCCCACCCCCGGGTTTGGGGCCTTACGGGGGTAATTACCCTCATCTGCCCCCCGGGCCGGACAGAAAGACTGAGCTGGTATTGGGGTGTGAGGAGCAGAAGCAATTGCCCGAGTGGCTTCTCCTCCAAAATCTCTGACATCTAGTGAGTGGATCCCAAGCAGGAATCCACTGAGCAGAGATATCATTGGAAACAGGAGATTCTCCCCTTTCTGATACCTCTCCCACCTTAGTGAGTGCTCAGGGGTTGAAATATAACCTTCGGCTCATTTTATTTTCACTTTAACTTGCGCGCTGATCTTCATTACACTAAAGAACAAAAACGGACTCAGGCTGAACGAAAGGCTGTTCCTGAGCAGCCGGAGGTTGAAAAATAATAACGGAATCTCTCTGGTGCTCTGCACCAGAGGGGCATATATGTGTCTCCCCATGTCGGCAAATGGCCGACATACACGCTTGGGAGGTAGTGCGGGCGTCAGCCACTGGACTACACCCGCACTAAAAGGGTTAATTTAATTTGTGATATCATCTTGCATTGGGCATCTCCCTATCTCCCAGTATTTCCATATAGTCAAGAGTTTAAATCTGTATGTCCATTCCAGATTTGGGGTAGAGTTGGATTAGTTACTTACCTGTAATCCTAGTTCTCTTCCAGGGGTATCCTCATCAAAGTCATAAGCATTAGAATATTCCCGCCCATGCGCGGGACCCCGGAAACACTATATTATATGTGCCCCACATATATATATACATATATATATATAAATAATATATATATATATAAAAACAAGCAATAGCAGCCAAATCACATTAGAGCTGAAATATGCTGTGAAGAATTTCCACCATACATGTATAATAATCATTAGAAACATGAGAAACAACACCAAAGATTGTTTAGAAACTGTTTTAATGCTCAGAAAGCAGTAGAAATTCTCATAAGTCACTGGAAGCATAGGAGGCTCCCAGGCTGCATTGCAAACACACAGTCTAAAAAGACTGAAAAGCGAACCTGTAGCTGAATAGCAATAAACTGACACCGTGCCTTTAAGGCACTCATGACCCCCTGTATCCCATCATGCCCCAGGGGTGACAGTTAGGTCAGTTGTTCTTTTCGGAGACTGAAAAACAAACCCAGTAACAAATAGGTTAACAATATCTCCTTATTAAAGAGTATCGTTTGCCCGGGGAGGCGGGAGGGTTGCTTATGACTTTGATGAGGATACCCCTGGAAGAGAACTAGGATTACAGGTAAGTAACTAATCCTTCTCTTCCAGGGGATCCTCATCAATAGTCATAAGCATTAGAATAGAGTAGTGAGCGTCTCCTCATCCCTGTGGGCAAAGGAATGATAAGACAGTAATCTCATCAATAAGTCTGAGTAGACTATAGACTACCCAAATAGATTCCTCAAGGAGGCTTGCCCTTCTGGAGTATCGGCCCTGGAATCAGATTCGAGGCAGTAATGCCTCGTAAAGGTATGAATTGATTTCCAGGTTGCAGCCTTGCATATTTCCGACATTGGAATGTCATGCAAGAAAGCTACTGTAGCGGCCTTCCCTCTAGTGGAATGCGCTTTTGGAGACATCAACAAAGGTTTGCCTGCTAGCTGATAGGCCAATTTAATGCAAGAGACAATCCATCTGGAGATGGACCTCTTGGCCGCTGGAAAACCTGTTCTCATTGAGCCATAGTTCACAAACAGTTAGTCTGTTTTCCTAATACCTTTAGTCTTTTCCAAATAAAACTTAAGCACTCTCTTAAGATCTAAGGAGTGAAGTGACCGCTCGGCTGGGGTTGTAGGATTTAGAAAAAAGGAAGGGAGGGAAATAGACTGATTTATATGAAAATCAGAAATGACCTTAGGCAAGAAAGATGGGTGAGCCCTTAGGACTACTCTGTTGTGGTGGAAAATAGTATATGGTTCCTTCGCACAGAGCGCTTGTATTTCACTTACTCTGCGCGCAGAGGTAATCGCCACCAAAAAAGCTGCCTTCCAAGAGAGTTGTTGCAAGGAAGGTTTGTGGATGGGCTCGAAAGGAGGTGACATTAACCTGGATAGAACTAGGTTCAATTCCCAAGGAGGAGAAGGATTTCGCACAGGGGGATACACTTTCTTCAACCCCTGGAGGAAGTCCTTAACCACTGGAACCTGAAAGAAAGACATCTGATCAGGTGATTTTCTGTATGCTACAATAGCGGACAAATGCACTCTAATTGAAGTGTACTTTAAACCAGCAGTTGCTAGGGAAAGGAGGTATGGTAAGATGATGTCCTCCTGCCCCTTAGTCGGATCCAAGTGATGATCTCTACACCACAAGTAAAATCTTTTCCACTTGAATGCATAGGATGCTCTTGTGGAAGGTCTCTTAGCCTCTTTTAAAATGTTCATGCATTCGGGAGGCAAGTTCAAATGTCCATATTGCAGGACCTCAGGAGCCATGCTGTTCGGTTCAATGATGGGAGGTTGGGATGCATTATCCTCCCGTTAATCTTGCTCAACAGGTCCGGCCTGCAAGGGAGTCGTTTGTGTGGACACACAGACAGATGTAGAAGGTCCGGATACCACCACTGCCGAGGCCAATCCGGAGCAATCAGGATCATTTCCATGTTCGACCTGAGGAGCTTGGAAACTACTCTCGGAATCAGCGCTAGGGGAGGAAACGCGTATGCGAACATCCCTGCCCAATCCAACAGTAGAGCGTTCCCCTGCGTTCCTGGCCGGTGGAACCTGGACGCGAAGGCGTGGCATTTGGTGTTTTCGTCGTCTGCAAACAAGTCTATGGATGGACGACCCCAGCAACGAAAAAGCTCTTCTACTACTTCGTCGTTTAGCACCCAGTCTGGCTGATCTTCGAAGTGCCTGCTGAGTGCATCTGCTTTGACGTTCAACTCGCCTGGAAGGTGCACTGCCACTACTGTGAGACCTCGAGAGAGAAGCCAATGCCAGATTACCTGAGCCTCTCGAGAGAGTGGGCGAGATCTTGTGCCTCCTTGTTTGTTCAGATAGAACATGGTGGTCGGATTGTGCGTCTGAACTAGGACTGAGTTGGATTTGATTGCTGGTAGGAAAGCTTTGAGAGCCAGGAATACCGCTCTGAGTTCCAGCATGTTGATGTGGTATGTCTGCTCCTGCGCAGACCACTGGCCTTGAATCTGAAGCGGACCCATGTGTGCTCCCCAGCCTTGCAGGGAGGCATCCGTCACTATAGACTGGGAAGGAACGGGTTGGTGAAACGGCACCCCCACCACCACATTCTTTCTCCGAGTCCACCATTTGATGGCCTCTTTCGTCGCCTGGGAAAGAGTGATTCGATCTTCCCAGCGTCCTGTCGCTTGGTCCCACTGATCCTCCAGAGCCTGTTGTAGAGGACGCATTCTCAGCCTGGCGTTTGGGATGAGAAAAATGCAGGACGCCATGGACCCCAGTAGAGATGCTACTTGTCGGGCTGTTGGAAGCCGAGACTCTAGCAGAATCCCACATTTCTGACTCATGGAAAAAAAGTCTCTCCTCCGAAGGAAACGCTTTTCCCAAGCTTGTGTCCAGAACGGAGCCTAGGTAGTGGATGGACTGTGTAGGCCGCTGGACTGACTTCTCCAGGTTCACATGGAGGCCGAGTCTGTGTAGCTGGTGCAGGCACAGTTGCAGATCGTGCGTTACTTGTACCGGAGATGGACCTTTTAGGAGCCAGTCGTCCAGGTATGGGTAAATGAAGAGACCCTTCTTGGGAAGAAAAGCCGCCACCACTGCCATGCATTTGGTGAAGACTCGTGGTGCGGACTTGAGACCGAAGGGTAACACCTTGTACTGGTAGTGTTTGTTCCCTACGACAAACCTTAGGTACTTGCGATGTTGTTGCGCAATCGGGATGTGAAAGTACGCATCTTGCAGATCCACCGAACACATGCAATCTCCGGCTTGAAGATGTGGACATATTTGGTGAAGCGCTAACATGCGGAACTTTTCTTTGACGATGACTTTGTTTAATAGTCGTAAGTCGAGTATTGGTCTGAACTTGTCCTCCTGGTCTTTTTTGAGGACAAGGAAATATCTGGAGTAAACTCCCTTTCCTCTTAGAGCGGGAGGAACCTCCTCTATCGCTCTTTTTTGCAGTAGGATTTTCACCTCTCGTCGGAGCAAGCTTAGCTGGTGAGGGCAAGAGCTCTTTGGAGGGATGCTCTTCGGAAGAGCACGGAAACGTATCCTGTATCCATTGCGCAGTATATTCAGCACCCACTGATCTCTTGTGATGCTGACCCACTCTGCCAGGTGTTGCGAAGCACTTCCTCCCACTGGAGTGGGCAACGGCGCCAGAGGAAGCCTCTGTTCAGGCCTTTCCTCCTCTTGTGGTGTTGGAGGACTGTTGGTGACCTCCTCTACCTCTGCTGGGCTTGCCTCGAAACTGGGGTTTCCCTTGAGTTTTATTTTGAGACCACTGAGGGGTTTGAACCCTCTGTTGAGCCCCTCTCCCCCTGTTGGTCTTGAAGCGGCGCTTGAATTCTTTTTTCTTCTCCAAGCCCACCGCCTTCACCGTATGCAGCTCAGTCTTCATTCGGGTCATCTCTTCGTCCGCATGTTCTCCGAAGAGAGCGGAACCCGAAAAGGGAAGATTTGGAATCTGATGCTGAGCATCCGGTTTCAGACCTGTAAGGCGCAACCAGGCCGATCTTCTGCCACAAACTCCATGGGAATAGGAATGAGCCGAAAGTACTGCCCCATCCGCAGCCGTGCTGATCATCTGATTCGCCACCAGACCCCCCTCTGTAACAGTTTCTTCAAAGTCCTGCTGGTCCTCTTTTGGCAGCTTGGCTTTGAATCTTTCCATCGAGTCCCATAAGGCTCTGTCATATTGACCGAGAAGCGCAGCTGCACTAGCAACCTTAAGAATGGAAGCAGCTGAGTTGCAAACCTTTCGACCCCAGGAGTCTTGTGTTTTGCTGTCCTTATCTGGCGGGACTGAAAAGGAACCAGCCACCGCATGTGTCTTCCTCGCCGCTGCCACAATTACAGAGTCTGCTGGAGGGTCAGATTTTACAAACACCGGGTCAGAAGCCGCCGGTTTGTACTTCTTCTGAATGCGGGCTGGTACCGCTCTGATTGCTGCTGGGGTTAGGAAAACCTCCTTGACAGGATCCATAATCCCCGGGACTAAAGGTAGCAGAGGCCGGGAGATGGCTTTCTTGTGTAAAGTTTCAAAAATGACTGTCGTTGTTACTTGAGGGACAGACATCTCGATGTTCAGTTTAAGTGCTCCTCTTTGCAGTACATCCAGATACGTGCCAATGTCATCCACTGGGGAGGACCTGGACGCAGGACTGTCCTTCAACGTCGGGGAGTAGTCCCTCTTGGACGATCTGGTAGAAGAGGTAGAGGACGTAGACGGAGTACGTCGACGTCTACGGTGAGCACTGGGTCTCCGCTCCCGTGACCTTCTTGAACGCTCCTCCCGTCTAGGAGAGCGAGATCTGATCCGATCTTCTGTCCGAGGTTCCTTTCTAGGAGATCGGGATCTTCTGGGAGATCTGGCTGGTGATCTCACGGGCGATTTGCCCCAAGGCGAGCGAGACCTGATCCGACCTTCCATTCGAGGTTCCCTTCTAGGAGATCGGGATCTTCTGGGCAATCTGGTGGGTGGTCTCACAGGGGATTTGCGCCTGGGAGGGCTACGCCTGTCCATCTCCTCCACCAGATCCTGAAGCGGAGACCTGTGGTGTGGGCTGGCATATTCCTGCATACGCTTGGTAGCCCCGAATCTCACCTATGGTCCAAAGATTTGTACCATCTAGGTGACAACCTGATTCGCTCGGCCGACGGATCTGGTCGACGCTCAGGAGAGCTGTGTACAGGGCTTCTGGACCTTGAAGGTTCAGTTGAGGAGCCAGAGGATCGAAAAGATGAATGATGAGAAGCAGACTGTCACCATGATTGCATCTGAATGCCTCGACGTCGAGCGTTCTTCTCTCGCCGTCGAACGCCTTCGAGGAGTCGGAGGATCAAACAATCTCGACCTCGAATGTCCATGAGAGGGTCTGTAGTCTCTCGACGTCGAGCGGCGATGAGTAGCCGTCGATGGAGTCCTCTGTTTCGACGTCGAACGGCGATGACCGGCCGTCGACGGATTTCTCTGTCTCGACGTCGAACGACGATGTCCTGTCGTCGACGGAAGCTTCTCTCTCGACGTCGAACGACGATGTCCGGTCGTCGACGGAGCTCTCTGCCTCGACGTCGAACGGCGATGGTCGCCCGTCGACGGAGTTCTCGGTCTCGACGTCGAGTGCCTGTGCGACGACGGCGGAGGGTTATTGGGCACCCTCGACGCCGAGCGCCGACGCTGCACTGACGGAGACTGCGTCCTCGACGCCGATCGACGAGCTACTGTCGACGGTGGAGGGGTCTTGGTCCTCGACGCCGAGCGCCGCTTCTTGGACGACGGCGGAGGGGGTCACACTTCTCGACGCCGGTCGTCGCCTGGTTGACGACGGCGGAGTGACCTCCCTCGACGCCGGTCGTCGCCTGGTTGACGACGGCGGAGGGGTAATGGTTCTCGACGCCGACCGTCGCCCGGTTGACGGCGGCGGAGTCGCCTTCCTCGACGCCGATCGTCGCCCGGTTGACGTCGGCGGAGGAGATTTCGACGACGGAGCTGGATCTTTCGACGTCGTCGACGTACCTGGTCTTCTCTTCGACGGCGAGCCCGCCGTCGACGGTAGTTTTGAAGAGGAAAACTCCACCTGTGGTTCTCCTCTCAGCGCCGAGCCCGACGCTGAAGTTGAAGGGTATGAAGACTCCTTTTTAGAAGATGTATGAGCCTTCTTGGAGCCCTTCTTCACCGGTGATCTTCCTCTTGAAGCCCTGTGAGCCAGGCCATAAATGTGAATCCTCTCCCTGTCTTTGAGAGTTCTTCCTGACAGGTGCTCACAATGTGGACAGGTGCCTGGATCATGATCTTCAGGCAGACATAGGATGCAGACGTCGTGGTTGTCTGATTTTGCCTTCTTGTTGCCACAAGAAGGACATTTATCAAAGAGTGAAGGCATTCTCAGAAGAAAATGTTCACTAAACTGACTGAAACAAGCAGTATCTTACTTAACTAGATGTTAAATGTCGAAGTAAGAGTAAAAGTTGTCAAAAATGAAGTATTTTTCTGTCAAAAACCAGAAAAATAGTGGAGCTGTGTAACCAGGGTCCTTCTCTGAAGGAGCCGGAAAGAACAACTGACCTAACTGTCACCCCTGGGGCATGATGGGATACAGGGGGTCATGAGTGCCTTAAAGGCACGGTGTCAGTTTATTGCTATTCAGCTACAGGTTAGCTTTTCAGTCTTTTTAGACTGTGCGTTTGCAATGCAGCCTGGGAGCTTCCTATGCTTCCAATGACTTATGAGAATTTCTACTGCTTTCTGAGCATTAAAACAGTTTCTAAACAATCTTTGGTGTTGTTTCTCATGTTTCTAATGCTTATTATACATGTATGGTGGAAATTCTTCACAGCATATTTCAGCTCTAATGTGATTTGGCTGCTATTGCTTGCTTTTATATATATATTATTTATATATATATATATGTATATATATATGTGGGGAACATATAATATAGTGTTTCCGGTGTCCCGCGCATGGGCGGGAATATTCTAATGCTTATGACTATTGATAAGGATCCCCTGGAAGAGAACCTCTTTGACGCAGTACACTTAACTTGCACCATTATTTTCTCTGTGTTGAGGAATCCCAATTCCTGAGAGATTGATCCGTTTTTACAGTTACGTGGGGCTACAGATTTTAGAAACCTTTCCTTTTTTTTCCTGTTGGTGTGGTTCACCATTCCTGAGAACTATATTCATATGTTGCAGTACAAGCACTAGATTCCCCCAGTCTCCCCGTGTTAAATAATTAATAGAGAACATCATGTTGTACACATGCCTAAAGTGGAAAAGGTGACTATAATACTAGAAACTGAATTACATATCTAATTTGAATACTGTTAGGGCGAAGGCAAACATTTTGTTGCAGTAGCTGGAAGAACAAGAGTAGGGGAAAGTGAAAAGGTCACCTTCCCAAAGGGTCAATGGCACTAGAGCAAATTTTACAATAGACCAGACTCAGGTAGGAGACTCGCAATTTTTGAAGCCAAAAATGGCAATATTGTAGCTGTAACCAGACTCAAATTTGGCTCCGTCAACGTTAGTCAATGGGAAAAATATGTTTTTACAATTTTATTTTGCACGCAGTCCCTCTTTCTCATCTCTAATTGTTGTCATGTAGTCTAACAGTGTGCATGAAGTGACATTATACTTACGAGTAACAAGACCATCCTGAACACATAATAATTGGATGCCTGGAACTGTTGATCCAGACTATGGACTGAAAGAACTCTCTTGTTGGAAGGATATCTAAAACCCACCCATACCATTAATGGTTCCTAGACTCTAGATGATCGCTGTAGGAATGTAGACTCTCCAACTAAGTGTTAGAAGAATCTGGATTTTTATTGAAGACACAGAGACTTTCATTACACATGAAGTCATTTATTGTTGCTCCCTGCAGCGCTGTAAAGCAAAACAATGACATCACCAACAGGAATCCCTTCATCAACAGTACTATATAAGCCCCCGAACACTCCAGTTCTTCCTTGTTTGAGGCTTCCCAAATTCGTTCAACCTGAACCCAACACTTTGACATTGTAAATCCTCCTTTCTGTTGAGTACACCTCGTCAAACTTACTGGCAAACGAAAACACATCAAATGCCAAGAAAAAATGGCTTCCTAGAAATCATATTAATATCTAATAACCTTCCTTACTGAACTCAAACCAGGGAGTGGTGGATAATGCAATCCTTTGTGTGTCTTTAAAAAAAATCCAGATTGTCCTTAAACCTAATTTTGGGAATCTACATTTTATGCGAAGAGGGAAGACTGTTATTATGCAGCTCCAAAGTTGCCTAAAACTGAGCAAGAAGCATGCTTAACAGGCTTCAAATAGAACTTGCAAACACACCCGCATTTGACCAGTCAGCTGCTCTCTCCCTAAATGTCCTCCTAAGGACCACCAACCTGAAAAAGCTTAATAGCCATATGGCCCCTAGTGGAAAGGGCCGCAAATCTCTTAAGATCCCCACCTGCTTCTTTCATAACCCAGTGGATACATCTACCGACCGTGCTGGAGTCACTAATTTATTAGACTTTACAAAAGACACAAGCAATTGATGCATGCTATCAGCTCAGAACATATCCATTCTCCTTCCATACTCTCCTTTAAACATTCTAATGGGAAAAACGTAGGTTTTGCTTCAAACCTAGGGTAGATCAAGGAAATAGTCATCTTTGTATGTCGCAAAATTACAAATAATACTTGGCCTGGAGAATAAAATGTATCAGCATCCAAAGAGCAACCACCTGAAACTCTCCAAATGGAAATGACACACGCTGCCATTTTAAAACCCAAATGGCACAGACAATATAGAATTCTCTGCCCATCTTTCAAATAAGACAAAGATTAAAGTAACATCCCAAACAAAAATATATATTGCCACGGGTAATCTTAACTTAATGTCCTTCCGAAATACACACAGTGCCACCCACCGTCTCCAGCCCTTGCATAAACAAAAATAATATTTAAAAACCTTGTTTAAATACTCTGCACATCAATTACGAAATTTAACTAGAGCTGTGAAAGTAGATACATATCTCGCAATGCTCTTGACAAAAATCCCCCAAACAGAAGACCTCCGGGATTAACACACAATTCTTGGCTTCTTCTGCATTATCTCAAATATGTGCCAGTGGGCCCAAGCTATCCAATAATATATCCTGGAACTGCTTCAATGCTTTTTCAAGGCCCTTCCTTTAGGCTGCGTCAAAGTCTAAGGGCCGTTTTAAGAGTACAGCAGTCCACAGAACTACCGCACTCGCGATGGTGGTGCGACCACAGTATTAAGAGTGTGGCGGTCAGACAGCTACATGACTGCTGCGTCTGCCGGGGATCCAGGGTCCCATGGCAGTCGCACAGCAGTCAGGGAGCAGCAATAGGCTGGTGGTGCTGCTGTGGCACTGCAGAGCACTTTTAGAGTTGGCTTTCCATCGCACCTTTCATGGTGGTGAACCCTCCATAAAAAGGGTGGCGAAGAGGCAACTAAGGGGGGCCCTAACAGTGCCCCCTGCCGTGCCTGGGGGTGCATTCAGGGTGGCACCTATTGTGCCCCCCCTGGATTTGCAACCCCAGATCCAGTATGGTGTGGCATGCATGCCACATCGTGCAGGAACGTGCAGTTGCTGCTCTCACTGCAGCGGTCTGCATGTTAGGCTCTCCCATGAGACTAACAAACTACCGCCATCAGACCGCCGCTGCACAGCTCCAATTGTAATCTGGAGGGCGGGTGCACGACAGCCTTGGCAGTCCTCCTGCGGACAATGCGGTGGCGGCACTGCTGGGGGATGCCAAAGCCGTAATAAGGCCCTGAATCAGAAACTAATAAGATTTGGGGACTAATCCAGTTTTGATCAGGCCTTATTACCAATTACTGCCTGAAGCACTCTTCCCTGATAACAGTCCTGACCTGCTTCTCTAAAGGTCTGTATATTCAATGCTTAATATAATTTTCAACATAGTCCATATGCTACCATTCGGCACTTCTTGCGTGCTGATGGACTAAGGGAAAAACCTCTTTTATAATCTCTTCCTCACTGTTTTAAACTAAAAAATGTCATCCAAATACCCTCATTTGTGCCACAAAGGACACCACTCTATCGCCTGGTACACAGAGCCTCTTCCCTCAGCCCCTTAAAGCTTTTTCCCATATTGCCCTCAGTCTGCTTCATGTTATGCAAAAGCTTATCTCCTGCTTTTCTTTTTCACTCTTTTCACCCCTTCATCTAGAGACCAGGATTCTTCATCCGATTCCTCTTCAGCCTTCCACATACCTCCCAGAGCAGAACAAACTACCTCTCTCAAAGAATCTTCCACTGGCTTTCGTATAATTCTTCTGAGGATTTCACTCTTATAATTTTTACTACACAGAGAAGACACACCGTGGTCAGCCTCAGCCACTCATAACCTCACACAGAATGTATGACATTATAACGCATGCTTTTACAACGCATGCTGTTACAACGCAGGTTTTACTACGCTTACCTTTACAACACATTACACTTTGGGGTGCTGGATAGTGAATAGTTTAATTTACTATTCCAACTCCAGTCCCCGTGGACACTAGGGAAGGTGTTGGATAGTAAATTAAACGTATTCCCTATCCTAGAGCGCCCCCCAGTGTAATGCGTTGTAAAGGTATGCAGAGTAAAACCTGCGTTGTAATAGCTTTGCGTCGTAAAAGTTTTGTTGTAAAGGATGTTTCCCCCTCACACCTATTACAATGTTCAAAACAAAAAAGGGAAACCCTAATTCTGTACCAAAGAAGTGACAAGCGCTCCCGTCAATTAATAAACTGTCTCTTGAGTCTGAGGTAATGAGTAGTAAATGTTAGATACTCTGCTGTATATCAGCTTAATTAAATTACCATCAGCCTGTTCCAAGCATAGTAGTCTGGGACTACGAAATCCTGAAGACCTGCTTTACTTTCAATGCCAGAAAAAAAAGGCTATGTCAGCCAGAAACACTAACAGAGTTCACTTTCCTGTATGCATTAGTGAATCCTGTGCCACTATTACTCTATAATCAAGCAACCGTCTCGCTCTCAAGCATTGTGCTCTAGCTGCCTGCGGTGTGCTCTTCTGCAATAGTGTCAGTAATGAGAAATGGTAAAAAGGCTTCACAAGTAAGATTATAACACCATTAATAAAATATATTGACACTCTTCATAACATCCCACACAAAAAACACTAAAAATGTTTTTATAACTACTTAAGCCATCTTCATGGAGAAAATGGAATTCAGAAATTAAATTTAAATATTACGAACACAACTCACTCACCATTTGCTTCCATAAATTTAACCTAAATGATACTCTGCTGAAAAAAGAAAAGACTTCTTAATCACTCACTAATATGTAAGCGTAGTATTTAAAAGTATTCTAAGCTGTCTGGGAGTAGCAGCAAGAAGAATTGTAATTTTGAGGAGAGTTGATGTTTTGATTCTAGTTGGTGATGTCATGGTTTTGATTTAAAGTGCTGCTTGGAGAGGCAAAAAACGACTGCATGCATAATGATAGCATCTGAACTTGCCATAACATCCAGTGCGATGTTTCTGCTTTCAGCTCGTCTTCTGTAGTTTCAAACTGCATTCCTCTCAAGTCAGAGCTCTCATAAACCTGACATCTTTTTAAGGGTAAAGTTGTAACTCCAGACCTACAGAACGGCCTACTGCTAAGAAAAATGATTTTATTTATTTCACTCTGAAGTTTGCTCCTTGAACGTATGTTTCCCATCCTATGGAAGGTAGACCTTACTTGTGCCTTAGACATATGGATATATGTAAATAGGCATTCTTCAGGACTTATTTTCCCTCTAGTGAGGGTGCCCTCACAATGTTATTTGATCTACACTGCACTTCCTAAAGAACTACCCAACATACTTCATATATTAAAGACCAATGAGACCAGTGTGTGGCACTAAATATCCAAGACAAATCCATGCGAGGTTATCCCAGAACAAAATCCACTACAGCCAAGATTCAAATTTAAAACACACTGTACTGACCTTCCATGTGGTTCAAAGGCCTATGCTACCGTCAAAAACAGACATTCAACTACGTTCTGTTCAGGACCCCAAGTCAACCTCCCCATATCTGTTCCACCAGCAAGTCTTCAAGTGACAAATCACATAGACAGGGGAGCTAATGGCCCTAGGTTTATAAATGTTCTTAGAGCAAGTCTACGAGCTGACACTATTTCAGCTTCTGGAGACTCCAAAAAATGAAGTGCTTATGATGTCAAGAGCAGTGACTGAGTAATTACCAGGTAGAAGTCCATTCCTCACACCTAGCAAGATTCAAACTTTCTGCGATGATTTCTCTGCAAAATTTAGCTGTAACTATTGCAAGTAGTAGAGGACTGGGAGGGACTGAAGGCTCCTTCAAACTAGAACTCAGTTGAGTGAAGGTTAAGACATTCCGCATAACGGCTGAATAGGTGGCAGCCACAACACAAAGCTTCTCTCAAATGTCTATATGGTATCAACCACAAAAGAATTGCAGACCAACATATGTTTAGAAAATAATGCTACTGAAAACAGTATGTGGGTAAAACCAAAAGCTTGCTGCATAATCTGTAAAGGATGAAGAATGAAGTCCATAAATGGGATTCTAAATTATAAAGACGGCCGATGTATAGAACATTTTTTAAATGGTGAGTTATCCCTCGAGAACGTGAAACGTTCACAGGGAAAAGCCTTTTTTTGTTGACCTATCTTCTCATTGACCATGCTTTCATTGGATGGTGCACTTTTTGAAAAAGATTTCACCCAGCTTTAAGAATGATCTGTTGTTCATTGCAGAAAATGGAGTTGGGGCACTACTGTAGCTTCCACTATCACTCTAAATATTTTTTTGCAGTGCTGTACTGATGCTTTAAAGTAGTTTATGCACCGGTTCTTGAGCTCATATAGAAAAGGCTATCTTCTAGCAGCAAATTCAGGCACCCTCATGAGGCACCCCTCTAGATTTGCTGAACCACCTTGCCTTAGTGTTCAGTCCCAAAGCGCATTGCAGTCACCCTAGCTACTCCCCAGCCAGGAGCAGTAAGGAGCCTGCAATCCTGTTAGGCAGTGACTCTTTCCTATCTGGAGCCACACCTCCAATCATTTTAGAGCAACCCAGGATTCCACCTGCAAAGATCAAACTCACATTGGGAGCTCTTTTGGAACTCCATATGAAGCAGGGGCAGCCAAGGTGCTGCCTATTATATCTAGTGGGCAGCTGACGGTTTGCATTGAGACTTTGATGCCACTCCTCTACATTTTCTATTCCTGGGGAAGATCGTTAGCAGTGTTTCGCAGAGAAATTGTTGTAAGCAAACTCATACCAGGGCAGCCATCTCTGAACTTGGCTTCCTACCTCTGGTGAGTAATTTTCCATGGTTCTGGCACCTATGGGTGGATGATGGCTCGTATGTTAGAAATGTCCCTTACTGGCTTTGTAAAATTATACAACAATTGTAAGATATATTACATGTTTGGGATGGTATCAGATTTCCCACTAAAACCTCTATGTCTGCATTATTACTAGCAAAATACATCTATTACCGGCACTCTATGAAAAAGGCATCAAAGCTGGACTGTCTTCAAGGGAAACACTCTTTCCCATTACCATATGGCAAGATGTTTTTCAAAGTCTTGAAAGTTATTTTCTAAAAAGATGTGTTGTGTAGCCCTATATCATAGTGTAACATGCCTTCATAATTCACATCTGCTTTCCTGTATATTGGTGGAGACTGACAATATCATCTATGATGAACATGGGATCTAGTCTCAAAGGATTGAAGGGATGGCCATCTGTCCCAGAAACAACTTATCCAAAATGGTTTCTATAATTTGTGCCGTTTTCAGTGAAACACTTCTAGCACAAACTGGGTTCTTTGGGTCGATGTCTTTATGTTATGATTGCTCTCAGTCCAGCATGAAAAGGCCTTTTTCAGGACTACTGTGCTTCTGTTTTGTTAATGCCACTGAAGTTTTGGAGGTTCAATATTAGGCTAGTTTCAAGAGTGATGCTGCTGATAGAATGGTGACTGGTCTTTGGCAAATGAGGCTGAACATAATCATGTTGATAGACTTCACCCTGGACTCCTCCCTCTCGATGACCAGACAAGTCAACGCCGTCTCCTCATCATGCTTCCACACCCTACGCATGCTTCGCAAGATCTTCCGATGGATCCCGACCGAAACCAGGAAGACGGTCACCCAGGCCCTCGTCACCAGCCGACTGGACTACGGAAACACCCTCTACGCCGGAACCACAGCCAAGCTACAGAAAAACTCCAACACATCCAGAACGCCTCCGCCCGACTCATCCTGGACATCCCCCGACGCAGCCACATCTCCGGCCACCTGAGGAACCTGCACTGGCTCCCTGTCAACAAGAGGATCACGTTCAGGCTCCTCACCCACGCACACAAGTCTCTCCACGACCTGGGCCCCAAGTACCTCAACGACCGCCTGACCTTCTACACGCCCACCCGCCAGCTACGGTCCACTAGCCTCGCCTTCGCCGCCGTACCACGCATCCGAAGAGCCACTGTCGGAGGCAGATCCTTCTCCTACCTGGCGGCCAAGACATGGAACTCCCTCCCCATCCACCTTCGCCTGACCCAGGACCATCAACTCAAGACCTGGCTGTTCGAGCAGTAGCGGACCCCTTCCCCCAAGCGCCTTGAGACCCTTCCGGGTGAGTAGTGCGCTATACAAATGTTATGATTGATTGATTGATTGATTGCTTTGGTGATTTTAGCTTTCAACTAAGGGGCTTAATTACTAATTTAGATTCTATTACCAAATAAACTATATCACATTTTAACAAAAAAAATCTTTTGCTCAATTTCCAGACATTTAATTATGTGCCCCGATTCATCATCATGGTCTTGAAGGTGTTCTAGCTAAGCATCCCACTCCTTAGATGAAACTCCTGGCAACATTCACCTACCTCCTCACTCCCAGAATGGATGTGCATGCCATTTATTTCTTCTTTCATAGTTACAGTTATTTTTCAAGAGAAACCTTCAACACACTGCACATCTTGCTATGCCGACACTATAGGGAAACTAATGCTGCTCTGGCTTTGCTCATCATGCCTTGCATACACTCAAAGGCAGCCTGGGTAGAATTGAAAAGGAGTGATTTCCAACAAATGCAACTTCAAACATGGGGAAATATTCAAACTAAATACAATTACCATCTTTAATACAAATTCCCCGCTATGATTTCTTACATGGTTACCACCTGTTTCTTTGATCTACAATTACTTTCCCTCCAGTTCATAGTAGTATTCAAGGTCCTGCAGTGGCATTCAGATGTTGACCTTTTCAGAAATACTGAGGTCCTCCTGAACAGCACATAATGGAAGACAAAGAAAGCTGAAGATGTTCCAAATATTGGTACATTATGTGGTTCAGGTTCATGTCACTTTGACAAGGCATTTCAACCAATCAGACTACTTGGAAAATCATTTCGCTTTTTAAGAAGGGTGTGGAACACCTTGTGAGTAGAAAACAGGATTTTAATCCAGGGAGTCAGCATGCCCCATACAGGGGAAATACTGGGTAAAGGTACAAATAGTGCCTTCACGGCAGGGCAAAAGAGCTCCTTCAAGTCGCCCCCTAGCTACAAATCTATAACATTTTTGGAAGTCTTTCACAATAGGTTACATATACTTACACTGAATAAAATGCATTGCATGCAAGTCTAAACAGTATAAGGTATCACAAATATTGTTAAGAAATTAGTTTATACAATTAGATTTAGTTTGATATTAACCAACAGTTGCACTAACCCAGGGCAGATTCCTACTCCAACGCTGCCTTTAGGAGTAACATTCTTGCTATAGCAATTTAGCTTTCTGGTCACGTAAGGTGCAAGAGCAAATAATACCTTTAGAATTTACACCTGAATTGTGGAAATCCGTTGATGGCGTCATGATTATTATGCAAATTTCACACTAACCTGGTCAAACTTGAACTACAATAACATCCAATGAAGGTTGTTGCTTGTTAAATGTGAAAATTAGCCCAGTTACTATGTCTGTCGGATCTAAACCTGCTAATGTATCTAGAAATGATTATATATATATATATATATATATATATATATATATATATATACACATACATGTATATATACACATACATACATACATACATATGGAGTGCCGAAATGCATAATGCCGTTCGTTTTTACTGAAATAAAAGAAGGTTGGAATCCAGCTTACCTGTGTGGGCTCTCGTCTTTCCTGCAGGGGAAGATCCTTGGTTTGATATAGATATATATATATATCTATGCACACACACACACACACATACTAAGTCTGTCAATTATCTCCTCACTGGGGAAACAATGGCTTAGAATTGGGATAATTTTAAAGGTATATAAAATCCCCCACCATAAGACTCACCACTTTGTTGGGATCATTGCGGTGGTTCTCCATGCAGTGCTTAACTAATTCTTGCTGATCCAGGTTCCGAGCTCCGCAATATGGGCAAACAAATGTGGAACGATTTGGGATGTTACTATGAAATAAATAAATAATTTTTTCAAAACGCGGACAACATGCAGCCCTTACTCAAAAAGATTGAACAATCCTCTATTCCATACCAATCGGGATGTCAAAATTTTTAAATGTAGAAAAGGAATACAAAATTGACTGAGGCGCTCTTTGTGTTGTTCAAGTTAGATGTACGTTCCCATCACAGGCCACGAGTCATAGGCAGATTTTGTTCATTTTATCTTGACCTTGGAAAGGATGTGAATACAATTGTATCTATTATTCTAGCCAACATTACTCAGAAATGTTGAGAGGTTCTAATAGTGAAGTTGCTTATAGTTTCATCTTATGTGGTTTAGAGCACAGGCAAACTGAAGCAGAGAGCAAGTAAGTGAATAATAGAGTAGATAAACATTTCTCAAACGTATGCTTGTGTCTCTCCTTTTCATCACAGTGTGAAAAATGCAACAGTAACACTCAGCTTTGAAAACAGGTCTGCCTTGTATTTGCATACCTGGGTATTGGCTGGGAAGTAGGTACAACAGGCACAAACTTAGGGCAATTCGCCATTTGTTCCTGGACCTTGGAACAAGAAGAAATGTGAGACCTCATCTTTGCTAGGGTCACCTGCAACAAAAGCAAAAACAGAACAATCAAGTCAGATAACACGAGGGAACATCTTTTATGTAGAATGCTTTCTACAAGGGTTACATAATTCCAACTGCTCATTTTAGCAGAGAAAGAAAAAGGTACAAGGAGAAAGTGGTCTGCTCTGTACCACACATTTTGGTCAAGAGCAGTCAAACGTGGAAGCTGTAACAGGTATTCTGTTTCCACATACAGCTTACAAATCAATCTCTGGACCACATTTCCATTCTATGTATACACACATTCTACACATATTCTACAAGGCTGCACAACTGCAGAACTGAATCTTTAGACCATGACCATGACCTATCTACAATGAAGGTGATGTAGACCTGTAAGCCAGATTTTTTGCAAACTTTCATAACACAGTCTCTTAATAGTGATTCATTTGAAAAAGATATGGAAGGCAGATATAAACAAGCATTTACAATGCAACGTCTCGCCTTTGCCAAAGTTAGAGCTATTTGCATTATAAATGACAATTTTTAGGTCTCGCGACCTATCAATGTGCACAAGCGCATTGAGTGGAGCGAGAATTCATGTCGGCAAAATCCTCCTCAAACCACGGGCTTTCAGCCGCGGTTTTCTTTAAGTTCACGTGAATCACGTGATTAAACAAGCACGCGCATTCCCTTCTCCCCTACGGCCGCACAGCACATCAAAGGGCTTCGCCCAGCGTGCGCTCTGCGGCTTCTCCTCCCCTAACACGCTTCTCCTCCCCTAATGCACCATGGCCGGCCGGTAGGCCGGACGTACTTTCAGTTTCCCGCCAGTTTCAAATTACACAGTAAGCACAAAGCCGCACAACACATCAAAGGGCTTCGCCCAGCTTGCGCTCTGGGGCTTCTCGGCTTCTCCTCCCCTAATTATTTATGGCTCCGTTTCCCGGCGCATGCATTTGCTCACATTTGTTTTCGCCGCTCTCCCCACTCGGCCCCCTCCCCTGCCCGCCGTGTCGCATTTCTCCTCCCCCCTCCCCTTCTCTGCCTTCCCTCGTCTTGTTAGTCAAGGCAGTTTCCGCGTCACGTGAAATGATTTAAGCGCGGAGCTGCAAGGCACACAAACAGTTGATACCGAAAATGCTGTGCTATTAACACCCTCTTACAGACACCCTATTAGTAATTATTGCAACTGCTGCCCAACTAAACCATACAGGTCCGTGCAGTCTCTCGCCACTTACATATACGCGTTGTTTATATTCATTTCCTGCCTGTCTCATAGACGAGCGCAGCTCCCATATTTCCCGGCCCCCACCCACATTGTAAGTGTACAAAGCACCCGTTATAGTCGGACCATTGATATCCAGACACGGTATCTAGAGAGTCTCACGGGAACATCACTCTGGCGTATGTCCGCCCCAACACCCACACCGTGGGCACAGCACCCACTGGTGCACACAAAGGTACACGCACGGATCACCATGCAGGCTCCTGTACACCGCTATGCTACACAGACATCCGCAGGCCACTTCGTACTGTACCCACATAGCCCCCTCTCGGCCATCACTACACACACGGGTCCACACACAAGCATGCTTGCATTACACACAACAGCTGTTCTAACGGTTCCCAATTATTCGAAGAAATATTATCCCTGACTTTATCTCCTGTGCTCGCAGCGCCAGCATTTAACTTCAAACGGAGGAATGTTGGCTGGCCGCGAGCTGCGTGATTAGATGAACAGATCGGATGGGAGCCAGGTTTGAAATGTGCGTGCGCTGGAGACGGGTCCTCGACGCAAGCCAATAATTAGACGAAACTATTCGAAGGCTTTAGACACGTAGGGGGAAGCCCACCAAAATTAAAGAACTGCCATTGGGGCACTGCAGTTGGACAAAGCCATCACAGCCAGGGTTGGGGCTTTCAACCGCTAACAAATTGTTTCTGGCCCAACTCCATCCAGCAGCCATATTTGTGCCCTTGAGACAAGCCACAGTAAAAACCCAATTCCTCAGTAATCTGGAGAGACCACAATATAATTCCCTTCAGGATCATCTCTTCTATCAATAACACATCAATACACCAACAACCACTAACCAAAAAAAACAACTAGCGTTCAAAAACCAAAACTCATCTCGAAAGAACCTCATTAACTATGCAACGTCAAAATATACAAGCTTCTACAACTTCATCTACACTGCACTAGACAACCAGATACCGATCAACAACACATACCAGTCTGGGCACAAAAGGAAAATAACACAGATTATTTATTACACAAGAAGAATGAAAACATAACATATTACAACACAAGTGGATAGAAATCAAGAGACGAAAAGGACAATCTACTACACTGGTATAATAGAGCATAGAGAAGAGTCTTCAGAACCACAACAGGGCAACAATATATATATATATATATATATATATATATATATATATATATATATATATATATATATATATATATATATATATATATATATATATATATATATGTGTATATATATATATATATGTGTATATATATATATATATGTGTATATATATATATATATATATATATATATATATATATATATATATATATATATATATATATATATATATATATATTTCCGCAGCATTCTCCTTCCCTCGAAGTAGAGAGGCGGCACACGGGGATACATAACAAGCACTGGCATTGCCAATAGGTCTCGCAGTAGGAAAGTTGGAGCTATTACAATTGCAAATAACACTGCCTTTTTATTTTTGTTTTCATTTTAAAAACATAAAGGGCTTTGTCATTTCAAAAACAAATAGCTCCAACTTTCCTACTGCGAGACCTATTGGCAACGCCAGTGCTTGTTTTATTTATGTGTTGGTTTGGAAAACAGATAAATAAATGGCATTGCCATTTACAATGTCAATAGCTTAATCTCTCGCATATGGCACAGAAAGAACTGAGCGATGAAAGACATCACATAGAAAAGTAGAGCAACAAGTCAAGCTAAGGGAACACAGGGCAACCTAAGGCATTGGAGGCCTTTAATAAAGCGACACGGCAAACACAGACAACTAATGGGGTCAGTAAAACAACACAAGAGAACCTACGACAAGACTTTAAACAAAGCAACACATGGCAAACTAAAACAACACACGACAAAGCAGGGCACCAAAAGGGAAACAAACAGAAAATAAACCAAAGTAATATATCCCTCACATTTCAGCACAAAAGCAAGACAATTCCAAACAGGCTAAGACACAAGGCAATCTAACGCAACACACGAAAACTACCTTAACACGAGGTACCCTGAGGTAATTAAAAGCAAACCATGAAATGCAAAGTAGAAAAAATACTTATAAGCTTCAAAAGGCGACCCCACTGAACTCAAAAACTACCGCCCCATCTCGCTCCTTCCATTCCCGGCCAAAGTCATCGAGAAAGCTGTCAACAACCAGCTCGCCGCCTTCCTCGAAACCAACAAATCCCTAGACTCCTCACAGTCTGGCTTCCGAGCCAAACACAGCACTGAGACCGCACTCATCGCAGCAACAGACGACATTCGAACTCTACTGGACAATGGAAACACAGTCGCCCTCATCCTCCTCGACCTCTCCGCAGCCTTCGACACAGTCTGTCATAGCACCCTGTTACAACGCCTCAGAAACATAGGAATCCAAGGAAAAGCACTGGAATGGATCACCTCGTTCCTTGCCGGAAGAACCCAGAGAGTCCGCCTTCCACCATTCAAGTCAGAGGCCACTGAAGTCATCTGCGGCGTGCCACAAGGATCTTCACTCAGCCCCACCCTCTTCAACGTATACATGAGCCCCCTCGCGGCCATCGCACGCCAACACAACCTCAACATCATCTCCTACGCTGATGACACTCAACTGATCCTCTCACTCACCAAAGACCCTAACACCGCCAAAACAAACTTACATAAAGGAATGAGAGAAGTAGCCGAGTGGATGAAGCTCAGCCGCCTGAAACTGAATTCCGACAAAACAGAAGTCCTTATCCTAGGTACCTCCCCCTCCGCCTGAGACGTCATTCTGGACTCCTCACTCTCGATGACCAGACAGGTCAACGCCGTTTCATCATCTTGCTTCAACATCCTTCGCATGCTCAAAAAAACATTTCGCTGGATCCCCACCGAAACTAGAAAAACGGTCACCCACGCATTGGTTACAAGCCGCTTGGACTACGGAAACACCCTATACGCCGGTACCACCGCAAAACTTCAGAAAAAACTCCAACGCATCCAGAACGCATCAGCCAGACTCATACTAGACATTCCGCGTAAAGACCACATTTCTGGTCACCTGAAAAACCTCCACTGGCTCCCCGTCAATAAGAGGATAACATTCCGCCTCCTAACCCACGCACACAAAGAACTTTACGAACTTGGACCCGAATGCCTCAACACACGACTTTCCTTCTACACCCCCTCCCGCCAGCTACGCTCCTCCCACCAAGCCCTTGCTGCTGTACCTCGCATCAACAAAACCACCATGGGAGGAAGATCCTTCTCCTACCTGGCAGCCAAAACCTGGAACTCACTTCCCACTCACCTTCGCCTCACTCAGAACCACCTAGCATTCAGAAATTAACTTAAAACCTGGATATTCGACAAGTAATTCCCCACCCTTCTCCAAGCGCCTTGAGACCCTCTGGGTATGTAGCGCGCTATATAAATCATTTGAATTGAATTGAATTGAGTGTATTTTATGCACCTGCGTTAGTTCACTTGAGGGTTGTAGTTGTCTCATCTGGAGGTCTTCATTTTTTCTGAGAAATAATAATGCAGCTTTTACGTGGTTCATGGCAGCAATTTCTACACATTTCACATGCAAAAGTACGAAACTAATTACAGAGGTATGGTTTAGCGGAGCTCGTAGTGGGATGTGTAGGACTTGGTTAGGTGGGCGACTTTTTTTTCTGCATACATTTTGGAAGACCGTTATACAGACCGACAAATTAATTAATTAGAGCTATTGTTGTACCATGATGCTTGATTCAAAATAAAGTTTAAACATCTTGTTTTCCCGTCCTCACCACCCCCATGAGCGACGGAAGCTTTGAGAGGGAAATAAATAAATGGTTCAGGGTTGCAGTGTTCATGAGTTTTTTTTTTTTTTATGTACTACTCCCTGATGTTCCCTAAATCAATAGTTTTGGGAAGTTTGAGGGGACGACGCTGATCTAATTATTTAGCGCATTGAATTAATCAGCAATGTCGACATTTGAACTCGCTGATGTAAAATTTAAACGTTATAGAAAAGTTTCATTAAAGGATTTGCGCTTTGCAGAAGGCTTTCACTAGTCAACATTGATCTTGTGACATTAGGCAGACACCCATCAGTAGTATTCTGTGATTCCCAGTTTCCTGGATGTCTAAGTTGGTGTCAGAAATGCTGAGAGTGAATGATGTATTAGTATGTTATGTGAGGGTATAGCTAGGAGACAGACAGTTACATAATGGATGAAGCTCTGAGGGAACATATCTTCTGTTTCTGTAACCTAAGGGCCCAACATGAAATAAAGATCTTAATTGAGTGGCTCTTGTATGAAAATCTTGCCCTCTGACTTAAACGTTTTTGCAACATGTCTGAAACATAAAATACAGTAAAAATCTGTATCCTTTGTGCCCCGGTGTCCTGCACCTGCTGCCCCACGCCTCGCCTCTGAGTAGCACTAGGATGGCAGAGACGGGTCGGGCACCACGCGCCATAGTATTCTAATTCACGCGCACTAAGACACAAGCGCTCAATCGCATCTGCCTTCTACGTGGTTGTCGAGGATCAGCAGAGGTGTCAGTTCTGGATGCTCAAACCGCGCATCTGCCTACAGCTACTGCCAGAGCACAAGACTGCAAATGCCCTGCAGTCCTGTCCGTCAGAAAAGAATGTGCAGCAGGATACAGGGTGCGGGGATAGGACCGCGAGCACGTGCACTTTGCACCAGTACAATAACACTTTGAACGAACGCTTCTCAGGACTAACTAGTGCAAAATCGATATTTGCGCGTAGTGAGCTATGCAAAATGTTTACCATACGCCAACAGTGAAAACCTATTCATTTCTAGGTCAGCTAACCTGTGCACATGCTTTGCACTGGTGTGGCGATGCAAGCCTGCAGTGCACTAGTGGTAAATTGGAGTGGTAAATTGGAGGGGGGGTGGGGGTGTCATTGTCGGCTAACAAGATCTAATCTGCCAGATTCTCCGAATACGCGGAGAATACAGTCTTGTTGTAGGAGCAGGACACAGTGTTTACTTTGTGCAAGAAAACACTGGTTTAATTTTGGGAATCGGACTTAATTTCTCACCAGACTGATTCCGAGAAAGCGATAGAAAGGCAGAAAAGAGGAAGAACGATTAAGAGAAACCCAACATAAAGAAAGTGGGAGATAGTGATGAACGCGAACATGAATTACATATAAAGAGGGAGTTTAGAGAGGTGTACGACAAAGGCATGAGGTGAAATAAAAGAATCACAAGTGTGTACTTATTGTCAGTGGTGTGCAAATCGAGTCGTGATTGGTTGAGTGTTTCAAGGAAGCTTTTCATTTGAACGCTTGGGCACACAGTTTTATTTATTTTGCTTAATATACCAGGTGTGGTTCATGAGCACACAATTTAATTTATTTTGCTTAATATAACAGCTGTGTTTCAGCGCCCTGAATACTCGTGCGACTCTGCTGGCGCTGAATACTGGTTGCTGCGGAGTGACACGACAATGACAGCTCAGCTTACCCTTCTAGGCGCAAAAGGAAGGCCGGGGTCAGGTGCGGTGAGCTAGGGCTATCAGCGGTCCTACATTATTGAAAAGTCAATATGAGATGTCTCACTATTGCCTGCCGCCAAGCCTACCTCTGGAGGCATCCCACTGACTCAACTCCACAGCATCCGCGTGTTCGGTGACTCCCAGGACGAGCCCCGGCCGCCTGCTCGATTTAAGGCAGGCAGTGTCATCGTCAGGTGCATCTCTTCACAGAATGCTTCTCCGCTAAACACTCACTTCAACCATCCAAGGAGCGCTACTGAGGCTGCAGGCCTCATTAATAATGGATCCATGCCTATCAATAGATTTAGACAACTGGTATTTACGTATCGGTTCTTATTGGAGTCAACGAACTGTCGCATGCCCCCATCCCTCGTCTAGCGGCTACATAAAAAAAAAATACTATAACAGAAATGCGCCAAAAATGTGAATAGGGCAGAACTACCTATGCTCTCTCAGGAAGGACATATCTGATAAATGTATCCCAAGATCTAGCAGATGCTCCTGTGGCTGCCACTTTCCTCCTACAGTTATCTATATCTCTTCTTCAGATGGAAGCCCTTGGCCCTGTGCACCCTTGTTTACAATTCAACTAACAAGCCCCCTTTTTCCCCACCCCTCAGTGCGAAGAGAGGTACTTGAGTTTCCTATATCTCACAGACGATATTCATTGCCCTTTCGCTGTATTGGGGTTCCTTTGAGAACTGGGAGGGGAGGGTCTAAAGGGTCGGCCCCCCTCCCCAGCGGAGGGGTCTCTGCTACGCCCCTGCTCCCCACAACATGCACTTTACTTTAGTCCGATGCGGTGCCGGAAAGCTCTGGATGCAAGCCTCGTCGCCAGGACATGTCCCTGAGGCCTGATGGAGGCTTCCAGGTGAGGACTGTGTATGTGATGGGCCTCCCGCCGAGCGGCCTGTGGGGCCATTCACAATCACAGCGCAGGGCGGCGGCTGCCGCACAGGCCCCGCCCAGCCCACTCAGCTGCTCCTGCGGCCATAATGGGGCCTGTCAGGAAGTTCATCCTCCTGCCCCGGTTTGTGTATTGGCTGTCTGGTTTTCTGCCCAAGAGGAGGGAGAAGGGATTCAGGGGCGCTGGTACTGCTGTCGGTGAAGTGATATGTACAAGGTACATTCTAGCGCCTTTATGCTGTGACAGTCTCCAGAGGCGCTGTTCATAGTAAGCTTATGTCAGATGCAACCCAGCTGCGTCTATAACTCTACACCAGCCGCCCAGGCACTCGCCTGGCTTGGGCTTGAGAGTGGAATAGATTGTCCGAGCTCTCAGCGTCCACGCGGGAGGAGTGTACTCAATCAGAGCTTTGCACCCACGGGAGTGAACTCGAGCTAGGGATAGAAGCCACTCTAGAGCGCATGATCTGTGCCTCTGGGGATGGACAAGATCTGATCCCAAATGTACAATATTCTGTTAGTGCCTGTATGTGTAATCAGTTTTGGAAACGAAAACAGGATTGGGCAAAAAACATGGATGCAGACTGCGTCACCTGTGTGGTCTGTGTTGAATGAAGGGGGTATTTGGACCCGAGGGCTGGCACATTCCTTAACACCTTGGCTGCTAGAGGTTTTCCCCTCCTGTGCTGCAAAGTGGGATGTATCATTGTTCATGACGAGCTCAGCTCGTCATAAGCACAGCTCCACTGTGCCTCATGATGAGCTGAGCTCGTCATGAGCAGGGAAGGGGTTAAGGGAACGTAAGTGTAAATAATGTATGCACTGAATATAATAACAAGCATTTAGAAGTGGGGTCGGTACGTAACGTGTAAGAAAATTAAAAAACTTACCTCCGGGAGTCGGCTCGGAGAAGGGAGCGGGTCGGGTCTGCGTCCTCACAGGGAGAGCCGTCCGGCTGGTGTGACGAAGGATGCCGAAAAAAAACAAAAACCGCCCACCGCCGCATGACGTGGGCAAAAAGAAAAAAATTCTACGGAACGCCCACAAATTGCCTCGGACAATGACAGACATATCTCTGTTCCAATGGCTAGCCTCCATTTATGAAGCTAGCCAATGGAACAGAGAGGCGGGACAAAGCCCCATACTGGTAAACAAAAGTTTTCGCCTGCGCGAACGCTGCTGCGCAGCGGATCGCCAGGCGAAACCTAAAAATGATGTAATCTCCAGTGCTGGTCTTACAAAGTTTAACTATGAATTTTGAGCAGTCATGTTTTGATTGGAGCGACACTGAGATATCTTTTTTTCTGGACTCTCAGGCAACTGTCTGCTGCAGTTTGCACAATGGGGGAGCAGCTATTTCACAGGGGGACCCTCAACCACTGCAAGCCAGCAGTTACTACCCCTTATGTTTGCCCCTACGCAGTCTTCATATGGGGGAAAGGGCTATTTTAACTGACCAGTCGTTCAATTCTGGATAGGTGTCTTTGTTTTCAGATATGTTCTTCAAATGTGAAGTCTTTGCTTTACATCTCAGAGTCCCCCTTTTCCTGAGACTAGGTCCGTTAAGGTGCTTTGCCTTTTGTGTTGCCTTGATTCGAATTTTAAAGACCTGGATACATTACCTACAATGGTTTACAATTAACTGAATCACATAACGACCAAATTTTGTCTCGACTGTTGACCACATACTTGTTGCTTGTGGCTGGGTGACTGCCTAATGTCTGCTTCTTACAACAAGCCATAATTGTGACACCTAGAGTACAGATGTTAGTGACATCCTAGCAATGTGTTAGAGGGAATGCACTGACAGGACTGTGGGGAGGCCTAGGTTTTAAGTCCATACCTGAATGACTCTTGTTGGTACGTTTTATCAGAAGAGATTGAAAGATTGAACTTTGCATTTGAATGTTCAAATGTCTTCCTATGAAAGCTTCGTTGTATAGCAGACCAACTATCATACTGGCCATTAAAGGGGGTAAAAAGACATGCCAGCATAATTCTTTAAGGGGGTTATTGTACCTACTTCACAATTGGGAATGATTCATCAATTCTTCATAGATCTTCATTCTAGCCACAGTCTGCTGAAAAGTGACATAAAGGGCAAGTAGGAGATTACCCAATTTTAGAATTTTAGTACATTGTGCTTTGTATTAAACTACAAAATAGGCCATAAAAACGGTTTTGTAAGAGTACTACGTTTAGCAGGCTTTAGAATTGTTCTGAAAAAATAGAATTTGTTATCTAAGGCTAGAAAACAGTTCACTCAGTTTGAAAAATAAATAAAGCTACTTGCAGCCTATGCCAGCACATGTGCAAGACCATGTTAAGTAATACGTTTAAAAAAATCTGAATCAACTGGTCATAAATCTTTAAGAATTAGAATATTAATTCTTGTTTATGGTAAATAGACTGGAAACAAGTGTAAACTGAAATGGTAAAATATACCTTTATTGTAAACAGTCAGGATGGGTCATTTTAAATAACTGAAGGTGACTACAGTATAACCTTAATTAACCTAGGACCAGATCTTTCTTTGCACCTCATACAGAAAATTTACATATAAACCTCCAAGAAGCCACAGTAGCGAAACAATATGGTAAGAAATGTAACGAGGACAGAGATACCACTTTATTAACATTAAGATACAGCAAGGTTATCTTGGATTTAAAACAGACATAAAGGAGGTCCGACACGTCTTGTCCGTCGGTGCTGTATGCTACTAACCACTTCATTTATATATGTATATACACACAGAGAATACATAAGCATATACAGAGTGCCAATCTAGCCTGAACATACGGTGTGATAGTGCAAGGGCTCCTCCACCAAGAGCACTTAAGAACATGTGTGGGGCTTGATTAGTTAACCTAGTCCCTGCCTTAGAAGATCTGTTGTCTCTCCAGAGAATCATCATTAACAACTGACAAAATAATTGCCACACATCTATTTAATCCTACAGACTGTGTTTTACAAGCAACTCAACTTAAAAGTATATTATTGTCTCGATTTTATTTAAACAAGCACTCTACATAGACAGCAAATTGAATCTTTAAGGCAGAAATTATGCCTAAAATAGGTGTGTGACATCCATTATACTGCTGGCAATAAAATAAAAATCCCTTAGCTGATAGGAAATAAGAAGCCCCAGTGCTGGTGTGAACATTCATTTCCATGTTCTTTCTTAAGGCACCACTCTAAAGGTATCTGAGGACTAACGTTCTAGCTCAGATACAAACCTCCTTCAAAAAACACAAATGAAGTCTCATTTTTGCACTTGCTTTTAGATGAGGCATCCTGAGATACCCTCTGGTTTCTTTCAGAGTTTAAACATACCTCAACATCTGCAACAAATGTGTAACTCACACTAAGTTCTAGCAATACTTTTGAATCAAACTCAAGATACGCTTCTGGATTACTATGGATATCGAGTGGTCCCACATTATCAGTCTCTTTCAAGATCAAGTCACGCTATCATTAGACATTCACCATTAGGCCACTCATCAGCATCTAGTCGGAGGTTGAGGAGATACCATGTCAAGGTCTCCAATCCTGCAGCCACTCCAACAGCTTCATAGCGACCATAAAACATATTGCAGTGACTGGCTGAATGTCGCCCCAAACTCCTTGTAGGCCTAGACCTTCAAAATTACCCACTGGTACCAGATACAAGAGAAAGACCTCACCTGGTATCAATTTCACTTTCAAGGAAGTAAACACGTAGGAAAGAACGCACTGGACTGACTTCTAGAGGTCAGATACCGACTTGTTGAACCAGCTCAAATGGGTATGCTATGTTTTCACAGTTGAATTATGAGGCAGAATTTCTTTCAGTCAAATGGTGTCACAGAAACCACATTCACAAGATGATTTGAATTTTTTTGCGTAAATATATCCTGAATAGCTGGAGAGCTACTGAATTTAGTTATTGACTTTGAGAGTTACTGTATCTGTAATTTGCGACTTTGAAGCCCACACTAGCTCTTTAACCTACCGTTTTTGGTAGTAGGTTTGTTGGAGCCTATTATAGGGGTTTTCTTGAGCAGAACATCTACAAGGTCTTGTTGACAGATGCCAGAAACAAAATATAAAGCACCTCGAAAGGACTCATGGTTTGCGAGATAAACATGCTGTAGGATTCAGTAATTAATTTTTGCTTCTAAAAAGCTAAGCATATTTGTCAACCTCATTTTCTCGACAGGCAGAGAAGGAATGCAGCAGGATGCATTATCTGGGCAAAAAGATTTGCCTCCCCACTTGTTTGTCTCAGAGAGGTAAATTAAATGCCTGGTTATGTTGTTATGAAGGGGCTTTGTCCATACTAATATAATAAAGAGAGAGCCCAAACCTTTGAGGCGGGTAATCTCAGGAACCACAGCACCAATCACAACACCCAATACAGCGTTGGAAAGGGCAGTTACAGCAGAAGGACTAAGGCTATGCAGACACCCACCATATATATTTAAAAGGTAAAAGAACCGTGCCAGCAAAGTAGTCCCTTGTGGGCGTGTCTGCGTTGTGATGTGGGCGTGTGCTGGGGGCGTGACAAATGCTGAGCGCGTGTGGTACGTTCCGCCCTTCATGCCATGTCTCATATTGTGTGCTAATCCCACCCTGCTCCCTTTAAATACCCCTGCACCCCATAATCATAACCCACCGTTACTCCTTAAAATACCCCAGCATCCTTAAACACTAACCCATCTTAACCCTATAAATATACCCTGTACCCCCAAACCTATCCCTAAACCCAGTGGTTCCCAAACTGTTTTAACCCGTGGCTCCCTTGACCTAATTGCCAGTTGGCCGTGGCTCCCCACCATTTTTTTTACCGGTGGGTGGGTGGGTGGGGGGGAAGCAAGACCTCAGGAATACTTCCTGTTGGCTTCCTTAAATTAATTGGGATGCAATGAAGGTATTAGGGATAACAAGCAATTGCAATGCAATAGGTCTCGCATTTGCAAAAGTTTGAGCTATTGGGATTGTAATGACATTGAGGAAAGGAAAGAGGATAGTCCCACTCGCTTGAGTGTGTGCTGTCTCTTTCTAGTAGTCCTGCTTAGATAGCCAGGCCCATTTTCTGAAATGATGAGACCTGGCCTACAAAGGTGGAAGCACTTCTCCCCAGGTCCAGCTCTTGTAATGTTATGTTGTTATGAAACATTGTAAATTCTTTATATAGTTCACATTCACCAATTACCTGGGCTGTCTCTGCTTTGGTATTGAATTTGTCTGCAGCTGTAGGTTGTTCTGTGGGGCACGCCTCAGTGGAGGGTTGCATGGGGGCTTGCCCTAGCTCCATGAGTAAGTGTGGTGTGGAATACGTAAAGGGCTTACCCTTCAAATGGAGTCTGTGTGGAGTGGGGTCTTGCGATCTGCCCTCCAAACCTGGGTGGCAATTCGACTGGACATTGGTGTAACGGTGACCATACAAGCTTCTGAGAACAGGCTCTTGCACGATCATCAGTGTCACTAACATCCAGCCCCAGGGACAGTCACTTGGACTTTAAATATATTATTATTACACAATTCAATGGACCTCATTTGATTTTCATTATAAAGGATACTCTGAGGCAGCCATGCGGAGAGTAAATAATGACCTGCAGGCGCGCACAGTGCTCTGCAGAAGACCTGCCCTTTGAGTCAGCCACTGGCAGTGCCTGGCCTCTTCCACAGCACTGGAAACCGGGTGGTGGAATAAAGTTCACTGAGTAGAAAGGTGCGTAATCAGGAGGACACAGACCTACCATTTCCTCCTGGGGTGATTTCTCCTTCCTATCCCTTACTATTCGGCAGACTGCCAAGAAGTAGATTTATCACCGTGTTGTTTTTACAGTAAAATTTAGCGTTTCGTTTTTGATGATGTTTCATTCAGTGACGCAAAAACACGCTAACGGGTGTGTTGAGAAGCAAAACGCTTCTCAGTGCTGCTCTGTGGTTCTAAGCCTTGGGGCACATCGTGCGCGGCGCCCCTGGCTACTGATAACGGCGCACCAGGGCGCCGCGGCGCACAGTTTGGGAACCACAGCCTAAACCCTTAAAATACCCCTGTACCCCAAAGACCCAAACCTAGCCCTGAACCCTATAAATACCCCTGTACCTCAAACCCCAAACCTACCCCATAACCCTAAAAATGTCCCTGTACCCCAAAACCCAAACCTAGCCCTGAACCCTAAAAATACCACTGTACCCAAAACTCGCCCTGAACCCTTAAAATACCCCTGTACCCCAAAACCCAAACCTACCCCTGAAACCTACAAATACCCCTATACCCCAAAACCCAAACCTAGCCCTGAACCCTACAAATACCCCTGTACCCCAAACCCAATACCTATCCCTAAACCTACCCCTGCACCCCATAACCCAAAACTATATCTGAACCCTTAAAATACCCAAACCCCCCAAAACATATACCTCAGTACCCCAAAACATATACCCCTATACCCATACTTACCGTATCCAAACATTTAAAAAAAAACATGCTTTTACCATTCATGCATTTACAACGAATTTCGTTGTAAATGTATGCGTGGTAAAAGCATATAAAATGTAATGTCATGCCTTATACTGGCATTGCGGAGTCATGGCACTTTCGTAGTGAAAGTATGCGGAGGGATGGTATGCGGAAAGAAAGTTGCGGAATAATGGGTGTTTACCCTCCCCCGGTAAGTACATTGGTGGCACGGCGGCCCACATCTCCTGCAACATACTCATATTTTTTCACCAGCCATTTGAAAAATGCACAGGTCTCTCTTATTGATGGTCAGCACCGACATACACTTTTAGACACACCTCCCGCCACAAGTTCTAGAATTGCGAACTTTAGAGCTGGGGAGCTACGTTCGAATCTCGGCATCAGCTCAACATCTTGTGATTCCAGGCAAATCGCTTTGTCTCCCCGTGCCTACCACAAACGAATGTGTTCTTCTGTAATGTAAATTGTGCTCATGCCATGTTGTCGAGTTTGCGCTATATAATATTGCAAGGAAAAATAAAGTAGGGAAACTGGAGTTCACACACTACTGAACGCGCACTCTTAAATGCATCAGCAGTGCACAGTGAATCGGAGCGTTTCACAGGCCTGTCACAGAAAAGAAATGCTATCAAAACGAAATCCTACAAAACAATATACTACTGGCCGGCAGCAATTCATACCCGGACAACGTCGGGACGGGCTGCTAATATTAATATTAATATATATATATATATATATATATATATATATATATATATATATATATATATATATATATATATATATATATATATATATATATATATATATATATATATATATATATATATATATATATATATATATATATATATATATATATATATATATATATATATATATATATATATATATATATATATTTTTCTGTAATAAACGTTTTTCCTGCATACTCACTAGAGTTGGATCGTTTGTGAGCTCCTTTTGACTGTTTGTTGTGGCGTTCTGAGGTCTGCACCCTGCTGTAGCCTGTCATCCATTGACGGGTTGGGATTATATATATATATATATATATATATATATATATATATATATCTACGCTGGTGTGCATGATGGTCTGAAAACTGAACGGGTCGGCTAAAATCATTACCATTGTGATGCTGAATGGCTCCTCAGGGAAGAACATTTGGTTGTGGCATTATGTACCTATACCCTAAAGGCTTAACTTGTATAGTGTTTTTGGCAGTCCAGCATGCCAGAAATTGCAATATTGCTACTTAAATCAGCACCATATCATCCAAAGTTATTAAAAGAAGCAAACAGGTCTTCCACAAAACGAATTTTAGTCTTCAAATGAAAAGATTTTGGATTTGATTCACTCTGAAATTATGGTTCTTGCTGCAGCGCCAATGGGCAGCAGTCCTGCAATACTTCTTCCATCTTAAAATGTTAGAACCTTCCATATTCCTCTTGTCTTGTGTATGTGTCAGCTGTTACTGTATACAGAAGCATTCCCTTACAGGAGTTCAGTTTTGTCATTCATGTGAAAAACTATTTTTAGTTACGCATTTTCACAGCGTTTACCCAAGTTCAAACACAAGCCTGCTCCTAAATCAATGCATGAAGCAGGGTAAATTGTGGGAAAGTTGCCATTTTTGTCAGTTATTAAATCTATTAAGAGGGCGAGTGAAAAACAGGTTTTTCTATTGAGCAAGAACAAAGTTTTCTCAGGGATAATGTGTTAGATAATCCTCCTTCATGCTTGCTCAAAAGTAGCTAGTAGGATGCTTGTTTCCGGTCCAGGGAGACCTGGCCTGGCAGTTCGGTCAGGACTGGTCCCATGAGGCACAGGGGCAAGATTGATTTGCATATGGCTGGGTCCAAACTAGGACGGTGTAGTGGGCAAAAGAACAATGGATTTAACCCAAATCTTTTGAGTGGGGGAGAATGTTTGCATTGTCAGCATTCCGTCCATCATTTTTTTGCTGTAACACTTTTTGCCCTAACTGGGATGGGTATGCCCAGACAGGGGTTTCTTGCTCACTGTGCCACTGGATTCAAGCTAGCCTGGCTGAAGAAGGTTGCGTGTTTCCGGTCCATGGAGGACCTGGCCTGGCAGTTCGGTCTGGACTGTTTCCATGAGGCACAGGGTCAAGACTGATTTGCATATGGCTGGGTCCAAATTGGGTTGGTGTAGTGGGCAAAAGAAAAATGGATTTAACCAATATTCTTTAACTGGGGGGAAATGTTTGCATTGTCAGCATGAAGTCCATCATTTGTTTGCTGGAACACTGCTCAAAAGTAGCATCACAATTCTATTTACACTACACCTTTTACTAAACGGGAGGAATGTGTGTGCAACAACAAAGAAAAAAAATGAAGTCAAGGCAGAGCCTATGGCACAAATATTAAAAGAAGCAGAGAACTAATAAGTATAGTAGCCCTTATCAGCTAAAACAATGTAATAGTAGAATCAGAGTGGTGATTATTCCAAAGCTCAATCAGTAGCTATATGCCAAGTTATTTAAAGTAGACTTGCCACACCGCCTACCAGAATAAGCTCAGTCCGGAAGGTAGTAGAGAAAAAAAGGTCATGCCTTTATAGTAGGGGATTTCGGAAACAGGATGAACACCGAAAATGCACAAGCCTGAAACCTAATAAAAGTGTTTCAGATCATTAACATAGTGACATTTTCAAACACTGCTATAATTTGTGGAAAGAAATATATATACACACGAGACTCTGCTGTTACATAAGGAGAAGTTATGTATGAAGTATGGCAAAGGATTACCTTCTTGCTGCAGCCTCTGCAAGGTGACTTGTAAGATGAAAGCTGTTTTTCCACACTTGAGGCCTTTTCCACTTTCTTTGGGTCAAAGGGCATGCGACAGAGGGGACACAATGGAGATGGTACTTGCAGGCATGGGTGTAAACACTCACCACAGAATCTGTTTGAAAAAAGTAGATGAAACCTATTACAAAATAACCAAACCACAAATGTCACAGTCACAAAATACAAGGTTTCTCAACACTAACATTTTTCCTGCATGAGGAACATAAAAACTGCAACAGCTCTAACTTTATATATAAAAAAGAAAGTACTTTTCTGCACCAAGTACTCAATATGGCATAAAGGTATGTGCAGGGGATCCAGTGTTACTAAAGGGATTGTAAAGTAAGGGAGTGTAAAGTAAGGCAATGCTTAAGTACTAAGACGGAAAACTGGACAGACAAAATTATTGTGGACCGATGAAGGTGACTAGGCAGATGCACATTGAATAGCTTACAGTCATACACTGCACACATTTTAATGGCACATACTACCATCTGCGTATATCACATACATAAGCTATCTAAAAACATGTAATGTATTAAGTGGCTCAGCCGTCATAAGAGAGAGAACTTGATAGTGGTGCGGTCTGTAGGCCACTCGCCTATTGTATAGCAGTAGGAAAAATACCTGCTCAGCGACTTCCCTTAAATTAAGCACTGCCCCCACTGTCCTGCTCATGTCCGCCAGTAAGGGAACAATTGTTCCTCTTTATAAGGAAGACAAGCATGTGCACCTCTCCACACAGTAAAGACTTACATTAGGATAATTCATGGTAGGAGTGCACACTTGCAAACCCATCCAGGGGACGTTCACGCCCCAACAGGCAGTGAAAACGCTTTCTTCTTTTGGAATATGCTTGCAATAAAAAAAAAATGTCAAATGTAACCTTAGCACAAGCTTGATAAAGCTGGAACTACTGCTGTTTCCAATGTTGCTCCTAAATTTCCGTTCATCGTACTGAAGTGTCTATGTTGGGCTCACTCCGCTGGGTTGAGACAGTGAATGCAGTTTACCAAATATAATAACATGCAGGCTGAAATAGTATTGCATGAACAGAGGTAAATGATGGCCAGACATGGCTATTTTAGTTTCTGACAAAGAACTTTCCTCAAGATATCTAACTCAGGGAGATTATCACAATGCCTTGTGCTAGTTATCCGATACTGAAATTGCACAAATGCAAGGTCTCTAGTTAAATAAAACCCAACAGCCAACTAACAGTTGACGTGTTTGTTGCCTGCCACCTTCAACACTTCCTGAAAATGGTGGTTAGAATAGGCTCGTCGGCTTCCGCCGATGGTCCTTGCTGGGCATCGAATACTTGGGAGATATCTGGAATAGACAGGGGATTATGAGTTTCCATGAAGTGTAGGCTAAACAGCAGATGTCAGATACCGAACAATTTCACAACGTACAACTAAAACATGCATTCAAGACACACATCCCAATAGGGGACCAAATACCCACACACTCAGCACTTGAAGATAGAGTGCTAATAGACTCAATACTGGAAAAGGCAACCTTCCTTAACTACAAAAAGATAATGAACAATACCGCAGACCCATTGGGAGCTCTCAGGGAGGCATGGGAGGGAGAGATAGGGACAGGGCCGGACTGAGAACAGAAACTGGCCCTGGCAAACTGCTCAGCTGCCCCCCCCCTGGGGTCAGGGGGAGTGCAGGTGAACATTTTGCGACGGCTGGCTTCGGCCGATTTTGTTACCGGGGGCCGACATTGCCAATCCCCGGTAACAAAAACGGCCCCCCCAGGGGCCAAAAACCGGCCCCCACCCTAGCGGCCTACCGGGGAAACGCCCGGTGCCCGCTATGGCCAGTCCGGCCCTGGATAGGGAGCCCAGAGGAAGATGATTGGGCGGAGGCTATGCAGAGCCCTAGAGAAGTGGCAATATGAGCAAGGTTCCATCTCATACAATTACGAATCCTACATGGATCCTATACAACCAGGATCAAACTCTACTGTATGGGTAGGAGTGATACAGATACATGCTTGAAGGGATGCGACGGAACGGGCACTTTTTTGATACATTGTGGGACTGCCCCTTAATACAGAGATACTGGAGTAAAATCACGCAGGTGACGTCTGCAGTCAAAGAACAGTGTCTCACTAGATGCCAAATGGCATATACTATGCATTACAGGGGACACCAAATGGCCAAAATATATCACACTATGGCTCATGATAGCAGACATAATAGACAAAAGGAACATAGCCAGGGGCTGGGTAACAAGGAAACCCCCTGGAGTAAAAGGCTGGGAAGTGGACCTTGACTGGTGCTGTGCAGTTGAAAAAACAGTATTCCAGTGCCGTGGATGCCCAAGGAAGTGGGACAAAATCTGGAGGAAATGGGTAGAGTATAGAGGGATTGACAGGAGATAATGCCGACATGAAAGTCATTATTATACGCTAACTTTGAGGTGTTGAGGATCGGAGTCCTTAGACGTATAATTTGAATGTTACTATTGTAAATGTTTCAGATAGAAACCCATGTGTAGACATGATAAATTGTTGTGATCCAGGAATTGTATAATATACCTAGTTATTCACAGTTGTAATGTGAAGTTGAACATCTAATTGATAAAGAAAAAGAATTATTATATATATATATATATATCGATACACGCTCACTTTTTTAGAAGAAAGCAGACGGCACACCAAGCTGGTGGTGTTTCGTTGAGTTTATTGACAGACCCCCTACCCCATAAAAAGACAAACGCGTTTCGCCGTGAAACGGCTTCCTCAGTGTCAAAGTGCATAACAAAACACGCCATTTTATCTCCACCTCTTCATTACCATCAAAAGAGGACTGTGCCAGAAGCTAGTTAGAATTGTGGCAGACATCTTGTAATGTGCAAGTATACGTTATCTTACAATGATACACGGAGAATGGCGATTAATAAAGTGCTCGTGCAATTAAAAACAACGGGTAAACCCCATGTAATTCTTTTGTTACATATATGACTTGTTCGGAGAAAAGGAAAGTATGCATATGACCACAGTAATAAGTTCATATATATATATACATAGACACGGTGCAAAAGATATTTCAAGTAATCTCTAGAGTTGTTAAAATGTCAGGAGTCAGTATCAAGTGCAGGTGTTTTGCAGAAATTCACATAACTCTCTATATTATATATGTTGGAAAATTAGACATTTGTATGCAATTTATATGCATGAACATACTGTTTGTGTACACCGTGTGTATTGGATCACTCTCTCTACGTTTTTATACGTGCTCCGGGCAAGTCACTTTTTTTGTCGCCCTGAATGGGCATGTTTTCTTGTTTTTCTACTCTTGCCCTGTATATATATATATATATATATATATATATATATATATATATATATATATATATATTTAGGTATCGCGACCTATCAATGCGCATGCGCATTGAGCGGAGCGAGAATTCAAGTGCTCAAAATACTCGTGAAACCACGGGTTTTTTCGTGCGAATTTCTTCGAGTTCACGTGGCCACAGGCACGCGCTTTTGGGCCATAAACTTTCACGGCCATCTGTTCCCCAATGTCCCTCCCACCCTTCCTTTGATCTTGCCGCGAGTTCTTACAGGCTAATGGCCCTCCCCCTCCCCCAGCACAGAGCGCGCATCGCTTGTTTACTCCTGTCTATCCTCGATCACTCCGCTGCTCTCTAGCTATGCTTGTTATTTATTCCTTTTCGTGTCCGTCTGTTCTCCATGTTACTCTCGGCTTCGGCTGCCTCTCTGCTGCCCTCTTCTGTGGCTGTCTATCCTCGATCACTCCGCTGCTCTCTAGCTATGCTTGTTATTTATTCCTTTTCGTGTCCGTCTGTTCTCCATGTTACTCTCGGCTTCGGCTGCCACACTGCTGCCCTCTTCTGTGGCTGTCTATCCTCGATTTATTTATTTATTTATTTATTCAATTTGGAAGGCGCAACAGCTACCCAAAAAGGGTTTCCCGGCGCCGAGACACAGCTAGTAAGAAAGTCAGGGGAAGGTTCTGGTTATTCAGGTTATTGTTCAAATAGCCAGGTCTTGACGTGCCTTCTAAACCTGACATGGTTTTCCTCCTTTCGGATGAAGGGAGGGAGTGCGTTCCAGAGGGATGGTCCAAGATGAGAAAAAGATCTGCCTCCCATTCTTGCCAATTTAAATCTTGGCACACAGAAGTTGGCAGCTGATTGCGAATGAAGGTTACGCTTGGGAGTATAGGGGTGGGCCAGAACTAAAAGGTATTTAGGTGCAGTACCTGCTTTAATTCTGAACATGTAGTTCAGGGCTTTAAAACGGATTCTACTTTCAACCCTGAGCCAGTGGAGTTCCTGACGGTAGCTCGAGACTCCGGAGTTTTTAGGCATTTTGCACAGCAGTCGGACTGCTGCGTTCTGGACTAGTTGTAGTCGACCGACTACCGCTTTGTTGGAGCCAAGGTACAGAATATTGCCGTAGTCAAGCCGAGATGTTATGAGGGCATTGACTACGGTCTTTTGAGTGGAAAGGGGCAGCATCCAAAGGATTTTCCTCAACCATTTGATGATGGTGAGGCATAGACCAGTGACTTTGCTGGCCTGTTGACTCATGGAAAGGGAACTGTCCAAGATGACTCCCAGATTGCGAAACTTGGGCCACAGGGGTAGGAAAAGTGCCCATCTGATTAGGCAGTGTGAGGGATTCCACAGGTCTCGACGTTTTCCCAAGAGCAGAATCTCTGTCTTGTCTCCATTGAGCTTTAATTGGTTTCTTGTCATCCAGTTAAGGATGTTTTGAAGCCCTGCTTTGAGTAGAGATGGGGATGTCGGACAGGATTCAGATAGAGAAAAAGTAATTTGGGAATCGTCAGCGTAGGTCATAAGGGTGAGTCTGGATTTTTCGACTAGGTCAGCCAAAGGTCTGAGATATAGATTGAAAAATAGGGGACTAAGTATAGATCCCTGTGGCACTCCGTGGGGTGCATAGAGGGTATCAGAACAGGCCAGTGAGGATGTTATTTGGAAGGTTCGTTCCGCCAGGAAGGAACGAATCCATTCAAGGGCTTTTCCACGGACACCATTTCTATATAACTCCTAGATGAGAATTTCGTGGAATATGGTGTCGAAGGCCGCGCTCAGATCTAAAAGCACGAGCGCGACCGTCTGACCATTGTCAAGAAGATTTCGGATGTGTTCCGTAACTCCAAGAAGGGTGGTTTCTGTCGAGAAGCCAGCCCGAAAGCCCGGTTGGGAGGGGTGCAGAAGCGAGTTTTCTTCGGCAAACGTGGATAAGACCGAGTGAACGTGTCTCTCCAAACATTTGGAGAAGGCAGGGAGCAGGGATATGGGTCTATAGTTGGCTGGAATTTCCGGGTTTGCTGTGGGCTTTTTTAGTAGTGGCGTTACCATGGCGTGTTTCCATAGGGCCGGAACTGAGGCAAGATCAAATGAGGAATTAAGAAGGTTTGCGATGATTTCCAGGGAGCGATCGTCCAGTTGTTTAATAATTTTGATCGGAATAGGGTCCCTGGGGGAGCCGGACTTGATGTTCTTAAGGATAGTTTTCAGTTTGTCTACTGAGATGGCAGGCCAGGATTCCAGTGTATTTTCACAGGAGGGAGTATATTCTAAGTCAGAGGAAGGGGGTGGTTCTTTTTTGTTGGCATTGATGTCTATAATGATTTTTTTGATCTTTTCCGTGAAGAAGCATGCTAGAGCTTGGCATTGTTGACTGTTCAGTGGGGGAGCTGAGGCTGTGGTATGAGCGCCTGCCAGTTCTTTAACTTTATTGAACAATGTTTTTGGCTTATTAGTTGCTTCCATGATAGTGGTAGAGACGAATGCAGCTCGTGCTTTAGCGCAGGCCGTGTGGTATAAATTCCTGGCTTCATGATAAGTTATTTTTCCGTCAGGGGCGTAGTTTTTTCGCCATTTACGCTCAAGTGCTTTACATTTAGATTTTTCGGTTTTTAAAATGTCATTAAACCATGGAGCCGGGTGGCGGTGTCTACTTCCTTTAATGAGAGAAATGGGTAAGCATTGATTAGCAGCATTGCTGAGCCAATTGTGAGAAGCTACCGCTAGGCTGTCCATGTTTTGACCGTTACTAGGAGGGTTGTCATGGAGTACTGAGTTGAGTTTTGCCAGGTCCACTAGCTTCCAGTTTTTTCTAGATATAGCGGGAAAGTCAGGTTGCGTGATGGGGGTAGGTGGGAGAATTATGCTGAATTTTAATAGATGATGGTCAGACCAACAAATAGGTGTGGTGTTGAGCCATTTTAGCTCATTGATGTTAGAGATTATAGGGTCCAGCAGATGGCCGGCTTTATGTGTAGGTCCAGAGTTGATCAAGGACAAATTTAGGGCCTTCAGATCGTCTAGCAAATTTGAACAAAAGGGGATGGAAGGGTCATCCAGGTGTAAGTTTAGATCACCCAGAAGAGAAAAATTGTTGGAGGTAATGTAGTATGGAGTGATATGATTGGCTAAATTTGATGCCCATTCGGAGGAATTGCCGGGGGGCCGGTATATCAATAAGCCTGACATCGTGAAGTTTGGGTTCAGAGAGATTTTGAAAAGGCCTGCTTCACAGTCTGGGATGGCTACTGGTTCTAAAGTACATTTCAAATCTCTATTAAAGATGATTGCAATTCCGCCACCTAGCTGTTTATTTCTGTCTATCCTAGTGATAGCATAGTTATCAGGGAGGGCAGTAGCAACGTCCAGTCCGGCACTATCGTGTAGCCATGTCTCTGTCAAGAAGAGGACGCTAGGATTATCTTCTAATAGAAGGTTGAAAATATCAAATTTGTGTTTCGGTAGTGAGCGGCAGTTAGTACTGTAGAGTACGTATTTTTGAGCCTCGACGTTGCGAGGTAGTTTGCGTTTTCTGTGTCTTCTAGAGGTGTCGGAATAGGGTTGGCAGATGGTAGTGGTCAGTTTGCAGTTAGCGCAGGAGCTTACTCCTGTTGTATGAAGATTGAGTGTTGTGCACCTTATATTAGTGGTAGGGCGTAGCGCTCTAAGTTCCGACGGAGATCTTACCAGCCTTTTAGGAGAGGGGGGAGCATGGTCCTCTGCCCCGTGCCCAGTCATGGCACGGACGGGCACAGACAGGCTAGTCTTTGGCGTGTCTTTGGCGTGCCGGCGCTGTGCCCGCTGCGCTCGTCCGCTGCGCTTCCGAGGAGTGTGCATGTTAATAAGGAGAAGGAGGGGGCGTGGCTACTTGTAAGGGGCGTGGCCCCGTATCACGTGGGTAGTGATGTCGTCAGGGAATTGGCCCTTCCTACAGCAGCGCTCGAGTGAGCAACACAGTATCACACAGTTAAGTTATTAAAATCAACTAATAATGTGCAAAATCGGCAATAGAATTAAAAGAAATTGAGGAGCAACACCCCCGGCTTCCGCCTCAAGGGTAGCTAACTTGTCAACACTGGCTGCGACTCAGCGCGGCGATGTAAACCTCCGGGAGGGGGCGTGGCTACTTGTAGGAGGCGTGGCCCCGTATCATGTGGGTAGTGATGTCGTCAGGGAATTGGCCCTTCCTACAGCAGCGCTCGAGTGAGCAACACAGTATCACACAGTTAAGTTATTAAAATCTACTAATAATGTGCAAAATCGGCAATAGAATTAAAAGAAATTGAGGAACAACACCCCCGGCGTCCGCCTCAAGGGTAGCTAATTTGTCAACCCCGGCTGCGACTCAGCGCGGCGATTTAAACCTCCGGGAGGGGGCGTGGCTACTTGTAGAGGGCGTGGCCCCGTATCACGTGGGTAGTGATGTCGTCAGGGAATTGGCCCTTCCTACAGCAACGCTCGAGTGAGCAACACAGTATCACACTGCTCTCTAGCTATGCTTGTTATTTATTCCTTTTCGTGTCCGTCTGTTCTCCATGTTACTCTCGACTTCGGCTGCCTCTCTGCTGCCCTCTTCTGTGGCTGTCTATCCTCGATCACTCCGCTGCTCTCTAGCTATGCTTGTTATTTATTCCTTTTCGTGTCCGTCTGTTCTCCATGTTACTCTCGGCTTCGGCTGCCTCTCTGCTGCCCTCTTCTGTGCCTCACCCCCTTATCTATTCTCCTCTGTGCCTCTTTCTCATGTGTGCTTCTCGTTCTGCCCCATCTCTCCCCCACTGTATCTGTCACTCCTGTCTGTCTATCCTCGGCCCCTGTGTCTCATCTCCACTGCTGTCCCCCCCTATCGTTTCTCCTCGTGTCTGTCTGTTCTCCATGTTACTCTCAGCTTCGGCTGCCTCTCTGCTGCCCTCTTCTGTGGCTCACCCCCTTATCTATTCTCCTCTGTGCCTCTTTCTCATGTGTGCTTCTCGTTCTGCCCCATCTCTCCCCCACTGTATCTGTCACTCCTGTCTGTCTATCCTCGATCACTCCGCTGCTCTCTAGCTATGCTTGTTATTTATTCCTTTTCGTGTCCGTCTGTTCTCCATGTTACTCTCGGCTTCGGATGCCTCTCTGCTGCTCTCTTCTGTGGCTGTCTATCCTCGATCACTCCGCTGCTCTCTAGCTATGCCTGTTATTTATTCCTTTTCGTGTCCGTCTGTTCTCCATGTTACTCTCGGCTTCGGCTGCCTCTCTGCTGCCCTCTTCTGTGGCTCACCCCCTTATCTATTCTCCTCTGTGCCTCTTTCTCATGTGTGCTTCTCGTTCTGCCCCATCTCTCCCCCACTGTATCCGTCACTCCTGTCTGTCTATCCTCAGCCCCTGTGTCTCCTCTCCACTGCTGTCCCTCCCTATCGTTTCTCCTCTCTCCGTGCAGCCGCTCCTCTGTGCCGGTCTCTCTTCTGTGCCTGTCTGTCTCTCATCTGTGCCTGCCTGTCTGTCTCTCCTCAGTTCTGCTCCTCACACTGTTACCCTGCATGCTTTGAGTGCAGCACTCAGCACGCCGCTCGCTTCCTCATTCCTCCGACGGAGTTTACCAGAAAGGTGCTGAGGAGAGGGTGTCTCAAGAACTTGTACGACATCAGCGTTCTCTCTATTTCTCACTCTTCCATCTTCTTGCCTTTCCACCTTTCCCTCCCTTTTTACCTCTCCTTTTTTTATTCTTCCTTTTACCCCCTCCATCTGTTTCTTTATTTTTCTGTTTATTTCATTCTTTTTTGTTTCCTACTCCTATTTGTTTGGCTTGTGTTTCTTTCTCTTTGTCCCCTATTTCTTTCTTCCTTCTTCTCTATTTCTTCCTATCACATCTATCTACCTTCTTCCGTTCCCTCCCTTCCCTTCTTTTGTGTAGCACACTTTTACAATGTATTTTTTCCTTGTTTTGTGCCAGGGCTCTCTTTGTGTAGGGGTCGCCCTCAATAAGCAGCATTCCACCCATTTGATTAAAGTGACGTGCACTATGAGTGAAGTTTTAAAGAGGAGAGGGAGGTGGCTACTTAGAACTCGCTAGATTGTGTACAAACGCAACAGAGAAAAGAGACTGAGAGATTCAAACCTGGATGTGGTGCCACGCAGCTTGGGAGTGGATAGTTAACAAGATTAACAAGCATTGGCATAGCCAATAGGTCAAGCATTTGGGATCTTATAAGTGTTTAGCCATGCAACAGTTGGTGTTGTTGCACCAAGGATATTCTGCTGCATAACTAAATACTTATAGGGTCCAAAAAGCGAGACCTATTGGCTATATTTATACAGGCACGCGCTTTTGGGCCATAAACTTTCACGGCCATCTGTTCCCCAGCTCCAGCACCTCCCCTCTCTCTCCCCGCGCACAGCCTTACTTGCATTTCCCCTCCCCCTCCCCAGCCAGCTTCCCCCAGGCCGTGTTCCCTCCCACCTTTCCTCCTCTCTCCCTGCTGGCATTCCCCTTCCCTTCTCGCCCAGTCCTTCTTGTTTGAGTCTGTCTTGCCCTTTGCCCTCTTCCTTCCTCCTCCATTTGTCCTGGCGCCTCCATTTCTCACCCCGCTTGGCTGCACCTCTTGACACCTCCCGGCTCCTGCTCATATCTCTGCTGTAACGCATTAGACCCACGATGGGTATTCCCCGGTTTATCGCTTTCCTGCCTCTTAGACTTCCAGTTCCAGCGCTTAAAAGCCTCTTTTCCCCCCAACACCGTCTTGTCAGGCCTCCATCGCGTTCATTCTATTGTCACTGTTAAGACTCCATGGCGTCTTTCCACATAGGTGTCCTTTCAGTCAGAATCTCTGCCTCCAGTTTTTCCCCATCCTCAGAGTCTATTTTACGTTTTGTCTTTTTGCCGATCTCAATTCATCCCCCGTAGCCCGTCTCCAACCACCTGTTTACTTCCATTCCTCTTCCTGTAGTCCCTTCACTTCCATCTGCCGTGGCTCTCCCTCGTCTCTTTTCACATCGTTTGCTCTCCCTTGTGCTTTTCTATCCTTTTCTTTGTCCACTTCCATCCCACCCCCGGTCACTCATCTAAACCCAATTCTTCCGTTATGTTTAATCCCCTTCTATCTCGCCGAAATTTCCCATGTCTTCACCTTTACTCGCATTCCGTTCACGTCAGACTAAATTCTGCCCTCATGCTGATCTAGAAGTCCTATCTCCGCCATCTAGGTTTCAGTTCTATCGCTACCCTCGTTCACTGACTAATATCTCTCCCATGAGTTGAGTTCCTTGAAGTAAGTGGGCGGTCATGTGGGCGCTATCTGCAGCACCAAATGTGCACACCAGGGGCCGTGGATGCTAAAACACCACGGTGAAATGAAGTCCCCACAGTACCCTCGTGAGCCTTCTGCCTCCTCCCGCATGCACGACCTGACCTGCCCGTGACGCACGCGCCACACACTCCCTGAATCTCGGCCGGTCACACTCTGAGCCGAGACGCGCTCCTTTATTCCCTCATTCTACCCGAGCTGCGCTGTCTTCACAGCCGGGTGATTGACGCTGTAAGGACTTCCCCAAGGAGAATGCCTTTGAGTGCCCCAACCGATCACCGCCGCCTCTGGGGGTGTCTAGTTACACTGGGCTGTACACGCCGCTCAGCTGCCTCATTGTATTGGTGACCCTTCTTTAGTTCAAGGCCTCTGTTTGGTGCATGAACGAAGCAGGCACTAATATTTCTTTAGGTGTTTTTTAAAGCACCTTTTGTAGATTTATACAGTTTAAGTGCCAGGTCGTTCATAATAATACATCTTGGCTTTGGGGATAGATGCTCCACTGTGGAGGTGCAAGTGTGTTCTTTTACATCTAAACCAGCGTACGGTGTACATTTCTCAGCAATCCCCATACAGACAAGCATTTGCAATGCAATAGGTCTCGCATTCACGAGAGTTTGAGCTATTACAATTGCAAATAACAATGCCTTTTATTTTTGTTTTCATTTTAAAAACATAAAGGCCTTTGTCATTTACAAAACCAATAGCTCCAACCTTCCTACTGCGAGACCTATTGGCAACGCCAGTGCTTGTTAATAATAGGCTTGTCCTCATTGGCTTTAGAATGCTGCCAGAGTGCTAAAACTCACCACGTAGTCCTGGAAGCCACTGCTCCAAATCAACACAAATACATTTTAGCCAGGCATCTGTTTCCCCACAACTAAAATTGGCAGTGGTGTCTCTGTTGACTCACTACAGACCCTTCTCTATTGTGCTAAAGGAACACCTAGTTTCAATTGACTTTTTCTATTTTGAAGAAACCTTGATCAACGTGATTTACGCCCAATCCGTGAGACAGAACTGCCCATCTGTAAAAAGGTTCATCTCAGGACCTATGTCACTTTCAAGAAAGCCTTGGTCACCCTTTAATTTTGAGTTCCCTTCAAACCAGAACACTGAATCCTGCTTAAATGGGTTAAGTCCCACCTCAATTAAAACGCAAGCCCTTTATTCTTCCTCAGACTTTCGGACAGTGGTACAAGTGTAACTGCTTTTACTTCGACAGCAGCAATGCACTAATGGCTTGAACTTGTAAATCTATTCTTAGCAAACCATTTTAGCATGCAGCTGCTCTGTTGGTCAATTGAGCAAGAAGTCTTACTACATCACTACCATGCTAAAATATCTTCACGGTATTTCTTTGTATACAAACATTAACTTAAAAATGGATAGTAATATGTTTGAATATCTGTTGTCTGGATCAACTACCAACCTAAAAGACAAACATTAATCTACAAATAATGTAAGAAACATAAATGATTACTACTTTTAGAATTTTGTAACATCTCACTTTTGGTGGAAGTTTGGCGAGGGTGTGGACAGGTTGCAGAGGGTGCATGTAAGCTGGTTTTTCAGAGTAATGGAACTAAATAAGAGTTATTTCGACAGATACAATACATCATTCACGAGGATCAAATATTTATGCATATTTACAAACAAGACCATGGAAGAGCTTTCAAATGGGCCCCCAAAGATATGTGGTTATCTTGGTGGCCAACAGTATGAACAGTGATTTAATGTTTGCTGTTCTATGTCACCTTACTTTCAAATAAAGGTTGCCCTTCAGGCTGTTCAAATGTCTGCTTTTTATATAATCTACTTCTTTAAGCACTGTTCAATGAAAGCTTAGAGGTCCTTTAAATCATTGTCCTGAGGAGGTTTGCAAATTATTTTAAAGGGCCAAACATGTTGACAACTTTTCAAGATGCTGCAACTCTAAAGAATGTACACAGTAGTAGTCAGATTTTTGGGTGAACACTGTTGAAACGACTGCAAATTCTAAAGAAAGCCTTTAGGAGTAATTGAAAACCTTCAATGTGCTGCTTTTTCTAAAGAGTACAAGAACTGGTGATACTTAAAGCAGTGATAAAATAAATGTATATGGGGCAAATCTGAGATTAATTGAAATACAATATATTTTTGTATGAACTTAAAAATAAAGTCTGCAATTCTATATAAAGAACGTGAATGATTAATCTATATATGAACACTTTTTAAGATTAAGAGCAACACGTAAAAAACGAAATGGTTGAGAACAATGACTAAGTCAGCTCTGTACCGGCACATGATCTTTTTTTAATCTTTCTACAGTGGGGACACACCGTACTTTGTACTTCTTGACTTTACCCCAGTTCCTGTAGGTTACAGGCTATTCCCAATAAAACCTACTACAACTCTAATTTAAGCACTTTTATACATACTGTCATGAACTGCAATGGGAAAAGGGGAGTCTGTCATATGAGATTCCTATGCAACCAATCAGAATACTAGAATAACCATGTTGAACAAGTTGGGGCCTCTTGTTCAGGCATGTTGCCATTCCCATATAAAACACCTTCCCAGAAAGTAACTGGGAGGAAACCACAGCAGTAGCTATAACTCAAACCAAAAAAAAAGGCACACATGCAACACAAGTTCACCCTTGTGGTCAAGGAAAACATTTGGTTCCTAACAGTGCCAGAAGTCTTTGGTTCACTAACCTGACAGTGCTGTTTGTGCGAAACTTGGCCATGCAACCACTGGAATATGGATGTGGGCGATAGTATGTCAGCACAATAGGTATTGCCCGCAAGCAAACGGCTATGTGCTACACTAAAAGGACGTCTTGATTAACAAGCATTTGCAATGCAATAGGTCTCGCATTAGGAAAGTTTGAGCTATTGGTCTTGTAAATGACCATATTTCGTCCTGCCTTATGTGTATTTTTTTATGTAATGTAACTGTGTGTGTGTTTTAATTAATGTGTGGTGTTACGTGTGTTTTTGGTGTCTGTGGAGCCCCGTATTAATTGTATTAATTTTAAAATGGCCGACGCAATGCGTCACCTTGACGTTCCCTACGTTAGCGTTCTAGTTTTTTTGTGTTGTGAGTGTTTACGTTTCCTTGACGTTTATTTGTAGCCAATCGGAGCACGACCTTTTTGACGTTGCGTTCCGATTTGCTTACGCCAACGGTGGAATTCCCCAGAAGATCGAGAATGTTGGTGCGCGGAAGGCGTGTTCTTGTTCCTGTGCTGTTGCTGCGTCGTTTGACAGGTAAGAATTTATTCCAAAGTGTTTTTTTATGTAATGTAATGTAGTATCTATAGTATGTTTAACTTAACGAATGAATAGGAGTGTATTTTTATAACTGTTGACATTGTTTGTTTTCGTTCGTAATATTTGTAAATGTTTTTTTTTTTTGTCAATTTTTTATTACAAGCCGTAGGATAATAGGACAAATACATTGGTGCATTGATTTCTTCATGATTAAACATACATTGGGCAAAAAATATTATTTTTTTTTTTTTTTTTTTTTACAATATCCAAGAGACAGCTCTAGACAATAAAATGCGACAGCGATAATACAAGAGAAAAAAAAAACAAAAAAACTGCAATAATGCACAGCTGACCATATCGATATAGAAGTACTAGTTGAAGAACACCTGATATTTTGCTTCGAAATATTAGTTTCAAAACGTCTTAGAATACCTAATATGTAAACAACTGGTAATAAGCAGCCTCAAGATTATTATAACTATACCGTTCATAAAGTGCTAGTGCAATAATGGAAAGACTAACGCTTTAAAACCACAAGATGAAAGTGCTAGTGTTATTACGTGCAAAATGTGGCCTATATAAAGTGACTAATGCAATAAAGTGCTGATGTATAATATCACTAATAGTAATTCATTTCATGAAGTGTTGATATAATGACGTACAAACATTTTTTTTTTTTTGACTAATATATATGATAAAAAGTGCTTAGCAATTTAATATAGCACAACACATGGATACTGTATTTCCTCAATTGCAAATGTAATACCATCTTACAATTAATTAAAATACAATATAAATTTGGCCTATATAAAGTGACTTATGCAATAAAGTGCCAATGTATAAAAGCACAAATAATAATACCATCTTGCAATTAATTAAAGTATAACAATCTTGCAATTAAGTAAAGTATAACAATCACCTTCCTTTTAGCAATTCAAGCAAATTAAAATACTTCCAATTCCTTTCCAATCTTGCAATCGCACCCACTCTACCTGCATAGGCTCTCTCAAAATTATATGTTCTTCTCATTTTATTGACCCATTTAACATGACAAGGATTCACCATAGATTTCCAATTTTGCAAGATTAGGGACCGTGCCACAGCAGTGGAAATAAAAATAAACACTTCTTCAGATTCATTAAACCTGTTCCTTTCTTTAGCAATGCCAAAAAGAGCCACCTCTGCTTCTGGAAGAAGAGTTTTCCCAGTTGCTATCTCCAAATCTGCGAAAATCTCCTTCCAGAAGGGCTCTAACTTTGGACATGAGAAAAAAATATGATACCAGCCACCCTGTTCCCTGGTTTTGCATCTAAAACATTTATTCTCACATTCAGGGAACATTCTCTGTAGGGCCTCCGGGGTATAATATGCCAACCAGCGAGAAAGAAAGGACATTCTCTTGTAGTTTGCAGCTCGAAGTGCTCTATTTCCTAAATAACATATTGTCTCCCAGTCTTTTTCTGACAATTCACACTGTAATGTAAGACTTATTTTCTCCAAGTGTTTAGTTATTAAAGTAGATGATCCAGAAGGGAGTAACTTTTTATACCAGAATCCAATACCCTTATGTTTCTCCCCATATAACGCTGTTAACAATGCATTGGGTGTTGTATCTAGACTTCCTACTTCTTTTCTTATAAAATATGTCAATTGCAAATATTGGAAAAACATGAGCCGCCTCGGATGTGTTCTGTCTCTAACCATTTGCCAACTCATTATCGTATTTTGAGTGAGAAGGTGCCTTATTTCGCCAAATCCGGCCAATTCCCATTCTGTCAGATGACTTGAGGAAATCCTTAGACCCAATTTAGTACATTCTGACAGTTTCAAATAAATGGATCCATCTGAGCCGTGTTTTTCAAATAAAAGCCGTAATCTCGATGAATACCCCACCAGTGTCTTATATCGTGTTCTCTTTGGAAGCTTTGCAGTTTTTAAAAAAATAAAAATTTGAGAGCCTGATTCCTCAAGCATTCTATTTAGAAAAAAGTTGTCTCTTGTCTGTCTAGCCTTTAATAATCCCGCCATTATATCGAAAAAAGCTGCTTCGTAATATGTATTAAAATGGGGAAGAGCAAGCCCGCCTTGGTTAACAGGAAGTTGTATCGCCGCGAGTTTGACTCTGTTGGCCTTTTTGTTCCAAATAAATCTTCTCATCATAGATTCTAGTTCCTTAAAAAAGGCCATATTGACTTTGATTGGAATGTTACTAAACAAAAATAGAAGCAGAGGTAATATGTTCATCTTAATCAAAGCCACTCTGCCAATCAATGATAAGGGCAGTATATCCCATTGTTCTAAAAGGCTCTTAGTAATATTTGTAAATGTTTATTATGTAATGTAAATTAAAGTCTTGTTTTTAATCGTCGCTATGTAATGTATATGTTTTCGAAAATTGTAATGTAATGTATTTTTAGCTGGTGTTTGTTATTTGACGTACAAGAGCTGTTGTTTGAACTTTGAAGTGCTATTTAGTTTCTATTATATTTATGTATGTTGTGTTTGCATTGTTTTTTTCCTGTGATGCTGAAGTAGCCGGATTATATGTTATTGAGCTAATCGATGTAATAAAGGAAACTTTTTGTATTTGCTGAATTTATTTTCGCTATCAATGTATTAAGAGGATGCACAGTGATGTAATGTGTGTATTTTATGCGTTTTGTGAAAGAAATGTTTTATTTTCCAATCCCTGTTTGCATATTTGTGTATTAATAGCTGCACTCTCCTTGCGTTGCTTTAAGTTTGCATTTTGGAATAGCTGCAAGTGTGTAATCCGCGTTTTACGTATATATCAAATAGTTGCTTAACGCTATTTATGTGTACAGTTGGAGGCTGGAGTTGTATTTGGAGGGTAGAGTTGTAGAGTGGTATTGTAGTTATAGGGTGTAGTTGGAGGCTGGACTTTGACGGTGTGAGTGTGAGGGTGAGTGCATGTGAGCGTTTTGGAGTTTGCCACAGTATGTGTGACTTTGTAGTAGTGTATGCAGTCTATTTTCTTTCCCAAACGTGTTTTGTGTTTTTTAGCTTTCTATGTGTTAGATCAGAATGTGTATGTGAACTATCTTTGATGTATGCAACAGTGAGAATAAGGGTGTTGCTTCCAATTTATGGGCATAAGGGGAGACGTCTTTGGATGTTTTTGTATTTTCTGTACTTCCCTAGATGTTTGTGAACAGCTGCGTGGGCAAGGGGCGTTGTTCTCCTTGTCTTGTTGCCGCGTCGTTTGACAGGTAAGTTTATTTTTTAATACTCAATACATGAATATGGGAACGAAATCTCTATTGAATAGATGTTGTTGTTAATTTGTGATCTATATAGATAGTTAGATAGGTATATTGAGGGCGATAGCTAACAACACATGCAGCATCACTTTCCAGCAGCCTAGCAACACTTACCAACACAGCTGCATTAATTATTAAACAATAGTATCATTGTGGTGTTGTTGTTTTGTCCATGTGGTGATGCAGAGTGGTGTTGTGATGGGGCTGAGTACTGTTGTATTTTGGAGTGTTGGTGTGGTGCTGTGTAGTGTTAATGTGGTGTTTGCGATTGATGATGTGGTCCTTGAGAGTGATGTTGTGGTGTTATTGGGTGTTGTTCTGGTGTTGCTGAGCGATGTTGTAGTGTTGCAGTGTGACAATGTTAATGTGCTGAGTGTTGTTGTGTTGGTGCATTGTGTTAATGTGTTGTTGCTGAGTGATAATGTTGTGTTGATTCGTGGTGTTGGGGTGGTGGTTAGTAGTGCTGTTGTGTTATTGAGTTGTGCTCTTTTGATGCTATTTGATGCTGTTTTGGTGCACGGTGTTCCTGTGGTTGTGCACTTAGCACCACCAAAACACTTCGTGCAACAGCAGCATGAGTCAGAGCAACACCAGAGTCTCGTGCTTTTGTGATTACGCACTTTGTTTGCGTTTTTGATTTTTTCTGGCATTGTTTAATGGTTTATTTTCCCTTACTTTAGTAAGTGCTTTATGTTGTGAATTTGTGTCCTTTAGCTCGCTTTGTCCACTTGTAAACTGTTGTATTATTTGCTGTGTATTCAGATGTTTGCCTATTTTGTGTGCATTTATGATCTTTGTGAAAGAAATGTTTTATTTTACAATCCCTTTATTCATTTTTGTGTATTAAATGCTGCACTGTCCTTGCGTTGCATTAAGTTTTAATTTTTGAATCGCTACAAGTGTGTAATCCGATTTTTACGTATTAAAATAAATGTTGCCTAACGTTATTTATGTGTGGAGTTGGAGGGTGGAGTTGTAGTTGGAGGGTAGAGTTGTAGGGTGGTATAGTAGTTATAGGGTGTAGTTGGAGGGTGGACTTGGACGGTGTGAGTGTGAGGGCGAGTGGATGTGAGTGTTTGGGTGTTTTGAGGGTGTGTGATGGTGTGTGAGAGTGATTGAGGGTGACTGTTTTAGTATGAGTGAGGGTGTGAGTGTTGTGAGTGTGTGTGTGAGGATGAGGGGGTGAGGGTAAATGTTGCCTAACGCTATTTATGTGTGGAGTTGGAGGGTGGAGTTGTAGTTGGAGGGTAGAGTTGTAGTGTGGTATTGTAGTTTTAGGGTGTAGTTGGAGGGTGGACTTGGACGGTGTGAGTGTGAGTGGATGTGAGTGTCTAGGGGTTTGAGGTTGTGAGTGAGGCTGAGCGTGTGTTGGTGAGTGATGGTGTGTGAGGGTATGAGTGTGATTGAGGGTGTGAGGTTGTGAGAGTGTGAGGGTGTGATGTAGGGTGAGGATGAGTGAGGGTGTGTGAGGGTGGGTGAGGGTGTGAGTGGTTGTGATGATGCCTATAAGTGATCATTTTTTCTCCGTGAATATTGTACACTTCAAATGTATTAATGTTGTGAAGCGTTGTTTTAGAAGCTAATCAAGACCTATGTAATGTTGATTGATGCTGTTGTTAACGCTGAATCAAAAAACAAACACATCAGTAACGTTTTTTATATAATGCATGTAAAAAGTTATCATTTTTTTGTAAGGTACACATCAATTCGCACTGCAAAAGCTTGGCTTGCATTAACATAGATGCGGATTGATTTTGTCTGTGTTTGCTCATTAGAGACAATGTTTACCTCCTTTTAAATTTCCGACTACAGATGCGCATTAATTGTGGCAAAGTATAAGTATGAAGCCACCTTTAAAAATTGTATTGTTTTTGTTGTGTAGTTTGAGTGGAATACTTTATTGTACTTATGGAAGAATTGCAATTAGGATGTGAGGTCTCGTGCTCTTGTGATTACGCACTTTCTTTGTTTTGTGGATTCTTTCCACCATTGTTTAATGGTTTATTTATCTCCCCTTACTTTAGTGACTGTTTTATGTTGTGAATTTGTGTCCTTTAGATGTCTTTGTCCCCTTTTAAATTGGTGTATTACTCGCTGTGTATTCAGATGTTTCCCTTTTTTCTTTGGATTTATTTTTTTTCGTAAAAAATGTTATATTTAACAATCCTTTTCTGCGTTTTTATGTATTAATTGGTGCACTGTCCTCGCGATGCATTAAGTTTTTATTTTTGAATACCTACAAGTGTGTAATCCGATGTTTTGTTATTGAATTAAATGTTGCCTAATGCTATTTACGTTTGGAGTTGGAGGGTGGATTAGTAGTTGGAGGGTGGAGTAGTAGTTGTAGGGTGGAGTTGTAGGGTGGTGTTGTAGGGTTGAGTTGGAGGGTGGACTTGGACAGTGTGAGGGTGAGTGGATGTGAGGGTCAGGGGGTGTGATGGTGTGTAAGGGCGAGTGAGGGTGACTGTGTGAGTATGAGTGACGGTGTGAGGGTTGTGAGGGTGAGGGGGTGAGGGTGTCTGAAGATGAGGGGGTGAGGGTAATGGGGTGTGTGTGTGTGATGCTAGGTGTGGGTGAGTGAGGGCGAGTGTTGTGAGGGTGTGAGTGTGTGAAGGTGAGTGAGGGTGTGCGATTTTTAAGGTGGAGTGTGTGACTGTGGGTAAGGGTGTATGAGGGAGGGTGAGGGGGTGATGTTGAGTGATGGTGTGTGAGGGCGAGTGGGTGTTGGTGAGTGAGGGTGTGTGAGGGTGTGAGGGAGTTTGAGGATGAGTGAGGGTGTGTGAGGCGGAGGGTGAGGGTGGGTGAGAGTGTGAGTGGGTGTGAGTGAGAGTTGTTGTGATGATGGCTATAAGTGTTTATTTTTTCTCCGTGAATATTGTACACTTCAAATGTATTAATGTTGTGAAGCGTTGTTTCTGAAGCTAAGAGACCTATGTAATGTTGATTGATGCTGTTGTTAGCGCTGAATCCAAAAACAAAGACATCAATATTTTTTTTTAATATTATACATGTAAAATGTTTTCATTTTTTTTTGTAAGGTACACATCAAGCCGCACTGCAAAAGCTTTGCTTGCATTAACATAGATGCGCAGTCATTTTGGAGGGTGGAGTTGTAGGGTGGTGTTGTAGGGTGGATTTGGAGGGTGGACTTGGACGGTGTGAGTGTGAGGGTGAGTGGATGTGAGGGTCAGGGGGTGTGAGGGTGTGTGATGGTGTGTGAGGGTGAGTGAGGGTGACGGTGTGAGTATGAGTGAGGGTTGTGAGGGTGGACTTGGACGGTGTGAGGGTGATTGGATGTGAGGTTCAGGGGGTGTGAGGGTGTGTGATGGTGTGTGAGGGTGAGTGAGGGTGACGGTGTGAGTATGAGTGTGGGTGTGAGGGTGATGGAGTGAGGGTGTGAGGGTGTGTGAAGATGAGGGGGTGAGGGTAATGGGATGTGAGAGTGTGTGATGATAGGTGTGGGTGAGTGAAGGTGAGAGTGTGAGGGTGAGTGTTGTGAGGGTGTGAAGGTGAGTGAGGGTGTGCGAGTTTGAAGGTTGAGTGTGTGACTGTGGGTGAGGGTGAGAGTGGGTGAGGGGGTGTGAGGGTGAGGGGGTGTTGTTGAGTGATGGTGTGTGATGGTGAGTGGGTGAGGGTGATTGAGTGTGGGTGAGGGTATTGAGGTTGTGGGTGAGGGTGTGTTGGTGAGTGATGGTGTGTGAGGGAGGCTGAGGATGAGTGAGGGTGTGTGAGGGTGAGGGTGAGGGTGGGTGAGGGTGTGAGTGGGTGTGAGTGTGAGTTGTGATGCGCAGTCATATTGGAGGGTGGTGTTGGAGGGTGGAGTTGGAGAGTGGAGTTGGACGGTGTGATTGTGAGTGGATGTGAGGGTCATGGGGTGTGAGTGTGTGTGATGGTGAGGTTGAGTGAGGTGTTGTGAAGTTGAGTGTGTGTGATGGTGTGTGATGGTGAGGGTGTGTGAGGGTGAGTGAGGGTGTTTGATGTTGAGTGAGGGAGTGTGAGTGTGTGGGAGTGTGATGTTGTGAGGGTGAGGATGTGTGAGGGTGAGTTAGGGATTGTGAGGGTGTGTGAGTGGGTGAGTCTGAGAGTTAGGGGTGTGAGGCTGAGTGAGGGTGAATGAGGGTGAGGTGATGAGGGTAAGGGTGTGTGAGGGTGAGGGGTGTTGATGGTGAGAGGTAGCGAGGCTGAGTGTGGCTGAGTGTGTTTGAGGGTGAGGGAGTGAGGTGTAGTGAGTGTTAGAGTGTTGTGAGGGTGTGAGGGGAGTGAGGGTGTGTGAGTGTTAGGGGGGGTGAGGGTGATGGTGTGTGAGTGTGTGTGAGGGTGAGGGTGAGTGAGGGGGTGTGCGGCTGAGAGTGTGTGAGGTGTAGTGAGTGTGAGAGTGTTGTGAGGGGTGTGAGAGGAGCGAGGGTGTGTGAGGGTGAGGGGGTGGGAGGGTGAGGGCGTGTGAGTGGGTGAGGGTGAGAGTTAGGGTGTTTGAGGGTGAGTGTGTGAGGGTGACTGTGGGTGTGTGAGGGTGAGTGGATGAGGGTAAGGGAGTGTGAGGCTGAGGGGTGTTGATGGTGAGACAGGGTGAGGGGGGTGAGTGTGTGAGGGTGAGGGTGTGCGGTATATTGCGTGTGAGAGTCTTGTGAGGGATGTGAGGGTGTGTGGGGAGCGAGGGTGTGTGAGGTGTTTTGAGGGTGAGTGGGTGTGAGTGTGTGTGTGTGTGTGAGGGTGAGTGAGGGTGTGTGAAGCTGAGGGTGTGTGATGGTGTGTGAGGGTGTGTGCGAAGATGTCAAACGCGGGTTTAAGACGAGACACGGCCGTGATACTGCAGGGAGAGAGAGGGGAGGTGCTGGCGGATGGGGAGGGGGAGGAGAAGAACAAGTTACTTACCTTCGGTAACGATATATCTGTAAGAAACATTAGTTAGTGTTAGATTCCTTACCTTAGAATATCCCCAGGCGTCAGTCTGGATCCGGAAACTTTTGCGTAGCAGTACCCCTGCGCGTCGGTAGGCGTCGTCTGCAGGCGTCCCCTGCGGCTCCGCGTCCGTCGTCGGCGTCGTGCGCCGTGATGACGTCGCTGGAGTACATAGACGCCGCCTCCGCGCGCTGACGTCAGTTCTTTGCACACAGCTTTTCCGCGCCAGGAGACGCAGAGCCATGAGAGAACCAACACTGGTGCCATGTAAAAACTAGGGCCCTGAAAGGGATGACCTTAACCCTAGGTATCAGTTCGCAGAACGGGGAGGATGGGTGGGTTCGGTAAGGAATCTAACACTAACTAATGTTTCTTACAGATATATCGTTACCGAAGGTAAGTAACTTGTTCATCTGAAAGAAACACGTTAGTGTTAGATTCCTTACCTTAGAATACATACCCCAGCAATACCAACCCCGGTGGTGGGTCTGCGAACCAATACAAAACTACACCAGAAAGTCCTGGAGGACAGAACGGCCAAAGAAGCCATCCCTCCGGACTTGACTGTCCAGGCAGTAGTGCCTCGCAAAGGTGTGCAGCGAGGCCCACGTAGCCGCTTGGCAAATGTCCTGCAAGGGGACTCCCCGACCCAGGGCAGTAGTAGCCGCCGTGGCCCGAGTGGAATGGGCCCTCAGCCCAACAGGAGGCTCCTTCCGAGCCAAAGAGTAGCACGCTTTGATGCAGAGGACGACCCATCGAGAGATGGTTCGTTTACAAACCGCCCGTCCCTTCTTCGCACCCACGTAGCCAACAAACAGTTGGTCATCCACCCGGAACTGGCGTGTGCGATCCATGTAGAATGAAAGCGCACGTTTTGGGTCCAGACGGTGGAGCCGCTCTTCATCCTTTGAAGGATGCGGAGGTGGGAAGAAGGAAGGGAGGGTGATGGACTGCCCGATGTGAAAGGCCGAAACAACCTTGGGCAGGAAAGAAGGTCTAGTCCTCAGAACCACCTTGTCAGGATGAATGGACAGGAAAGGAGGTTGGACAGAAAGAGCCTGGAGCTCACTCACTCTCCTGGCAGAGGTGATGGCAACCAGGAAAGCCGTCTTTAAAGTCAGGAGACGGAGAGGGCAAGAATGAAGGGGCTCAAAGGGGGCACACATCAGGAAAGTTAGAACCAGGTTCAAATCCCACTGAGGCATCACAAACGGAACAGGTGGAAACATGTGAGTGATGCCTTTCAAGAATCGAGTTACAATTGGGGATTTGAACAAAGAAGGCTGATCAGGAAGCCTCAAAAAGGCTGAAAGGGCAGAAAGGTAGCCCTTGATAGTGCCCAGAGCAGAGCCCTGCTGGGCAAGAGAAAGAAGAAACAGAAGAACCTCCGAAAGAGGGGCAGAAAGAGGATCCACAGCCTTTGCTGTGCACCATGCCACAAATCTGTTCCACCGACAGGCGTATACCGACTTAGTGGAGGGACGCCTGGCTGCCAGAATAACATCACAGACTTCAGGAGGCAAGTCAAATGGCCTCAACTGCCGCCGCTCAATCTCCAAGCATGGAGGTGGAGACTGGACAGGTTCGGGTGGAGGACCGTCCCCTGCTGCTGCGACAGAAGGTCCTCCTGAAGGGGCAGGCGGATCGGGGGACCGACTGACATGCTGAGTAGCTCGGGATACCAGTACCTTCGAGCCCAGTCCGGAGCCACAAGGATAACTTGGGCCCGGTCGCGCCTGATCTTCTTCAGCACTCTGGGCAGAAGTGGTATAGGCGGAAAGGCGTATAACAGACCGCAACTCCACTCGCGCCGAAAGGCGTCGCCGTGCGAGTGCCGTCTTGGAAACTCCAACGCGCAGAACTGATGACATTGCGCGTTCTCTTCTGTGGCGAATAGATCTAACCAAGGCTCTCCCCATTGCAGAAAGATGCCTTGCGCCACGTCCGAGTTCAGACGCCATTCGTGATCCATCGAGCACCGACGGCTGAGTTCGTCCGCCCTGGCGTTCAGAGAACCTGCCAGGTGTTGAACCGTCAGAGTCACGCCCTGACGTTCCAGCCATTGCCAGAGGCGCAGAGCCTCCTGGCAAAGGGTCCACGACCCCACTCCGCCCTGTTTGTTGCAGTACCACATGGCGGTGGTGTTGTCGGTGAACACCTGCACTACACTCCCGTTGACAAAGGGGAGGAATGCCTTCAGTGCCAGACGAATCGCCCGCAGCTCCAACAGGTTGATATGGAGCCGGGACTCCGCCGGAGACCAGATGCCTCTGATCTCTGCCTCTCCCAAGTGGCCACCCCAGCCCTGGAGGGACGCGTCCGTCACGACAACGTGCTCCGGTTGGGGAAGGGAGAGGGACTTGCCCCTGACCCAATCGCGGTCCGTAAGCCACCACTGCAGTTGTCTCGCAGTGCCCTCCGAGATCAAGACGTGGTCGGACAAGTTGCCCTGATGCTGGGCCCACTGAAACTTCAGGTCCCACTGCAGAGCCCGCATCCGCCACCTGGCGTGATGCACCAGAAGGATGCAGGAAGCCATCAGTCCCAGCAGCCGCAGCGTCAACCTGACCGAGACTCGGGATAGCGGCTGAAAGATGGGAATCAAAGCCTGAATATCCCGAACCCGCCGTTCCGGAGGATAAACCCGAAACTGCGCCGAGTCCAGAATCGCTCCGATGAAAAGGAGCTTTTGAGAGGGACACAGGTGTGATTTCGGCACGTTGATGGAGAACCCCAGGTCGTGCAAGAGGTCTGCCGTCATCTGAAGGTGGTGGACGACTGTCTGGGGCGAGCCCGCCTTCAACAACCAGTCGTCTAGGTAGGGGAAGACTGAAACCCCTAACCTGCGCAGATGGGCTGCGACCACCGCCATCACCTTTGTGAACACCCGTGGGGCGCTGGTAAGGCCGAAGGGGAGCACGATAAACTGAAAGTGCTCCTGGCCTACCGTGAACCGCAGGTAACGCCGGTGGGCCGGCAGGACGGGGATGTGAAAATAGGCGTCCTGCAAGTCCAACGCTACCATCCAGTCTTGTGGGTCTAGAGCAGCCAAGACCTGAGCTAACGTCAACATCTTGAACTTCTCCTTCCGGAGGAAGCCGTTGACGTTCCTTAGATCCAAGATAGGACGTAGGCCCCCCTTGTCCTTCTTGGGCACCAGAAAGTAGTGGGAATAACAACCACGCCCTACTTCTGGCCCAGGAACGCGCTCGATGGCCCCCTTGGCCAAGAGGGCCGTAACTTCCTCCTGCAGAAGTGTCAAGTGGTCCCCCGACACACGGTGGTTCTGCGGTGGCATGGCTGGAGGAGAGGTCTCGAAGGGGAGGGAGTAGCCCCTTCGGACAATTTGCAGCACCCACCTGTCCGAAGTGATCGTGCGCCAGTGAGCGTGGTGATGGCGAACCCTGCCACCCACTGGCGTCACATGGGGCCGAAAGCACGGACTAGGAGGATTTTGGGGTAGATGCTGCGGGGGAAGGTGTGGTCTGACCCCGCCGTTGTCCCCGACCGCCACCACGGCGGTTTCCACGGCCGCCACCGCGTTGGAAGGATTGTTGCGGCGCGTGGCTGGCAGCACGTGTGGGGGCGCCCCTTCCTTGGCCACGAAAGGGACGAAACGAACCCGGTTGCTGACGCAGGGTCGAGAGACCCAAGGACTTGGCCGTGACCCTGGAGTCCTTGAAGCGTTCCAGCGCGTGGTCCGCTTTGTCACCGAACAGGTGACAGCCATCAAACGGCATGTCCATCAGGGTATTCTGGACATCAGCCGAAAAATTGGCGGATCTCAGCCAGGCGTGACGACGAATCGCCACCGTCGTAGACATAGCTCTGCCCAGCGAGTCGGTCGTATCAAGACCACACCGAATTGAATATTTCGCTGCATCTCGGCCCTCAGCCACAGCCTGACCGAGCTTTGCCCGCACCTCCATGGGGCATTCTGGCAGCAGCTCCGCGACCGTATCCCACACAGAGTGGGTGTAGCGGCCCAAGAGGCAGGCGGTGTTGCAAGACCGCAGGCCCAAACTAATGGACGAGAAGACCTTTTTGCCAAACTGGTCATACCTCTTGGATTCCCGGTCGGGCGGGGCCGACGGGAATGCGGACTGGGAGGTCGAGGCCTGGATCACCAGACTCTCAGGAGTGGGGTGGGTAGACAGGTACTTGGGGTCGTCCGGACAAGGACGGTGGCGCCTGGCACGTTCCGATCAACAGGCGCACCTGAAGCGGGCCTGGACCACGTGCCCAACAGAACGTCAGACAAGGCTTCATTAAACGGCAGCAGTGGCTCCAGTGGGCATGACTGCGGTTTGAAGACCTCGGTGAGGATGTTAGGCCTCACGGCCGCGACGGGGAGCTCAAGGTTTAAGGCCTTGGCAGCCCTCATCAGCACCACAGAATAGGCAGCTCCCTCCACCGATGCCACGGAAGGAGGAGAGATCAAACCAGGGTTAGGGGAGTCGTCCAAACCACTGGCATCCCCCAAGTCACCCGTCCAGTCCGGGTCATACTGGCACTCGCGAGCCAGAGGGTCCTCGGACCCCTCCCAACCTTCACCGTACTCCTCATCCTCTCCGTATTCGGAGTCAATGATGAAGACCGGCTCCTCGGGGTTCATGGGCCCCATCGGCGCCGGGACCGGCGATGTGCGACGCCCGTCCGGCGCCGCGTCCGGTGTCGGAGAAGGTAAGGGGACGGCGCCGCCCGGAGCCGGCGTCGGAACCCCACCGCCGGCCGGAACCGGCAGCGGAGAACCGGCGCCGCGCGGGGGCGGCGTCGGGGGTAACCCCGATGGCAACGGCGCCGGGGAGGCCGGAAGACCAGCCGGCGCCGATCCCGAAGGCCCCTGCGGCGCCGGGGTCGGAGCCGTCGGCGGCGCCGGGGCCGGAGCACCCGACGGCGCCGAGGCAGGGACACCCGAACCGCCAGGGCCCCCAGACGGTAGCACTGGGCCCGAAGGCGCCGTAGGCCCCGTCGGAGAAGCGAGCGCCCTCATGGCCATGAGGAACGCCTCGATCTCCTCAGGCGTCGCACCATGCCCAGGGACCGGAGGGTATGAGGCAGGCCGCGCCGGCGACTCTCGCGGAGCCGCGGGGTTGGGGTCACCCGAGCCCCCGGCCGCATCGCGCGAGCGTCGGGGGGAGTCGGGGGTACGATGACGACGCCCCGACTTCTTGTGCTTCCTACCTGACGAGCCTGACGAGTGGTGTCGACTTCCGGAGCGCCCGGCGCGGCTTCGCGACCGCTCCCTCGAACGCTCTCTCGACCTCCGGCCGGACCGGGACCGCTCCCGGTCCCGACGTGGGGCCGACACCCGGAGCTCCAGTAGCTTGCGGGACCGCTCCCGCCTAGCCTTGTTGGTAAGGGCCCGGCAGTCGACGCAGGAGTCCACGTCGTGGTCGGGGCCCAGACACCGGAGACAGAGGCGGTGATGGTCTGTGACCGACATCGTGCGCTCACAGTCATCGCAATTCTTAAATCCAGGCATCCTATCAGGCACAATAGAGAAAAAGACAATCGAAAAACTTGGTCAAAGACCGGAGTACTGCTCTTCAGATCTGCGTCCACTGGCGCGGAAAAAAGAAGAACTGACGTCAGCGCGCGGAGGCGGCGTCTATGTACTCCAGCGACGTCATCACGGCGCACGACGCCGACGACGGACGCGGAGCCGCAGGGGACGCCTGCAGACGACGCCTACCGACGCGCAGGGGTACTGCTACGCAAAAGTTTCCGGATCCAGACTGACGCCTGGGGATATTCTAAGGTAAGGAATCTAACACTAACGTGTTTCTTTCAGATATGCGAGCTTGGCTGTGTGCAGGGAGAGAGAGGGGAGGTGCTGGAGTCTGGGGAGGGGGAGGAGAATTGCGAGCCTGGCTGTGTCCGGGGAGAGAGAGGGGAGGTGCTGGCGTTTGGGGGCTGGGGAACAGATGTCGAAGGCTGGTGAATTTTGTTCATAAAATAGTCTGTTTCCGTGGTCAAAAAATGAGTTGTGCAGGTTTAAGGGATTAAGACGAGACAAGGTTTAAGGGTTTAAGACGAGACACGGCCGTGAAACTGCAGGGAGAGAGAGGGATGGTGCTGGCGGCTGTGGAGGGGGAAGAGAAATGCGAGCCTGGCTGTGTGCAGGGAGAGAGAGGTGACAATGCCAATAGCCAGCGTTCAAATGCTGGTGAGCCCAACAAAATCAAAATACAATGGCAGCCCTCGATCTGTTTCGTGTGCCTTGATGGGGTGGGGGGGCTGAGGGGGCTTTCAATGCGGCTTCCCTTTGCAGGCTCAGTTTGAAGCCCTGGTCTTAAGTATGCAGCCTCGGCACTCGATACAAACGGAGTAGCAGCAGAAAGGAACGGGCTGCAACTTGCAACCAGCATTTGAACGCTGCCGTTCACTACCACACATCTAGATAGTGTATTTTTTGTTTTCGGTACAAGGCTAATTAATGTGTGTTAGTTAATACAAATTCTTTTAAGAACATGATGCTTCCAACATGTTTTAGTATTCAATGCGAAGATGTCAAATGCGGGTTTAAGACGAGACACGGCCGTGATACTGCAGGGAGAGAGAGGGGAGGTGCTGGCGGATGGGGAGGGGGAGGAGAAAAGCGAGCCTGGCTGTGTGCAGGGAGAGAGAGGGGAGGTGCTGGCGTCTGGGGAGGGGGAGGAGAATTGCGAGCCTGGCTGTGTCCGGGGAGAGAGATGGGAGGTGCTGGCAGCTGGGGGCTGGGGAACAGATGTCGAAGGCTGCCGAATTTTGTTTAAAAAATAGTCTGTTTCAGTGGGTAAAAAATGAGTTGTGCACGTTTAAGGGTTTAAGACGAGACACGGCCGTGAAACTGCAGGGAGAGAGAGGGGAGGAGCTGGTGGCTGGGGAGGGGGAGGAGAAATGCCAGCCTGGCTGTGGAGAAATGCAAGCCTGGCTGTGTGCTGGGAGAGAGAGGGGAGGTGCTGGCGGCTGGGGAGAGGGAGGAGAAATGCGAGCCTGGCTGTGTGCGGGGAGAGAGAGGGGAGGTGCTGGCGGCTGGGGGTGGGGATTGCCGTGGGAGGGAGCCTTGTCGCTTTCATGTGCACGCGCTTTTAATGTCAATGTGCTTGCGCATTGAGCTTCAATTTGACGGGCACTGCAAGGAATCGCAAGTTGGTTGAAGTCTGTTTAAGCCCCCATAGTCTCGCAAGCTCAATGCGCATGCGCATTGACAGGCGAGACCTAACAACTTCAAGACTCTACGACAGCCTGAGCAAACAGGACTTTTCTAAACACAACTGGAGTAAAATCCACTAGAACAAAGAATAACATTCGAAATGTCATGTTTAGTTTCCAAATCCTGTCTGGGAGAAAGCCCAAAATGTCTCTGAGCCATGAGTCTCCTTTACAACTTTGATGACCGAGATTGTAACTACAGGGATGTACATCTCATTTTCCCCCAAAAGTACAAAGAGAAAAAACACTGGCAAACAAGACATAAAAGCTAAGAGAGGGGGGGGCGTGGCTAGCAGCCAACGATGGCGGCCGCAGCTTAGAGAGGCTCCCGAGGCAAGGCGGCTTCCCGCAGCAATCCGAGCTAATTATCCGTCTCTTCACGAGCTCTAAAGGGAGGACCAGGCCCGGAGACCGTGCAGCTACCAACGCAGCAACTTTGGGGTCAGCAAAGGCGCAAATTCGCATCGAACTGCCGAGCGGAGACCGGAGCGGGGAAAGGCCTAATGCCAGCCTGGAAGCTGCGGAGTCGCGGCGAGTTCACAGCCGGCCGGAAGTGAGCTGGTGGCGGCAGTGCGGAGCAGGAAGCCCCGGCCCGTTGTGGATGTTACTCCAGAAACCCGGCAGAATACTTTCCGGGGATCCGAAATCACGAGGGGAACTCCGCGACACCCGTCAATCCTCTACAACTCCGCAGGACTAATCAGGGGCGTGGAAGAAGAAGTGAAACTCAGACGCGACGCCGCCATTTTACTGCCTACGCAGATACCACCTCGCGGACCTCCACACGGAACGGACGCCACTAACAGTGCAAGACTCGACCCGATCTATCCACCACCCTGCTGCAGCCTCTGGCAACATCGCAACCACTCGCGCAATGTCGAACAGAGGCCCCAAGAACAGCACCACCCAGGTGAAATTGGACACATTTTCGTATGAAAGGCAGACACCGCCTCAAGAACAACGCAAGACCTCGGGAAAAACAACCGAAACAGAGGGGGCGAAAAAGGCCACGCTTGAAGACGTCTTGGCGGCTTTAGCCGAGGTGCAGGCGACAGTTGGGGCGACGGCCACGGAAGTCACACTGATTCGGGCGGACCTCCAGAAAATGAGTGAGAGGGTCAAACAGGTCGAGGTGGTCACTAAATCCTTGGTCGAGGATGTCTCCGAACTGCAAACAGCGATGGAACGTTTACAGACAGACAACAAACAGCTCAGAGACAAACTGGATGATCAGGAGGGCCGTTCCCGGCACAACATCGTATGAATTTTGGGTGTGCCGGAATCCGAAGACACGGGGGCGATGGATCTCTATGTGGAGGACTTGGTTAAAAACCAGCTCCAGCCCAAGGGACTCTCGAATTTCTTCTCCGTGGAGAGGGCCCACCGAGTCCCGGAGGGAAAACCAAAGTCTGGGAGCTCACCTCGGCCCATCTTGGCTAGACTATTTAACTTTAGGGACTGTGACACCATATTACAGGCTGCGAGAGTGGCACCGGCCATCCAAATTCAGAACTCGAGGATTGCCTTTTTCCCGGACTACACAGCCGAAGTCTCCAAGAGGAGAAGGACGTTCTTGGAAGTTAAGAAAACGCTGAGAGAAAAGGAGCTACCATATTCGATGCTCTTCCCGGCTCGGCTCAGAGTCGTGGCAGACAAAAAAGTGTGGTTTTTTTAATCTCCGGACGCTGCCCGGGACTGGCTGGAGGGATGGCACACGGTTGGTCGGCAGCGAAAATCCCATAGGCCGGACCAGGAAAGCGCAGACCATAGCAAAAATGGTTCACAAGTGTCTGGTCGCGGGGGTGGCGCAGAGAGATGCCCCTCCCGCAGCTTTACAGGAGCAGGAGGAGAGGAATGATTCCTGACCCGGAATTTATCTCAGCGACATTCCATGTTTATTGACTTTATATTCTCTTTGCTGCACATGGACTCTGGCATGGCTAACCCAAGAGCACGCAATGATGCCGCCTGCTCGGGGAGACACTCTCCCCCCTACACGCAAGTACTTTGGTTTGGGGATGGGTTAGGCACTCTGTTCAGTTGGGGGCGATGGGGGGGGCAGTTGTAAGTCCGTTAGGCAGGGATGCAGGGAGGGGGGGAAGGGGGAAGGGCTGTTTTTTGACTGTTAGGAAATTGTATGTTAGGTCACTGATGAAGACGAAATGTTCACCCGAGCTAATCCCAGGAGGGGGAAATGTATGGAAGACTCCAACCCACATGAGAACACTTATCATCCTCCCACGCGTTCACACACCCACCATGGCTGCTACACCTCTCCTCCGACACCTAGTGGCACCCCTGGGACCGAATGGTTAACATCCCGACAGCTGAAGGGGGGAATGTAGACCCCGAGACACAGTGCCCCTCCTTGCGTTTACTGTCTTGGAATGTGAGAGGGCTGGGAGACAAGGTGAAAAGGGGGCTAGTACTCACTGCACTCAAGAGACACAAGCCCACAATAGCTCTATTGCAGGAAACCCACTTAACAGGGGAGACCACCAAGGCCCTGAATAGAAGAGGGTACAAGATGATGGCCCACTCAGGTTTCACGTCAGGTTCTAGGGGTACCGGAATCTTAATGCAAAAAAACTCACGCTTCCTCCCCCTGCACACTAAAACGGACGACCAGGGCTGCTTCGCAGCACTACAAGGACAATGGGAGGGGAGACTTTTCAACCTAGTTTCAGTGTACATCCCACCAGCACTTCATTCAGTACACCTCCCTAAACTGGGCGAATTTCTCCTTTCTCTCCCGGATGGGGAAATTATTCTTGGAGGGGACTTTAACGCCATTTTGAATACACAACTTGATGGGTTCCCAAAACCAGCCCCCGCGGGAGGGGTACCCCGCCTTCAGCAATTTTTAACAGCCATGGGACTGGTCGATGTTTGGAGACACCTCCACCCCGTTGTACGGCAATACACTTTTCACTCAGCAGTATATGGTAGTCTGTCTAGAATCGATCACTTCCTGACCCTGGGGGACGGACTTCATTACATAGACGCGATGGAGATCCACCCGCGAGGGATCTCGGATCACTCCCCACTGACCCTAACTCTCTCCTCACAAACGCAAACGCGTAAACGCATCTATCCCATACATGCTGCGTACCTCAAGATCCCCCAAGTTCGCAAAGCTCTTAAAAAGACTACAGCACAATACTACACTGAGAATTTACACTCGGTACGCTCAGCCGAGGTGCTTTGGGAGGCGTATAAAACGGTGCTGCGGGGCCAAGCCATGAATTCTGTCACGGGCTACAAACGACAGCGGGCCCAGGAGCTGGATGCTTGGAGTTGACCTTACAAACTCTGACTACAACTCATGAACAACATCCCACTCCATCCACCATGCAGGCACTCACCCTACAACAACAATTGTATAATGACCATCTGCGCACACAAGTCAGGGAACGCCTGTCCGACACTCAGAACAGGGTCTTTGAGGTGGGCGATAAGGCTGGGAAAATGCTGGCGTGGCTCGACAAAAGAGATGGGGACTCGAGAGGCATTCCAAAATTGAAGGATGAGCACGGGGAGGTTCACACTAACCCGAGACACATAGTAGAATTGCTTGCAGACCACTTCGAACAGGTGTACACCCCCGAACACACGGTGACACCAGAGATGTACAAATATTGTGGAGCTCGCACAGCTGTGGTGAACCAAATGTTGGAGTGATAAAGAATACTTGTGTGCTGCTGGGGGAAACACTGTCTGGCCAGGCAGTGTGGAGTAAACAATAGAAAGGAAGCTCTCCCGCCTAGGGAGAGAACCCCCCTTGCGCACAACTTAAAGAGGACCAGGAGGTCTAGTTCAATAAACAGTTAATCAATAGTTTGTATTCACAACGGAAGAAGTTCCGATTTCCGGGTTTATTCAAGTTCATTGGTAAAGTATCATTGTTTGCAAATCATGTCAGCAATTGTAATCCAAATCAAGATACATAAATTCAGGCGTGTTTTCTCATCACACAACCCAATGCATTTCGGGCGAAGCCCATCGTCAGGGGGATTACTCTACAAACAAAAACAAAAATGCCAGCTGTAATCTCAATATCGAACGCTAACCAAACAATGCATAAACAAGTAACATGCGGTGTGCATCCTGAAAATAAGGGTGATGTGTCTTTAAAAAGTATAACGTTAAAGAAACGTAATGGGCAAGATTGAAAGTCCCAAGTGCTCTTATCGAACCGGAGATAAACGTGGTGCCCAAAGGTTCAAGGAAAAGTAATCCGTAAGGAAAGTGAAACTTGATAGCCAAGAAACGTGCGTGATAAGAAGCAGTGGAGCGGGATACACCGTGCTCGCCGAAAGAAAGTAACCGCCAATGGTGAAAAAATAACAAAGTCCCAAGCCCGGGTACTCACATGTGTGATAACTACGCTAAGGCTCCGCGGAGTTCCAAGGAGGTTAACCACCAGGGGGAGGAGAATGGGGAAGGAAATACTGAACATTGAACAGAGAAAACGGACTAAACAGAGAGAAAGGACTGAGCGGTCCTGAGATAGAAAGTGTGAGTGCCATGTTGGAAGGTGCTGAAAGACCCACGATTATTCAAAACGGGGATAAACAAAAGATATGACACATCCTATATGTACATACATTCAGAGCAAAGAAAGTCAGATCATAAATAACACAGAAATTCAATACGATCGTTGAGCCCCAGGGGGACCATCGTGCATAAATAACGGATCCAAAAGTTCTCCCTTTTGAGTAGATAGTTCTTATTGTTCACAGTAATAGGTACTTGTTCCAGTATTTGAAATTTAAGTTGAGCCACTGAATGTCTATTTTCCAAAAAATGAGTAGCCACAGTAGATTCTGAAATCACACATCACCCTTATTTTCAGGATGCACACCGCATGTTACTTGTTTATGCATTGTTTGGTTAGCGTTCGATATTGAGATTACAGCTGGCATTTTTGTTTTTGTTTGTAGAGTAATCCCCCTGACGATGGGCTTCGCCCGAAATGCATTGGGTTGTGTGATGAGAAAACACGCCTGAATTTATGTATCTTGATTTGGATTACAATTGCTGACATGATTTGCAAACAATGATACTTTACCAATGAACTTGAATAAACCCGGAAATCGGAACTTCTTCCGTTGTGAATACAAACTGTTTATTGAACTAGACCTCCTGGTCCTCTTTAAGTTGTGCGCAAGGGGGGTTCTCTCCCTAGGCGGGAGAGCTTCCTTTCTATTGTTGACACCAGAGATGGCCAGAGACGTATTGGCCCCAGTTGGGGTTAATACACTAACCCCGGAAATCTCGGAGGCATTGGAAGCGGACATCACCGTTGACGAAATTCAACTGGCGATCCGTGCTTTAAACCCCGGCAAGGCAATGGGACCTAACGGTATACCGGTGGAGTGGTATCAGGCGATGCCGGAGACCCTAAGTACACATCTGCTTGGGATGTTCAAGGACTGCTTGGAAAAGGGTATGCTCCCGCCGGATCAGAGAGCGGCAACTATAGTGGCCATCGCTAAACCTGGCAAGCCGCCTGAAAACTGCTCCTCTTATCGCCCCTTATCGCTGCTTAATGCAGAAGCCAAGATTTTGGCCAAACTCCTGGCATTGAGAATCTTGCCCCACCTGTCGTCCCTTATACACCCGGACCAGTCCGGATTCATGCCCCATCGTAACACGGCACTAAACTTGCGCAGATTGCATGGAGTGCTGGCACGGGCGGACACAGTGGACACTCCAGCAGTGATAATGGCACTTGATGCTAGGATGGCCTTTGACCTTGTGGAATGGGCCTACCTCTTTGAGACCTTATCACGCATGGGCTTCGGCCCCCGCTTCATCGCATGGGTAAGGTTACTGTACACTGACCCACGGGAACGAGTGATGGCTAATGGCCATATCTCCCGAGAGTTTCCCTTGGGTAGGGGCACGAGACAGGGCTGCCCCCTATCACCATTGTTGTTCGCTCTCTCATTAGAACCCCTAGCAACCCTGATTAGAACCTCACCCCACCTACAGGGTATCTCCTGGAGGGAGGGCTGGGAGGATCGACTGTCCCTCTATGCGGACGACATGCTGGTCTATCTCACCAGCCCGGAGACCGGTATCCCCGCTCTACTACACCTTTGCGACACCCATGGAAAGATGTCCGGATACACACTGAATTGGGGCAAATCCGAACTGTACGTCCTAAAGGGCCAGGCCCCGGTCCTCGAATCGGACTGCCCTTTGCGAATAGCCGGCACGTCATTCAAATATTTGGGTATACATGTCACCAGAGACCCAGCAGAGTTCGTGGCCAAAAACTTGAAACCCCACCTAGACAGACTTAAACGGGACGTGCATTTTTGGTCGGGACTCCCATTGACATTGTTGGGGCGAGCAGCATTATACAAAATAATGATCCTGCCCCGTTTTCTCTACGTCCTCGAAAATACGCCCTACTCGGTGAACCCCGGCTTCTTCCAGAAGGTGGCGGCACTAGTATCCAACCTCCTATGGGGGAACCTCCCCGCCCGTATAGCACAGTCCAAACTGCATAGAGGGTGGTATGATAGTGGTATTGCTTTGCCCAATCTAAAACTGTATTACTGGGCGGCACACCTCAAACCCATCAACCAATGGATCCACACCTCCCAAACCGAGCCAGCCTTCCAGGCGGATAGAACGCAACTGGGCACTGACAGTCTACTAGCCCCATTATATGATCGACGTAAAACACGCACATTAAAGGGACCCACCAGGCTTACTGTAGAAATCTGGCACACAGCAACGGCGGCCCTGGGCTGGAAAGGTAGAATTACCAAACTAACCCCGTTATGGGACTCTCGAATCCTTGGCAACATGAGAAACAGCAAGGGCTTCTCACACTGGGACGCGATAGGGATCTCCACGGTGGGCGATCTTTGTGAGAGGGGTGGAGTGATACCCTTCCAGAGACTGCAAGAACTCTATGAACTCAGCGACAGGGAACTTTACAGATATGTTCAGATTCGTCACGCACTGTTAACAGCCTTGCCTGCAGACACTGATCTGCCTGAGTCTTCTCCACTGGAAGACCGCCTCCTTACGGATTTTATGGTCGAGCGCGCTACATCCCTTACGTACCGCAAATTACTTAATAATTTACCTGACCCAACATTGCCTCTGAAGGAGAAATGGGAGGGAGACACCTGTGGGATGGACGAGCAGGAATGGAATGAGGCACTAGCCTCTCCTAAGGAAGTGGGCATCTCAGCGCGGCTGCGATTAGTTCAATTAAAACTTTACACAGAGTGTACTACACGAGAACAATGCTACACCATATTCACCGGATACAACATCCATATTGCCTACGCGGGTGCGGGGAGGAAGGTACGTTTTTCCACACCATCTGGGACTGCCCCCGGATACAGGAATATTGGAGACAGGTCCTGCGAACAATATCACAAACACTAGACACATCTCTGTTGCCAGAACTGAAACGGTGCCTCTTAAATGTGTGGGAGCCTACCGATATTTCCAGACATGACCAAATCTGGGTCACAGTAGGGTTGCTTATAGCGAAAAGGGATATTGCACAAAAATGGGGGGTGGCGGAGCTACCAACCAAGTCAGTCTGGTGTCGGAATATGGACAAAGTAATGATAACGGAACGGGCGGTGTACTCCAATCGTGCCTGCCCGGGAAAGTGGAACAAAATCTGGACCAAGTGGAAAGTATATAGGGGGGAGATTTGTGATCCTTTGCCAGAAGATGATCAAGATGATTCAGATGAAGAAGAGGCAGAAGGCTAGCCCACCGCACAGATGTGGGGGAGGGAGGTATTGAAGGTGGGATGGAGATGTTCACTTTTGTTGGAATACAGGGGGACCACGGGTGCACTCTGGGGGTCTCTACTTGGTTGGAAAGTCCGCAATGACGATTACACAGTAACTAGATTTCAATAGTGGGCAGGGATGAACTCTGGTGAGGGATGTCTTGATAAGAAACAACACATGAACACGATTTTGGCATTTACGTGACCGCTTTGGCATTCCTAACGGTTATTTTGTTTTCTTGTTGTTCGGGGGTGGGGGGGGGGCGGGGGGGGGGGGGGGGGATCGGGTTGGGAGAAAGTTACAAAAATCATACCGAAAACCAATGATGCTTGAAAAGACTTAAGCTAATGCTGCACCTTTTTCTCAAGACAGCAGTACCATTGTTTCTACTACAGTAAAGTGTCTATTATATGCATATTGCTGCCATTTGATCAAACTTGCTATAGTGGCCAGCCCGATGGGTTGTAGGCGTTCCGCTGTGTAACTTGTTGGTGCAATAAAGGTTTTTGCAAAAAAACAGAAAAAAAAAAACAAAAAAAAAAAGCTAAGAGAGCCCATCATTGAAACTAGCTGGATCCTCTTTAAAGACTAACTACCACCTTAGAATCGTTTGAATGGTGTTTACAAACATTCCTTTTTAAACAGTCATCCAATCATCCATTCTGTTTTAACGCTGTCAGAACGCTGCTGATGCAAGACTGGTGTCTGTTTCTTTCACCAATCTCTGTACAACCATCCTATCTTTTCAAGAGGTTACTGAATCTTCTTCAGCTGTGGAGCGGCTTTGGCTAATGATCTGTGGAGCAGCTTAGGCTAATGATAAGTGTTCCAATCAACTAAATAAATAGATCACTAGAAGGTTGAGCCATCTGTCAATAGCTACATTGCTGCCTCCCACAGAAAAGTCTAGGAAAAAAAGATGTTGTTTGCTTTAAGTTTTCAGGGTTTACGAATTTCCTCCTAGGATACGCTTGGATATTATTAATATATGTGTGATTATTGAGGTATTGTGACTGGAAGACAAGTGATAGTGGGCCGGCAGCTCATGTGAGGAGGCATGGCTATATGATCAACTGACTGGTTTAGATGAAGACTGTTGTGCACGCCCACCACAAGGGTGCGAGCTGGACCAGACCAAATTGGTTCAAAAGAGCAAGCCAAGTTTTGGACAGGGCAAGGACACGAAATGACAACACTATACCTTTGGATTTGGACGGCCATACCAATTCATCTACTCGAATCAATATGTGTGCGCTTTGATTGATGAAACTTTGTTCCCTCAGGTATTAAAAATGAGAAAGCAATAGGGTGTTAATACCATCCTTTTCCACTCCAGCTAAAATGCCCTTGTATTAATGATTGTTCACTGAAAAGTTCTGTAAAATAACGTCACTGCTGCAAAAATAAATCCTGCTAAGCAAACGCTTGCATAGCAGGAGACCCAAAGCCTCAGTAAATGAAAAGTAGTAAAAACAAATGGAAAATTGTGATGCATTTCACTTGATTAGAGCTAGAAAACCCAATGAAAAGGACGCATCAAGGGACACTGCATACACCTAAAATGGGTAGCTTTCCGTCTCTATTTTTCTAACTCATGTCTTTGATGTTCTAACTGTCAGTGTATAATGTTAAAACAAAAATCATTCATCCTTTTCAGGCAAGTATAATACCACCACACATTTTTAGTCTTCTGAATATGACCGTGTGATATATGCAAAGAGAGGTTTGTTGAGATAACTAATAAATAGGACAAACCACTTAAATTGAGATTGAATGGACACACTAGTGTAAGAACGCACTAACGTCTCCAACAACAAGACATTTAAACTTTATTAACCCAGAAAAAAGTCAATTTCACAGATTATGTATTAAGACCCACAAATAGAGAGGAGATGGACAAAAATACTATTGTGTACAGAATCATTATGTAGAAATGATCTGGATGCTTTTTAGGTTTCGCCTATTATCATTCGCTTGCGAATGTAATAGGCGAAAATTCAAACCACTGCGGTTTTTCCACAGTGCATGTGAGTCACGTGACCACAAAAGCGGGTCACATGACCACACAAGCACGCGCATCTCCCTAATCCGCCTGCCACACTTCTCCTCCCCTCGCTCGCATTCCGGCCCCCCCACCAGGCTCTCCCACCCCCATCCGGCTTCCCTCCGGCCATTTGCCAGCATTGCGAGGCCATTTGCCAGGAGCAGCACTGCCGTTGCCAATAGGTTTCGCATTTGCCTATCCATAACACTTAACATTATCCTTTTCTTTCCCTTTCTCTTCGACCTCTCTACTTTTTCTGTCCCTTCCTAATATTTTGTTCTCTGTAACCACTCTGCCTCTCTCACTTTCCTCCCTTCCTTATTTCCTCAATACCATTCTTCACTCTTCCTTTTCCTTTTGCTACATTATTCCCTTTCAGCCTTTTTCGCTCTCATCCTTTCTTTCCTGTCGCTCTCACTTCATCCTTCTTTGACCTGCTACCGCCCTGGCTCCTTCTGTTGCTCTCCAGCTCTTTCTCCCTTTTTCCCCTGCACCGTGTTTGACAGGCCTTGCTGGTAGTCTGCCCGGCTGGCAGTTTCAAAGGGTCAGTGTATGGGCTGTAAAGGCACACGCGGTGGCCCTTGGGGGCTGGCCCATGTGCCAGTGCCAGACTGCCGTTCTCCTCTCAGCTCTTCCCAGATCCCGCCCCCCCCAGCAGTCAGAGTCCTCTCTGCGCCCCTGATTATCATCTGTGAGGTGGGGTGATACGTCCTAGCACTGATATCTGCGCCTCTTGTCTGCTTGCCTGTGGAGGAGGGGCTCTCTCGGGCATGATCTAAGTAATGCTGACTCATCCTTCGCTCAGGACTCTCACGTGACCTCCTTTTCGGGTCCAACGTCATTTAACTGAGTTTTACTTAAAACAACCTGGCCACTTCCTTAGTAAACCTTCACTTCTCCCCTCGCTCGCATTCCCGCCCCCCCCACCAGGCTCTCCATTGGTCATTGGTATCATGGAGCATTAGAAAACGTTTACTAGACTCCTGTTCTACCTGTGAGTTTATTTATTCCAGTAAACACATAGGGGGATACATAAACTGAAATCTGCTACTTCTTTGGCTCCAACACTCGCCTCAGTGGTGGGTTTCGATTCATCAGCCAGCGCTTTATGAGCCTTGGGTTTGCACGAAGTAAAGCACTACAAAGCGCTGCAAGAAATGTGAAGAGGTGCGGCTGTGCAGATACATAAACTGAAATCTGCTACTTCTTTGGCTCCAACACTCGCCTCAGTGATGGGTTTCGATTCATCAGCCAGCGCTTTATGAGCCTCGGGTTTGCACGAAGTAAAGCACTACAAAGCGCTGCAAGAAATGTGAAGAGGTGCGGCTGTGCAGATACATAAACTGAAATCTGCTACTTCTTTGGCTCCAACACTCGCCTCAGTGGTGGGTTTCGATTCATCAGCCACCGCTTTATGAGCCTCGGGTTTGCACGAAGTTAAGCACTACAAAGCGCTGCAAGAAATGTGGAGAGGTGCGGCTGTGCAGATACATAAACTGAAATCTGCTACTTCTTTGGCTCCAACACTCGCCTCAGTGGTGGGTTTCGATTCATCAGCCAGCGCTTTATGAGCCTTGGGTTTGCACGAAGTAAAGCACAACAAAGCGCTGCAAGAAATGTGAAGAGGTGCGGCTGTGCAGATACATAAACTGAAATCTGCTACTTCTTTGGCTCCAACACTCGCCTCAGTGGTGGGTTTCGATTCATCAGCCAGCGCTTTATGAGCCTCGGGTTTGCACGAAGTAAAGCACTACAAAGCGATGCAAGAAATGTGAAGAGGTGCGGCTGTGCAGATACATAAACTGAAATCTGCTACTTCTTTGGCTCCAACACTCGCCTCAGTGGTGGGTTTCGATTCATCAGCCAGCGCTTTATGAGCCTCGGGTTTGCACGAAGTTAAGCACTACAAAGCGCTGCAAGAAATGTGAAGAGGTGCGGCTGTGCAGATACATAAACTGAAATCTGCTACTTCTTTGGCTCCAACACTCGCCTCAGTGGTGGGTTTCGATTCATCAGCCAGCGCTTTATGAGCCTCGGGTTTGCACGAAGTAAAGCACTACAAAGCGCTGCAAGAAATGTGAAGAGGTGCGGCTGTGCAGAGTTCAAACGCTCTCACTCGCATTCCCGCCCCCCCCCCACCAGGCTCTCCCGCCCCCATCCGGCTTCCCTCCGGCCATTTGCCAGCATTGCGAGGCCATTTGCCAGGAGCTCTCCCCCGCCCGCAGCTTGACATTGTAAACTCCTATAGCTATTGGTTTTGTAAATGACATTTTATATTTATATATCGTTATTGGCATTGTCAATAACAATATATAAATATAAAATGTCATTTACAAAACCAATAGCTCCAACTTTCCAAATGCGAAACCTATTGACAACTCCAGTGCTTGTCCTATTAGACAATGAATTACATTATTTTTAGTATCTTCTCAGAACAGAAATGAACTAAATGAGGTTCCCGAACTATGAATGAGACAAAAAAGCAAATTCTAACCGTATACAAAAAAGTTGGATCTTAACGCTATCACGGTTAATAGAAAAACCTATGAGTCTTACAAATGTGTACTTTATTACAACATTGAAAACTGATTATAACTGTTTATGTTTTTAACACATTTCCAAAAATATATATTATTTTTGAATAGACTGTCAAGAAAGATTCATTACATGATTTTCTACTTGACTCATAAAGATTGACGAGTAACTATAAAAACATTGTTAATTTTACAAAAGTCAAATAATCTTGCCAAAAGTATGGACCACATGAAAACAGCGCAGTCAAGAATTGAATTAATACAATTTTCCAGCAACAATTAATACATGACTGGAAGTGGTCTTCTCTTAGAGAAATGAATTTCCGAGGGACCAATTAGGACAGTGAACCCTTGGATTTTTTGGGGATGAGCCATGTAATAGGAAGTTTTTATATGAATTCATTATTCAGATTATCTACAAACATCTTTGTTTAGATAAGTGAACAGGTAGCCATGGCCTTCTACCCTGGATTCATGCTTTTCAGTGCATCAATGCTAGACTAAGAGGTAGCTGGCTGTACTGATCCTCTTATGATTTCTATTGTATTTTTTACTCCTCTCAAAGAAGAATGAAATTTGGGGTTGCATATGTGCAAGTATTTACGTTTCAGATACTCTCAAAAATACCAAACATTTTTCCTGAAGAAGGGATGACTGTATTCCTGAAGTGCTTTGGAAACAATGAGCATTTTAGGTTATGCCCTAAAAATGACAATATTAATAGAAATGAAGAAATGTAATTCAGGAGTACATGGACTGGATTATATTGGAGTGGTCATGAACACTTGTGAGACAAACATACTGGCGCTTCTGTCATAGTGTGAAAAATACATACCACTCACATACATGCACTTCCAAAACATAATAAAAGAGAATACTTTAACAGCAACACAAAAAAGAGTTATGCACTTAGCTGTGCTTAATTTCCTAAGAACATTGAGTTTGTCAATGTGTACTGCTACTCTCATGCTGAAACTGATATGTTGTGTCCACAGCAATATACCTTTAAAAAAACTATCCAAACTTTAAGACCCACAACACAAATACAAAGACACCACAACTACGCCATATACAGCATAGCAAGGGTCACATGTATACTGCAAAGAGTGATCATCCAGAGCTTGCAGCAAGCTGAGAATGAATAAAAAGCAGACATGGATCAGAACGCAGTCCAAGTAAACTGCCACACGTGTCCCATGAAGTAAACCACTAACATGACAATTTTTGTGAATCTGTAGGCCCACCTAGAATCCCACAAAGCTCAACTACTAAAAAGTGCTGGACTTAATTGTTAAAGATGATTTGTTCCGTTTAGTGCTCAGAAACGTCAGATGGCGTTATGAGGAACAATACAAACAAGCATTGGCATAGCCAATAGGTCTCGCCTTTGGGGCCTTATAAGTGTTTAGGCAGAGCTACTGACTTTGCCAATATGTTTAAGCTGTGCTGCAGAGAAGTGTGGCTGCGGTGCAGCATGCGAAAAAGTTGTAATAAAAAAGTGCCAGAAGCATTTTTGTTACCTTATATATGACCAAGAAGGCATTAGGTCCAACAGAACGACCATATTGAAAAATGTATGTACAATAAAAAATGTCCTCATTTTTCTTTTGTTCTTGCAATGCTGGCAACTTGTTTTTAGGTCGAAGGCCTAAAAGGCTGCGCTTGCGCAGACTTAGGTCTGAGATTTAATGTCTCTCAGTAGCGCAGAAGGTCCCGCCTCCCTGCCCTGTCTCTCCTTCATTGGCTGGCTTCCTAAACGGAGGCCAGCCATTGGAGGAGAGATCAGTCACTCCGATGTAGCCCCGTCCTTTTCGGATTTGGGGGCGTAATTTTTGATGTTCTTTAGACAGTGACGTTGTCCGTCACTCAGAACATCAAAACCACGCCCCCAATTCCGAAAAATTCAGAACCCTGCGGCAGCCATTTTCTTTTCCCCGCAGTGAGGGTGAGGCTCGAGCCTCTGCCTCTGCCCCCGTTTGTAGTGCTCCTGCACCCCTGTTTGTGCCCCAACTATCTCATTGCACTGTGCATCTTTTAATTTTGAAAGGATTGAGCTAAAAAAAAAATGATGTGCTGCGACCGCCGTCTCTTTAACCCGACAGTCTACGTCCCGAAAGTCACAGGACAACACGTCAGCAAAGTGCCCAAGAGTTAGGATGGGGCGACGCAAAACTTCACATTGTAAGTAAATAGCTCTTTTGTTTTTCAAATGTGGCTGTACGTGTTTGCTGAACATACACAGGACAAACATAGATGGTGGGATGGGATCTTTGTACTGCTCCGATCTGCTCGCAAGGGTGTTTGCTTCCCGTCTGCTCGCCCCGGGAGCGCGCTTTCACCACCCTCATCTGGCGCCGCCATGTTGAGCCTTCATCTTCCGACGGCGTTATACACCATTTCCCTCCGCACCGGACAGCAGCGCAGCCAGGACCACCTCGTCACAATCCTGCTCCGTTGCATTGTAAATGCTTGTTATAGTCTTCAGGGACTTAGTGAGATCACAGGACGGCCGGCAGAGCTGGGGAAGAGTCAGCCACACACCCGTCTACCCGACTTTCGCTCCTCGAGGAGCAGCACTGAGTTGACAATCTTGTGTCTGTCTGCCTCGCAGAAGTAACGTGTAGGGTACAGCCCTTGCACCCCCTCCCCGTTGAGTCATGGGCACTGACCTTTCCCAGTGAATCCGCTTGAAGAATGCCAGGTTGTTGCTATCATTAGCACAGTAAAGGACCGCTTTCTTAAAACGGGCACCCATTTGGCAGGTCTGGCAGTGAGCGCCATTACTCGAGTGTGCACGTTTTGGCAGGTGTTCCAGTAAACTTTGCCGCCTGTTAGTTCGGTCTGCAGTCTCTCGGAAGGCATGCTTTAATGTATGAGGTGTTTAATGCTCGCAGACCTGTGGAGCGGTGAGAGGCCCTCAGTTGTCACCCGGGCAGAGTTTCAGTGAAAATCACCTTTTGCACATCCTTTCTTCTGGTCTCACCTTCCTGGCGTAGAGGCAGGTCCACCTCGTTTTTGCCAGCGCTGTGATGACTCTTGGAACTTCAGAAGTAGTGTTTTCCTAATTGTCTAACGCATTTACGACTTGTGTCTTGAAAAAAAGAACAAAAACAATTTTTGTTGCGATGCTTTTACAGCTCACCCCCTGCAGTTCCCTTCATTCCATCGAGGGGGAGTGGCAGGGCCGATACTGCCAAGCTTTCAGTGCCCGGCACTTCCTGTCAAAGGCTTCGCACCTGCACTTCTAAGCAGATCTGCTGCACTAGACCCATCACTTCTCAGCAGGTCTTGCATACTAGTACCTGCACTTCTCAGCTTCATTGGTATGCTAGCTCCTGCATTTCTCAGCAGATCTGCTGTACTGTCACAAGCACTTCTCAGCAGACCTCGCATACTAGCAGCCGCACTTCTCATTGCATTTGCTTTCCCTCTTTCGCACGTAAGCACTTCTCAAAACAGGGCTGCTGCTCTTCTAATGGACGATGTAAAGTAAATTCTAAGCAGGGTTGCTTCTCTTCTAATGGGACAGTGTAAACATAATTCTAAGCAGGGCTGCTACTCTTCTATCGGGACTGTGTAAACAAGCTCATAAGCAGGGCTGCTAGTCTTCTAATGGGACTGTGTAAACAAGCTTCTAAGCAGGGCTGCTGCAGTAGTAGTTTATACAGGGCTTCAAGAGGTGCGGGGCTCGCCATTCGCAGACCAGGTAAAAATTAAAAACCAGCGCTGAAATACCGCCCTTCTTGACCCTATAGTCATGTGACCCGAGTCTAGGCCTGGCCCAGAAGACTCTCTGAGGAGGCTGTGTGATGCTGCGGTGGCTCGAGCTCCTGCAGCTTTGAGAAGTAAGTGGGAGTCGTGGGGTGCTGCAATGAAGCCTGTGCGTGTGTGATTATGTAATTCCAAAAGAGAGCGCACTATCGGCAGATGTCACAGTGGGTGCCGGTCGTGTACAAAAATCACTGCAATTCACAGAAGTTTTGTAGTGTCCTGGCATGCCTGCATGTTGCTCTATTGCTAATTTATTATTTACCATGTTTGAAACTGTTCTTGTCTGCCTAATTGGGGTGAAAGGTGAAGTGGGCCTCTTTCGATTAGAACATAGCATTTTCCCTTCCATTTCTTTTTTTGGCCATCTCTCTCCTCCAATCTCAACCATACCCATTCTTTTTATTATCTCTTTCCCTCTCACCTCCTTTTGTCTACCTCCTCCACTCTCCCTGCTCCCATTGTCGCTCTCCTCCTCTCTCTCCATTTTTTCTCTTCTTCCTTCGCTTTTTCCTTCTGATCCCTTTACCTCCACCTTTTAGTGCTAAAAGAATGATAATAGCTGTAATCAAGTGTGTGTATCCGTGCCTTCCTTTAAGTTCGCTGTGCTGGCTCTCCTGCCCCCTGGCTGTGCTTGCTCCCCGCCCCCTGGCTGTGCTTGCTCCCCTGCCCCCTGGCTGTGCTTGCTCCCCTGCCCCCTGGCTGTGCTTGCTCCCCTGCCCCCTCGCTCTGCTTGCTCCCCTGCCCCCTCGCTCTGCTTGCTCTCCTGTGTGTGTGGCTCTGGGTGTTTGTGTGTGGCTCTGGGTGTTTGTGTGTGGCTCTGGGTGTTTGTGTGTGGCTCTGGGTGTTTGTGTGTGGCTCTGGGTGTTTGTGTGTGGCTCTGGGTGTTTGTGTGTGGCTCTGGGTGTTTGTGTGTGGCTCTGGGTGTTTGTGTGTGGCTCTGGGTGTTTGTGTGTGGCTCTGGGTGTTTGTGTGTGGCTCTGGGTGTTTGTGTGTGGCTCTGGGTGTTTGTGTGTGGCTCTGGGTGTGTGTGTGGGCTCTGGGTGTGTGTGTGGGCTCTGGGTGTGTGTGTGGGCTCTGGGTGTGTGTGTGGGCTCTGGGTGTGTGTGTGGGCTCTGGGTGTGTGTGTGGGCTCTGGGTGTGTGTGGGCTCTGGGTGTGTGTGTGGGCTCTGGGTGTGTGTGTGGGCTCTGGGTGTGTGCGTGGGTTCTGGGTGTGTGCGTGGGTTCTGGGTGTGTGCGTGGGTTCTGGGTGTGTGCATGGGTTCTGGGTGTGTGCGTGGGTTCTGGGTGTGTGTGTGTGTGGGCTCTGTGTGTGTGTGTGTGTGTGGGTTCTGTGTGTGTGTGTGGGCTCAGGGTGTGTGCGTGTGCTCTGGGTGTGTGTGTGTGTGGGCTCTGGGTGTGTGTGTGTCAAGTCAAGTCATAAAATTTATATAGCGCACTACATACCCAGAGGGTTTCAAGGCGCTTAGGAAGGGGGGGGATGATTATTTGTCAAATATCCACGTTTTAAGCTGCTTTCTGAACGCTAGGTGATTCTGGGTGAGGCGAAGGTAAGCGGGGAGTGAGTTCCAGGTTTTGGCAGCCAGGTAAGAGAAGGATCTGCCTCCCATGGTGGTCTTGTTGATGCGAGGTACAGTGGCGAAGGCTTGGCTGGAAGAGCGGAGTTGGCGGGAGGGGGTGTAGAAGGACAGTCGAGAGTTGAGGCAGTCTGGTCCGATGTCGTAGAGTGATTTGTGTGCGTGGGTGAGCAGTCGGAAAGTAATCCTCTTATTGACAGGTAGCCAGTGGAGATCTTTAAGGTGACCAGAGATGTGTTCGTTGCGTGGGATGTCTAATATGAGCCTGGCTGAGGCGTTTTGGATTCGTTGTAGTTTATTCTGGAGTTTGGCGGTGGTACCTGCGTAGAGGGTGTTTCCGTAGTCCAGTCGGCTCGTGACCAGAGCATGGGTGACTGTTTTCCTTGTTTCGGTGGGGATCCAGCGAAATGTTTTTCTGAGCATGCGAAGAATGTTAAAGCAGGAAGACGATACGGCGCTGACTTGTCTGTTCATTGAGAGTGAAGAGTCCAGGATGACGCCAAGGTTCCGTGCGTGGTCTGTCGGGGTGGGTGCATTTCCGAGGGCTTCTGGCCACCAGGAGCTGTCCCATGCAGAGGGGGAATTACCTAGGATGAGGACCTCTGTTTTGTCTGAGTTCAGTTTCAGTCGGCTTTGTTTCATCCATTCGGCGACTTCTTTCATTCCTTCGTGAAGGTTAGTTTTGGCGGTGCTGGGGTCCTTGGTGAGAGATAGGATCAGTTGAGTGTCATCTGCGTAAGAGATGATGTTGAGGTTGTGTTGGCGGGCGATGGCCGCGAGGGGGCTCATGTATACGTTGAAGAGGGTGGGACTGAGTGAGGATCCTTGTGGTACGCCGCAGATGATTTCAGAGGCCTTGGACTTGAATGGTGGGAGGCGGACTCTCTGGGTTCTTCCGGTGAGGAACGAGGTGATCCATTCCAGTGCTTTTCCTTGGATTCCGATGTTATTGAGGCGTTGTAAAAGGGTGCTGTGGCAGACAGTGTCGAAGGCTGCAGAAAGGTCGAGGAGGATGAGGGCGACTGTGTCTCCATTGTCCAGTAGAGTTCGAATGTCGTCTGTTGCTGCGATGAGGGCGGTCTCAGTGCTGTGTTTGGCTCGGAAGCCAGATTGTGAGGGGTCGAGTGATTTGTTGGCTTCGAGGAAGGCGGCGAGCTGGTTGTTGACAGCTTTCTCGATGACTTTGGCCGGGAATGGAAGAAGCGAGATGGGGCGGTAGTTTTTGAGTTCGGTGGGGTCAGCTGTTGGTTTTTTCAGAAGGGCGGTGAGTTCAGCGTGTTTCCAATGTTCTGGGAAGGTAGCGGAGTTGAAGGAGCAGTTGATGACGTCTCGGAGGTGCGGAGCTATGACGGAGTCTGCTTTGTTGAAGATGTGATGAGGGCAAGGGTCTGTGGGGGATCCAGAGTGGATGGAATTCATCAGGCGGATGGTGTCCTCAGTGGAGATAGGGTTCCAGGCGTTGAGGGTGTTAATGGGGGGAAGATGGACAGCTGATGGTAGGGTGGGTTGGTTTCCGGGTTGGTTGTCAAAGCTGTTGTGGATGTCAGCAATCTTGTTGTGGAAAAAAGAGGCTAGGGAATCGCAGAGGGTTTGAGAGGGGGTGATGTCGTTGGAGTTGGCCGAGGGGTTGGAAAATTCCTTGACGATGTTGAAAAGTTCCTTACTGTTGTGGGCGTTGTTGTCAAGTCGATCCTTGAATGCTGTTTTCTTGGCTTTACGGATCAGTTGGTGGTGAGTACGGATGGCGCTTTTGAAGGCGTCTTTGTTGCTGGTGGATGGGTCTTTTTTCCAGGCTTTTTCAAGGGAGCGGCACAGTTTCTTGGACTTCTTAAGATCATCGTTGAACCATGAGGCCTTTTTGCTGCCAGGTTTGCTTTGACGTTTCTTCAGTGGTGCTAAGGTGTCGGCGGTGTTGGATAGCCAAAGGGTGAGGTTGGAGGCGGCTTCGTTGGCGTTGGAAGAGAGGGCTGGGTAGGTTTGAAGGAGCGATGTGGAGATCTGCTCCGTGGTGATTTTGTTCCAGTTTCTTTGTAGGGTTGGTTGGAGGTGGTTGGTGGGTTTCGGCTTGTTGTAGGTGAAGTGAACGCAGCTGTGGTCAGTCCAGAGGAGATCCGTAGTGTGGCTGAAGGAGACATGGTTGCTGGAGGTGAAGATGGGGTCGAGTGTGTGACCTGCGATGTGGGTGGGGGAAGTGACCAGTTGTTTAAGTTCGAGGTTGGCGAGGTTGTCTAAGAGGGTGGTGGTGTTGCGGTCGTTGATCTTTTCAAGGTGGAAGTTGAGGTCTCCCAGAAGGATGTAGTCTTTGGAGGGGAGCGCGTGTGGGGTGATGAAGTCCGTGATGTCTTCACTGAATTTTGCGCGGGGTCCTGGTGGTCTGTAGAGGAGGGTGCCTCTGAGTGTGGTCTTGGGGTCGATGTGGATCTGGAAGTGAAGGTGTTCGGAGTTGGCGAGGTTGGCGTCAGAGCTGGTTGAGATGCGGATTGATTTCTTATGGACGATAGCGATTCCTCCTCCTGTATGGTCGGTGCGGTCCTTGCGTGTGATCTTATAGTCATCGGGGATGGCAATGGCGATGTCAGGAGCGGAGGAAGCGTTCATCCATGTGTGGGCTCTGGGTGTGTGTGTGTGTGTGGGCTCTGGGTGTGTGTGTGTGTGGGCTCTGGGTGTGTGTGTGTGTGGGCTCTGGGTGTGTGTGTGTGTGGGGGGGCTCTGGTTGTGTGTGTGTGTGGGCTCTGGGTGTGTGTGTGTGTGCGTGTGGGCTCTGGGTGTGTGTGTGTGTGCGTGTGGGCTCTGGGTGTGTGTGTGGGCTCTGGGTGTGTGTGTGGGCTCTGGGTGTGTGTGTGTGTGGGCTCTGGGTGTGTGTGTGTGTGGGCTCTGGGTGTGTGTGTATGTGTGGGGGCTCTGGGTGTGTGTGTGTGTGGGCTCTGGGTGTGTGTGGGCTCTGGGTGTGTGTGTGTGTGGGCTCTGGGTGTGTGTGTGTGTGGGCTCTGGGTGTGTGTGTGTGTGGGCTCTGGGTGTGAGTGAGTGTGGGCTCTGGGTGTGTGTGTGTGGGGGGCTCTCTCTCACTAACTCACTCTCTCTCTCACTACCTCACTATCTCTCTCACTACTTCACTATCTCTCACTAACTCACTCTCTACCTCACTACTCAACTCTCTCTATCTCACAGCATCACAATCTCACTACCTCACTAACTATCTCTCTCAATACCACATTACATCACTATCTCTACATACATCACTCTCTCACTACATCACTCTCTAACACACTACCTCACAACTTCACTCTCTATCTCACTACCTCACTCTCTCTCTATCTCACTACCTCACTCTATCTATTTCGATCTCACTACCTCACTATATCACGACTCACTCCCTCAAAAGTTCACTACATCACTCTCACTAACTCTCTATCTCACTACCTCACAACTTCACTCTCTCTCTAACTCACTACCTCACTCTCTCTCTATCTCACTACCTCACTCTCTCTCTATCCCACTACCTCACTCTCTCTTTCTATCTCACTACCTCACTCTCTCTTTCTATCTCACTACCTCACTCTCTCTTTCTATCTCAATAAGTCACTTTCACTCTCTTTCACTACCTCACTCTCTATCTCACTACCTCACTCACTGTTTCTATCTCACTACCTCAGAACATCCCTCTCCCTCACTACCTCACTCTTTCACTACCTCACTATCTGTCTCTCACTACCTCACTCTCTATCTCACTACATAACTCTCTTTACCTCACTACTCCACTCTATCTATCTCACTACCTCACTATCTCACGACTTCTCTCTCTCAAAACATCACTACCTCACTCTCTATTTCACAACATCAATACTTCACTCTCTCTCTCTAACTCACTACCTCACTCACTCTATCTCACTACCTCACTCTTTCTATCTCACTAACTCACTTTCACTCTCTTTCACTACCTCTCTCTCTATCTCACTACATCACATCACTCTCTGCTTAGATCTCACTACCTCACAACATCCCTCTCCCTCACTAACTCACTGTTTTACTACCTCACTCTCTCTAGCTCACTACCTCACTCTCTCACTACCTCACTCTCTCACTACCTCACTCTCTCACTACCTCACTCTCTCTATCTCTACCTCACTCTGTCTCTTCTAATGCAATAGGTATCACATATGCAAAACATTAAGCTAATGCCAATAGAAATGACAATGCCATTTATTTAGGGATAACAATTTTTTTTTTTAAATGAGCTATACAATAGCTCTACCTATGATATTGCCGAGACCATTGCATTGTAAATGCTTGTTGCCTATTCCAATGGGTGCTTGTTAAAGTTATTTGATGAGGGGACATAAACAATTGTAGGTTGAAGGTTGTGAACTAGTACCTGTATTATAACACTAGCAGCGGCCAGACGCTAGGGGAGAATCAACAGAATGCAGATTCCTAGAGCAGGTTGAGGTGGTGTTGAGTAATGTTGAGGTGGTGGTGGTGGTGGTGACTGGTGCTGAGACGATGCTGAGGTGATGCTGAATGATACTTACGTCTTGCTGAGTGATGATGTGGTGGTGGTGCACTATTGCAAAGGCGATGCAGAGTGATACTGACGTGGTGTTGAGTGATACTGACGTGGTGCAGACTGATGTTGTGGTGGTGCAGAGTGATGTTGTGGTGGTGCAGAGTGATGTTGTGGTGGTGCAGAGTGATGCCGTGGTGGTGCAGAGTGATGCCGTGGTGGCGCAGAGTGATGCCGTGGTGGCGCAGAGTGATGCCGTGGAGGCGCAGAGTGATGCGGTGGTGGCGCAGAGTGATGCGGTGGTGGCGCAGAGTGATGCGGTGGTGGCGCAGAGTGATGCGGGGGTGGCGCAGAGTGATGCGGGGGTGGCGCAGAGTGATGCGGGGGTGGCGCAGAGTGGTGCGGGGGTGGCGCAGAATGATGCGGTGGTGGCGCTGAGGGATGCGGTGGTGGCGCAGAATGATGCGGTGGTGGCGCTGAGGGATGCGGTGGTGGCGCTGAGGGATGCTGTGGTGGCGCTGAGGGATGCTGTGGTGGCGCTGAGGGATGCTGTGGTGGCCCAGAGTGATGCTGTGGTGGCACAGAGTGATGCTGTGGGGAAGCAGAGTGATGCAGTGGTGGCGCAGAGTGATGCTGTGGTGGCGCAGAGTGATGATGTGGTGGCGCAGAGTGATGCTGTGGTGACGCAGAGTGATGCTGTGGTGACGCAGAGTGATGCTGTGGTGACGCAGAATGATGCTGTGGCAACGCAGAGTAATGCTGTGGCGACGCTGAGTTATGCTGTCGTGGCGCTGAGTGATCCTGTTGTGGCGCTGAGTGATCCTGTTGTGGCGCTGAGTGATGCTGTTGTGGCGCTGAGTGATGCTGTTGTGGCGCTGAGTGATCCTGTCGTGGCGCTGAGTGATCCTGTCGTGGCGCTGAGTGATCCTGTCGTGGCGCTGAGTGATCCTGTCGTGGCGCTGAGTGATCCTGTCGTGGCGCTGAGTGATCCTGTCGTGGCGCTGAGTGATCCTGTCGTGGCGCTGAGTGATGCTGTTGTGGCGCTGAGTGATGCTGTTGTGGCGCTGAGTGATGCTGTTGTGGCGCTGAGTGATGCTGTCGTGGCGCTGAGTGATGCTGTCGTGGCGCTGAGTGATGCTGTCGTGGCGCTGAGTGATGCTGTTGTGGTGCTGGGTGACTTAAAATAAAATTATGAGCAACCTCAATCCACTGCATTTCGCCTATCGCCAGGGCAACAGACAACCATCACTGTCCAGTCAACCAAGGACAGTGGAGGCCCATGATGTACATCCATGCGTACAATTTTTAGGACAGTCGGATGGATCCATCTTTAAGAAGATCCGATTTGCTGAAGGATTAACAAGAGCAGCAACATGTTTTTTTAATGACAGCCTCTACATATGCCTAATCTTGATTCAAAAATGTTGTTTTTCAAGGGCTTCACCATATTTAAGTAACACTCATCCCTTCTCTGCATCTTTTCGGTTGCCATCAGTCTAGAGATACCCTCACTCCATCCTCTAGGACTCTCCACTGAGGACCAGACACTATAGTAACAGACATCAGATCAGGAATATCAATACAAGAACTCTGCAGAGGGAGGTAATACAAGGTGTACGAGAGGGTCTCTTAGGGGGCGGACAAACAGTATATCGAAGGGCCCTGGATGTTCGGGTAGCCCTACGGAAGGGAGTATAGGAGGGCTACAGCAAGCTGCATTGTGGGCAAGAGGTAGGTTTATTGGAGGACATGCAGTGGTTGTAAAAATATTTAAAAAACAATAGATGTCTGATGGTCTGTAGGAGAGGCTACGATGATCTGGTGTTAATAACCGGCAGTCTGTTGGATGCAACAGCCTACTGTCAGGTCTGCTGGGCGGTGTGTAGGAAAACCAAAGGAAATGATGGACGGAGAGTTGACAATACAAGCACTCACCCCCACTCAACTGATCTGGGTTTAATCCATCACGTTCTTTAGCCCACTGACATCCCAGTTCAGACATGGCCATATGCAAATCAGTCTGACCCTGTGCCTCATGGGAACAGTCTAGCCCGAACTGCCAAGCCATGTCTCTCCTGGACCGGAAACAAGCTACTGAGGACCGGTTTCTTGCATTTCAACCGTCTTCAGCCCGGCTTGCTTGAATCCAGTGGCAAAGTGAGCAAGGGACTCACGTCTGAGCATACCCTGCCAACTTATGGCGAACAAAGAAAAACCAAAGGAAATGATGGACGGAGCGTTGACAATACAAGCACTCACCCCCAGTCAACTGATCTGGGTTTAATCCATGCAGGAAAGACATGGCTTGGCAGTTCGGGCTGGACTGTTCCCATGAGGAACAGGGTCCAGTCTGATTTGCATATGGCCATGTCTGAACTCGGGTGGTGTGGAGTGCAAAAAAACGATGGATTTAGGCCAAGATCTCTGAACTGGGGTGAATGTATGACATTGTTCTGCATTCTATCCATCAATTGTTTTTGCATTTGTCACCCCGAGTGGGATGGGTATGCTCAGACGTGAGTCCCATGCTCTCCACACCACTGGAGTCAAGCTATCCTGGCTGAAAGCCAGAAACCGGTCCTAGGATGCTTGATTCCGGTCCAGGAAAGACATGGCTTGGCAGTTCGGGCTGGACTGTTCCCATGAGGCACAGGGTCAAGGCTGATTTGCATTGACCATGTCTGAACTGGGGTGGTGTGGAGTGCAAAAAAACGATGGATTTAGGCCCAGATCTCTGTACTGGGGTGAATGTATGACATTGTTCTGCATTCTGTCCATCAATTGTTGTTTTTGCATTTGTCACCCCGGGCGGTGTGTAGGAGTCACACAAGAAGATCCCTGTGTGAGACATTGGAGGCAGCTAAGGAGGTAAATGGGCATAGTAGTGGGAGAGACCCTACAAAAGAAGCAGTGGAGTGGCAAGGGGGCGCATGACGGGAACCTGTAGAGGTAAGAGGGGCTAGAAGAGGAGCCCTGAGAAGGGGTCAGGTTGGGATACTGAAGGAAAGGCCAAGATCTAGTTGGTGTAGATGAGGCAAGCCTTGCTTCTCCACTACACACAGTCAGTTAACTTGTTGGTGGCCGTTGCGCTGGACCCGGGTGCGACAGCGACGTTTGAGACTTGCACGGAGAGGTACTGATTGTCAATAAGAGGCCAGGCCCTTTGCACTTTATAAATCAGAAACTCATCCTTTAACGTCCTCAGATGAGGGTCCCCAAACAATCCACAGTGGGCAAAGCGCCTCTGAATGTTCGCCCTGGTCACATAGTTGCAAGCCTCTGTGCGTGAAGGGCCTGTGGGGTCCCTGGTTCTGGCCGCTGGAGCAGTTGTGTTGCAAGAAGAGTTCCCGGATGCGAAAGACGGCAGAGTAGTACACCAGGTCCCCCTGACATGCTTTGGCAGTGTTTCTGGTACACTGAGAGTAGGCCCACAGTGCTGCGCAGTAATCCGCGTCTGCATGCGTGTCCTCCGGTGTAGCATGGCTGGGCGAATAGGCAGAGAGGTATTTACTGTTGCACCACTGGATCCGCTGTTATGAGTTTTATAATGTATTTCAAACGTAGGTGCAAGGGGAGTGGCCGCGCGGCCTTGAAAGTGACGAGGCCGTGAAAGTGGAAAATGAAAGTGATCGCGGGTGAGATGGTGCCTGTGCTCGGAAGCGCGCACCCTTGCGCGTAACCGCAAGCTCTAGGCCGCCACAAGCAAAAGCGTGTGGTAGCATTTTCTGGAGCCACACACTAAAAGTCTCGAAGTCTCGCAGAGCATCGCATGCGCTGGCTCAGTGAGACCTAGAAAACGCAATGGGTATAATTTTTAAACAATATTCGATTCTTTGCATTGGTTAATCTGTGTACCAATACCCATTTGCAGGGGCCAGAGTGCCTATAGTATTTATTGCAGCCTCTAAAACCCTAGTGACTCTGGTTGCCTCTTCATGCAACCCATCATTAGCGGTATGGATTTTAACTAGAAAAGGTCTGCTTATTTTGCTACGGTTGCATCAAAATGTACCTTTAGAAAAGTACTACCACTACCCCCAATCATGCAGTCCCCAAGATCTATACATGGAATACAATGTCATGTAATGTAAAGCAAAATGGTTTATGTATAGTGCAAGCATAACATTTACTAGGTGTCTCTTAGCACTTGGGTACAGAGTTTACATGTGGCTGCAGGTTTGTCCATGTTGGACTTGGCCCTTTTGGCAGGTTCATCCCTGACCTTTTTGCCTTTTAATATTACATAATCATAGTGATTTCTGGTCCATGCGCACTTTGACACTGTGTCCCAGTGTAAAGTTTGTGAGCTCTCGGAGTGCGTGTGGTGAAATTGGCCTGCCCTCCCATAGGAAAGCATGGGGAATATGTGTTTCCATGATAGTTTCTGATGTGTGGGGAGTGCGGGGTCAAGTTTGGTATGTGCTAACTCGTGAGATTAAATGCTGCGCGATGATGTGCGGAGATTTAATGTGTCTAATGTGGAAGTGCCACTTTTAGAAGTTGGCATGTCTGTGCAGTGAATATGAATTGACTGTCTGGCTTATGATTGGCTGGAGCTGGCTGGTGTGCCTGGCTCCAGGAGTCAGGATGGGTCTGCCCCGGTGGTGAATGGAGAGATCTGCATGCTGATGGGAGTGAGGAGTGCACCTGGGAACTGAATAGGGCTGGGCCTTCCCTCCACAATGCTTGCTCCACCCCCTGTAATGCATCCGATGTCCCTGGCCTGTCTTGTGAATAGAGAGGGGAGCTGAGCAAAACAAAGTGCTCCAGAACCAGTTGTATCTGGTTCGCCCCTTACCTGCACCTTTGGAGACGCTTATGGCTGCTTGCCGACTTTCTCTAGAGCGGGTGCCCACCCCGCGAATCACCGCCGCAGCCCGAGCTGCTTGTCAAAACGTTGCCGGGCCGCTGCCTACCACGACCCGGAAGTAGTGGTGGTGGGCGGGGCCTGGTGCCCCTTTGTTCCACTTCCCCCTGCCTGGGGAAGCCATTGCGCTGAGGAGAAGGAAGTCCCTGAGCCTCGCAGGCTCCAGTTGCAAAGTCCTGGTCCCGGGTGAAGCTGGGCACCTGGTGAGGCAGGGCTCTCGTTAGTGGAGGGAGCCCCGCAAGCGACGCAGCGTTCAAGGCGGAGGGGGCGAGGCACATTGCCGGTGCCTGCCCCCGCCGCATCTGAAAAGGAGAGCGCCGAGAGGAGAGCACCGCGCCCAGCCCCAGGCAGCACAGGTGAGTGGGGTTGCCCTGTGTTGGTGCCTTTGAGGCCCCGTGTGAATGGGATATTTCGAGCTGCCCCGTCGTGCAGCGGGCCGCTCCAGCAGTGTTACCCCTAACCTTTCCCCGAGTTACCTTTAGAGCCAGATGGCTCCACCTTTGGGGGCATTATGTTTTTGAGGAGCCAGAGTGCTCCGGGGGAGCATGTGTATTTTAAGAGCCCCGTGTGGCTCTAACGTTTGGCACGATATTTGTTTAAGAGCCAGATGGCTCCAGCGTTTGGGCATATTTTGATTCAGAGCCTAGAGGGCTCCCAAAATGCACATTTGTTGATCTAGAGCCTAGATGGCTCCAACCTGTGTCGCAGTAGGGTTCTAGGCCCCAGAGGGCTCCAACATTTTGGCGCAACTTGTTCTAAAGGGCTAGTGAGAGCCCAGGCCGCAGTTTTGCTGATTCCCAGCTGCCCAGCAAGTAGTGGGCAGCTGCACCATTTAGGTAGTTTCTTGCAGGGGACCTGTCTTTGGGAATCAGGAGTGAGACGCACTCCTTTGCCCAACCTTGGCCTTCCACAGCTGCGCAGCACGTAGTGCCAGCTGCAGTGTTTAGGCCCCAGTTCATTGTCCTCAGCTGCCCAGTAAGTAGTGGGCAGCTGCAACTTTTAGGTTTTGGCGCAGTGGCGCAACCTTGCCCTTCGCTGCTTAGGCAGCAGCCCTGACTCTCTGGACATAGGGCGTTTGAGCCCCCTTATTTGAGATGGCCAGTTGGGATTGTTACATTTATAGGGCGCAGACCCTAATGTGATTTATGTGCTATGGTAATTAATATGCTAATGCTTTTTGGGTGCTAGGAAATGTATTGTATATAGTATGTTTTGCGCGCTCTGTTTTTATACCTCTAGATATGGGTTATGCATAGGAGGTTGTTTTACATGTTTAGGTATGTTAGGGAGATTATACTTCCCTGTGTGATTTACGCCCCTAGTGTAAACTTTACTTAGGTGGTTAGGGTCTAATGTAGTTAGACTTGTGGGATACTGTGCATGATGGATTTCATGTCACAGACTGTTGCAAAGTACAGTGATTATCAGTGTTTAGTGGCTGTTCGTTCTATGACCTATTTTACTTGTATATGTATGATTTAGTTCACTTTTACCAAGTTATCTCTTTTACTATTTCTTTACGAAGTGCTAAGTATGACAGTGGCCCATGTGGCCCTGTCATGTGTAAATAATGCCTTGTAAATATTGCCCATGCCAGTTGGCACAATGTATATTGTGTGATTACTATCTGATGTGTTTTGAGAATACAAAGGCTATTTTTTTTATATAACCTTGTGTGGAGTTCCTTTAGTGGGGGGCCTGGGATGTTGTTGCTGGTGGGTGCGTGTGCAAATGCTTTACACATTGCCTCCCAGATAAGCCTTACTGCTCGTGTCACGTAGCCAAGGGGGTGAGCAGGGGTTATCTTGGCGTGTAACTCCCATGCCCTAACTAGAGTGGTGGTTTCTGCCTGGCTTTGCCACAAGCCTCAGCCAACCAGAAATCCCATTTCTAACAGTCCACATGAGACGGAACTTCGTGGGAAAAAGGAAATGCCTGTGAGCTGCAGATAGAGACTCTGTATTAAACATAGGCAATGGATGTAGGGTTTTCCCTGTGGATAAGGACCGCAGTAGATAGGTCTCTGGAGGCCCATTAATTGGGGGTCAAAATGTGGCAGAGGTAAATGGAGGGAGGGAGTCATGAGGGACAGAGCTTGAAAATCAGTCTGACAGTCAACCTATACATGTATTTAAAAAAAACTTCTGCCAAGAAATTTGCAACAAGGACCTACCTATGTGACAGTAAATCTATTCTAGATTACTTAATTGATCACAAGGTGGTTGTATTTTAAAATATCTTAAAGGGTTAAGACACCTGCTGCAGAGATCTCTTCATACCCAGCAATTTTAAACACAGTAACAGAACATTAGTGGTCAACAGAGTTCTGAGAGAGTTCTGTGTTTTTTCCAGGGACATGCAAGATCACAGATTTGTATTTTACTTCGAGTGGTAAATGGACTCCTGCTTTTCATACTGAGATCATTTTGTTACTCTCAGTTCATAAATCGCACGCCTTCAAACACAGCACATTGATCTATTTGTTGACATAATTGAGCTGCATGGAAACTGTAATTTGAGGGTTTAAATTCCTATTGTTTTTCTCCCTCAATCTTCTGTTATTCTAAGATTGCAAAGAATGGTTCCTTTGTAAAGTAATAAAGTCTTTTAAGTACAATCACAGTGTTACGTTTTATATCCTAACTTTGTGTTTCTTGCAACCATTCACTCTTAACATATAATGTCTACAAGTATGGATGATTTGCAATTCCAAACACCTTATACCCCTCATTGCCTGGTGTAACCTTCCTTGTTCATTGATTTCCACACTTGTATCATTTACTGTGTATCTGTGTGTGATGGAAAGCATTATTACTGTGATGAGTAGCACTATAACAGATTTAAAAAGAATTAAATTAAGAAAAATTTATAAGGGACATGTACAGCAAAATGTGTGTAAATTTTCATACAGAGAGATAAATCTTGCATCCTTACAATACAAGCACGTCTCGTACACAGGAAGTGGAACAAATTTTAAACTTGCCTCCAATAGTTTATCTTAAGTACTTGTGAAGAGATAACAAACTGTGCGCCTTGCATTGCATTGGAATCTAGGTGTTAGCCGTGGCTCCCAGCCAAGATGATTCTTGTGCAAAAGGAGGGCTGATGACCCCTTAAATTAGACCTTTGCTTTGGGCTTGGCTGAATGTTAAAATAAGAAGTCCCTTTGCAGCCTGCAGGTTGCTGCTCTTAAAGGAATGCAGACAACGTGCAGGTGCTGCCTAAATATGTCCTGGTGTCGGAAAATAGCATCAGTATAATTTCAATCCGTTTGCCTGAAAAACAAGGTTCGGGGCAATCTCCCTACTTTCCTGTACTGGTCCAGACCCATGTGAAGTTGGTATATATATCTGGATAGTCTTTGCATGATGAATTGTAAAGGAGTACAAGTCATCTGACCTTCCACCTATTTAGACTCAGCTGTGAAGCTAAACCTATTGCTTGGTGTCTCACAGGACCCTGCAGTGTCCAGGTAGGTACGGACTTTCCTGTGAGTTGGTAGTAGGCTGTGAAAGTTGCTATTGGCCCTGTATAGTTATTCTTCGGCAGAGCAAACAGTTAGTATTTTAGTATAGTGGCACGATCTTCTCTTTGTTTATGAAATTAGATCAATTGTGTAGCTCGCATACAGTACTCCAATTCTTCCTGGGTTCGGTATAGTATTCTACCTGGAGAATATTCACCAGAGCCACAGTGAAGTGGAGAAGTGTGGCTCACTGGTTAGAGCAGGCAGACCCTGAAGCAGAGGTCAGACCCGGGACCAGGGTTCAATTCCCGACGCGGCAGGGTCTTGAGCTCAAATGTCCACGGACTCGATAATTCTCGCTTCGGTGCCTGACCTAATCATGGGTTCACACTCTGCAACTCTGGGCATTAAGCTTGCTTAATCTCCACAACGGCCCCCCGCGGCGGGATGCCTGGCTTTCACCTTGGGGATGCCCTGTAGGGGCTATCTCACAGGGAAAAGCCAGGACGGGTTCCCAAGGCAAGCGCTTAGAGACCCCTGGGTGATAAGCGCTATATAAATCCAATATACAATACAATACAATACAGTTTCACAGTATCCCCATTCTTTCTTGTTTCCCAAAGGCCGGTTCCCATCAGGTCATAACTGTTTCATAGTGCTTAACCCGATGTGGTTTATCTTTAAGTTTTTCCATCTTGTATATTTCTATATTGTTCTTGGTCATCTACCACAATTCTTATTCTTTAAGTGGTTCATACTGTGATGCTTGCTATGTATGGTGGCATCTAGCAAGTGATGTTATGGGCTATTTAGTGATTTCAGAAGATGAGAGTTTCTAAACTGTTGTAAGGGTTTTGGCTTCTAATTCCCTCTATTTCATGCACTGCTATGAAGGGATGTGGCAAAGTAATGAGATACAGGGATATAAGCAATAATTTAGATAGCGTGGCAATTATTAATATTTGCATCCTTTATTATCCTCTTCTGTGTATGTTGAAGATATTTGTTATCTCATTCTGCTTAGCCCATTTGTGAATACTGCCAATATATCTTCCACAACGTAAACAGAATGATGTGATGGCAATCAACCATCACAAAATGTTACTGATAATGGCAAACCCACATTTGGTTAGTGTGCCAAATATTTGCAGGTCTCAATTTCCCCAATAACTCAATTAAAGCCTAGCGACATGGTATTGTTTGTCAAAATAGGTTTTAGTAAACAAAAATATTTCTGTAGCCAAATTTAGATCGAACTGTTCTTTTGAGTACATAGTACTAACAATACGATTTTATCCAACGTGCATGAATAAATAATAAAAATAATTCCACAGCAATTAAAACATGCATTTGCAATGCAATAGGTCTCGCATTAGGAAAGTGTGAGCTATTGGTATTGTAAATGACAAACTTTTTTAATATGTGTTGACTTTGAAAATATCTAAATGAATAGCATTGTTATTCACAAAGCCAATAGCTTACACTTTCCTAATGCAAGTCCTATTGGCTATGGCAATGCTTGTTGGTAGCAAGCAAGGACAGTGCTGTTGTGGTGCTAAGTGATGATGTGGTTGGGCTGAGTGATGTGGTGGTGTTCCTGAGTGATGTGGTGGTGTCCCCGAGTGGTGCCCCTGAGCGATGTGGTGGTGTCCCCGAGTGATGTGGTGGTGACCGCGTGTGATGCTGGTGGTGACTGCGAGTGATGTGGTGGTGTCCCAGAGTGATGTGGTGGTGTCCCAGAGTGATGTGGTGGTGTCCCAGGGTGATGTGGTGCTGTCCCAGAGTGATGTGGTGCTGTCCCAGAGTGGTGTGGTGGTGTCCCCGAGTGAAGTGGTGGTGTCCCCGAGTGAAGTGGTGGTGTCCCCGAGTGAAGTGGTGGTGCCCCCGAGTGATGTGGTGGTGCCCCCGAGTGATGTGGTGGTGGCCCCGAGTGATGTGGTGGCGCCCCCGAGTGATGTGGTGGTGTCCCCGAGTGATGTGGTGGTGCCCCCGAGTGATGTGGTGGTGTCCCCGAGTGATGTGGTGGTGTCCCCGAGTGATGTGGTGGTGCCCCCGAGGTATGTGGTGGTGCCCCCGAGGTATGTGGTGGTGCCCCCGAGGTATGTGGTGGTGCCCCTGAGGGATGCGGTGGTGTCCCGGGTGATGTGGTGGTGTCCCCGAGTGATGTGGTGGTGTCCCCGAGTGATGTGGTGGTGACCGCGAGTGATGTGGTGGTGACCGCGAGTGATGTGGTGGTGACCGCGAGTGATGTGGTGGTGTCCGTGGTGGTGTCCCAGAGTGATGTGGTGGTGTCCCAGAGTGATGTGGTGCTGTCCAGGGTGATGTGGTGCTGTCCCAGAGTGATGTGGTGCTGTCCCAGAGTGATGTGGTGCTGTCCCAGAGTGGTGTGGTGGTGTCCCAGAGTGGTGTGGTGGTGTCCCCGAGCGATGTGGTGGTGTCCCCGAGCGATGTGGTGCTGTCCCAGAGTGATGTGGTGCTGTCCCAGAGTGATGTGGTGCTGTCCCAGAGTGATGTGGTGCTGTCCCCGAGTGATGTGGTGCTGTCCCCGAGTGATGTGGTGCTGTCCCAGAGTGGTGTGGTGGTGCCCCCGAGTGATGTGGTGGTGCCTTCAAGTGATGTGGTGGTGTCATCGAGTGGTGCCCTTGAGTGATGTGGTGGTGTCCCCGAGTGATGTGGTGGTGTCCCCGAGTGATGTGGTGGTGTCCCCGAGTGATGTGGTGGTGTCCCCGAGTGTTGTGGTGGTGACCGCGAGCGATGTGGTGGTGACCGCGAGTGATGTGGTGCTGTCCCAGAGTGATGTGGTGCTGTCCCAGAGTGATGTGGTGCTGTCCAGGGTGATGTGGTGGTGTCCCCGAGTGATGTGGTGGTGTCCCCGAGTGATGTGGTGGTGACCGCAAGTGATGTGGTGGTGACCGCGAGTGATGTGGTGGTGCCCGTGGTGGTGTCCCCGTGATGTCCCAGAGTGATGTGGTGATGTCCCAGAGTGATGTGGTGCTGTCCAGGGTGATGTGGTGCTGTCCCAGAGTGAGGTCGTGCTGTCCCAGAGTGGTGTGGTGGTGTCCCCGAGCGATGTGGTGGTGGTGTTCAAAATCTTGCAGTCACCAATGAGAAGGCCCTCTGTCAAGGCAAGCTCGCTTAAATTTAGGAAGTGAATGAAGAAAAGCATCCAGAAGCAAAGAGACCTACTCGGGATATAGATATTGAAACTATTCCTCAAATAGAGTGGGCCAGATTTATATATGGCATGATGAACAATGCACTGAGATTTAAAAGTAATCCTTTTAGCAGACGCAAGCTAGTACAGAAGAGCATGAGGCAGGTCAAGGCAAACCATGAGCAAGCTTGACTACAATGATTTTGAAAGTGCTTGAACTTGTTCAACACACCATGTGAGGCACCAAAGAAAATGAAATTACAGTAGTCAAGACGACAAAGTATAGTTAGTTGCCTGAACCACTATCAGGCAGGCTGAAGGAGGTAGTAGCGGAACAGTTAGAACCAGCGAGAAGGAAACAGCAAGATGTTAGGTGATTTGCCTGCTTAACCAAAGTCAGGTTCTCGATCAGATGGAAATCAAGGGTTTTAAAAGACTGGACTGTGAGAGTGGGGGCGGATTAGACCAAGTTGGGGGCAAAAACACAGAAGGGAAAGGTCTGGCCAAATAGAAATTAAAAAACCTCCACTGTTCAGCTTCCCCACATATTCACACCTTTCCACTGCCCCACTGCCGAACTGACTACACCTTTTGACAGGACTAGAAGACAGACAGATATACTTCCTAAAGCCCCTTCCATCAAACTTTTCCTTGAACTTCACGTTCATCCAGTGGTTTAACAAAGGTGTCGTAGGTCACAATAATAGCAAGGCAATGTGTCATTTTGCCCCCCCCAGGTTAGTAAATGACAGCCATAATTGGGATGCAGTGGGTCCCTAACAAACTATGCCCTGATGCCACTCTATCTACTAAATTAATAATAATTACAGTCCGACAGATTTTGCACTGTCTCATAACATTTGCCCAAACATATTCCAGGCCCCGCCTCCCTCAACGCCTCGCCTATTTTGCCTCTCCAAGCCCTCCCCTTCCCAGCCCCAATGAGTTCTCACGTGTGGGCACAGCCGTTGATGCACACGGGTCGCTGGTAGACTTCGAGACAGATAGGACAGCTGTATTGAGCCTCCAGGCTCTCGGGCGCAGGCTGGGACTGATGCCGGTTCCCGGACACAAAGCTACGGAACATGGCCATCCTCAGGGGGAGATGCAACAGCAGGCCGAGGACAGAACCACAACAAAGCCGTACGTCACTGTTTGCCGACGCGCCTTTGTGACGTCTTTAGTGAGCGCAGGACAAACAACGGACGCTAATCACTTAGCCATTACACAGGTAGGTGTATTGAACATAGAAATAGGACAAACATTACGGCTCCTTGTATGGTGATGATTGAGGTCTGTGTCAGTCGTATTTTGTTACTCTGTACCATCTACAACGATTCCCAACAGACTGTGTTAATTAGTTCGTTTTCTGCTAACATATACTAATTATTCCTGCCCGAGGACATATGGACCTTTGCCTCCCTTTCTGCTCGGTCTGCAGTCTCTGTGGTAAATTTACCGCGACATATGGTGAGGCACTAGAACTGGTCTGGCAAATCCAGGATGTGTGGTAGCCCTATCAATGCTCTTAGGAATTTTGTTAAGAAACGGACCCGCTCTTTGTTAAGGGTGGCCAACTTTCCATTATCACTTTGTGGGTTACTTTGGGCGCATAGAGACGCAGTACCGTGTCCGGAGACAGTCCTCAGAGGATGTTAATTGGAGAGCAGGGGGCTTAGTTGTGTGGCACATTTTGGTGGTTTCATTCTTAAACCCTCTCGTTTAGATCTGGCCATTTTGAAAGATATAATTTGACTGAGAAATGTGCTTATCGAGTATGATTTCTATTCATAATGTATTCAGTTCTAATCCCTTTACCATCTCCAGACGTGACAATAGACCCAATCAGTGCTTGAAATGGAAAAATAGAAGTGCAGGTACTCTGTAGCAGAGTACCTGCTTGTTTCTGAGAAGTGCAGGTACTCTGTAATTAAAAGTATAGCATTTCTCTTGAGAAGTGTGTGAGAAGTTGGCCTGATATGCAGTGCTCACTATTCTAGTGATCACTATGCATCAGTCCAAACGACCCTTATGGTGATTGGTTGTAAGTCAACCTTAGACCAGCTATCCTATTAGCGTGGATACGAGCAGTCTTGGGGCTAAACTCTAGAGGGCGTGTTAAGCCAGCTGTTATACCATCACATATACCCCTTGAACACCAAGTGAAAGGACACCACACAAGTGTTATGAAAATACAGTGTATTTATTTTAAGTCACAACAGCCCTGTACTCTTTATGAGGACAGGGTACTAAGCATACAACAAAACTCTTAGGAAAATACTTCAAGTGCACAATCTACACAAATGCCCGAGGGCACGGAAAGTTTAGTGTTCTCGGGCGAACCCGATAAGGTAAGTCGGAAGCGACAGTGACTCTGGACCCTTAGATAATGAGGCTATGCGGGCACCGAAATGCCGAAGTTACCTAGCCCAGGGGCTGCGGCTGCATAAGTCTTTACAGACGTCGGGAGTCCTCGCTGACGAACCAGGAGCCGGAAGGAAGGAGTTGCTGGCCGGCGACCAGTGGAGATAGTTCGTAGAGATCCAAGCCTGGATCAGAGATGGATGACACCTGAAAGCAGAGGGGACCAAGTTCGTAACTACTAGCCAGTAGTCAGAGGGTACCAGGAGGGCACCGGGTGATCGTCACCTCGACTAGGTGAGTGGGCGACGCTAGGCTCTGCAGTCTCACGGACCAGGAGGCGTTGTCGGCGACCAGGATGGAGGTGCGAGCTGTCCCACGAAGGTTGATGCTGTCGTCGTCGCTGGGCCCAGGATTGGGGCAACAAGCCTTGGCAAATTCAGGGCCACGTGGTGGACCTAAAATGGCGTCTTGAGGGGACCAGGAGGGTCCGGGGTGCTCCTCTTTCAGAAGGGAGCAAAGGCCAGTCTGGAGCAACCAGACCAGCAGCGTTGTTGTCGGGCGTCGTCGAGAAGGCCATAAGCCAGCGGCTAGTAGCCAGACAACGTGATGAGCAGCAAAAAGCAGAAGGGCCCCACGCAGATCGTGGAGATACTGGGAGGCTGAACTTCGGTGCTGGAGCTGCTCAGGGTCGGGGCTTCTCGGACCCCAAAGCACTCACCAGAGGATCCCTCGGCGGTCGTGCTGGTTTAGAAGTCGTGCAGGTTCTGAAGATGGCCGGTCCCTCGAGGTCTCGTCGCACCCACGGATCTCAGCTGAGCTGACGATGTGGGTAGAGGTCAGAGGTGCCAGGGAAGCCGGTTCTCGTCGAGCTGGGCAGTCGGATTCCTGAGGAAGGACGTGCAGCAAACCGCAGAGTTCTTAGATGGTGCCTGCGGATGCAGGGTGACTACTCCTTAGCCACAAGGGAGAAATCTTGAGAAGAGTCTTGAGTTCCTTTCGTAGAAAGTCGTTTCTTGATTCAAAGATGATCTAATTTGGAAGGGTCCCCGCTCCTGCCTTTATCCTAAAGAAAGGGGTGGGTACGCGACTAGGTCCTGCCCTAGGGGTGGGACCAGGAAGGGGGGTGGTTACACCCCTCTCCCATGCCGGACTTTCCCCAGTTCAGGGGCTGGAGTGCCCCTGGAACTGGTTCTAGCCGGCAGATGCGTAGTGAGCACCGGGGTGCCACTCCGCAGTCACCTTCCTGTAAAGCCCTGCCTACCCAGGATACACAAAACCCTGTCTGGGATGGTGCGAGCACCGCCCCGGACAGGAAACCCTTTGTCCAAGCTCTCCTCGCTGGAAGGACTCCCAGCAGCAGGAGGTCAGACTCGTGTCTGTGGTGGCAGCATCCATTTTGTGGAGCTGAGGCTTCAGTTAACTTTAACCGGGGTTCACAGTTACGTACATGTCGTGTCCCTCTAGAAGGGTGGAATGCTAACCCCGTCGCCAGCATTGGTGAGGGGTCAGTATCCCGATTCGTATGACACCTTACTCGACATGTCTTGATAACGCGATACCGAAGTTAGCAATATATGGTACGCGTTATCATGGAACAGCCATTGGGACTTGGTTCCGCAAGCTGCAACCGGGCTCGGCTCATGCCAGAGCGCCAATTCACCCGATTCCACGCACTCTGCCTTCAGGATTGTCAAGGCCTGCCATAGGAGTGACTGATAGGAACTCGGGTGTCCATTTTAGGGTTAGATATAGATATACTATATCTAAAGCAAAGGGCGAGTACACCACCTTGCCCCAGCTGTCGTGCAGCCAGTTGTGTCAGATTTAGATGGCCATCCAGGGGTGGCATAATACATGCTTCAGCCCCTGGTAGGCCCTGGGTACACCGATGCCCTGAGTTACAGGGTCTGACAAGGTGGCCCAATTCCAATTGGGTAATGCACCTAAGGTACACACATCAATTTAGCGAGAGAACAGCTAGGCTGTGGGTCTGATTGGCAGGCCCACAGCCAGAGAAAGTCGTAAACCAGTGAAACAAAAGCAAAAAATCTGGGTGATCATAGGATTGCAGACCCTACTCTCCTACAAAATGTACTCTACCTCCCAAAATAAAAAAGTGCTGGTACTACGTACCGGACAGTACTGGCCCATTTAAAGCATTGGACCCAATCCATGCGGGAGCCTCCCGATTTTTAAAGCCATAAATTACTTCATTTTAGCTGTCTCCCCCTAAAATTTCCTCTGCTTAAAAAGGTAACCGGGAGAAAGAACATTCTCTTACTTATTTATTTCAAGTCTCCCACTTTCCTCTTCTAAAATGTTGACATATCTAAACCATAACTGTTCACTATTGCAACTTTTAACAACCAAGTTTAAAAATGAACAACTCTAGTATCAAGAATGGAATGAAACAGCCTTCAACTTTGAATCACTAATGATACATATCCGTATATGTCACGCATACTGCCACGTAACCACCTCCTGCCACGACTTGATCAAGTGGGTGCATTTTAGCAATAGAACTAATATACTTGGCATCTAATCTCAGCTTCAACAGTTCACCTAAATATGATGGACACTGTATTTTGAAGGTGGGAAGGGCCCACAACACTGGGACATTTCCCTGGGAATACCAACCTCATGGCCTTGCTATCAGAATCACTACTACGTCAGCTGTGGTCTATTAGTGCAGTTGAAAACATAAAGCCAAGAGACATAGGAGCCCATTAGGATGTCGGGCCTGACGTAAAACGGGACCTCCCGCCATAAGGGCGGCGGTCCCGTGGGGGCCCTTAGGATGCGCCCGCCACACTGGCGGGCGCATCCCGCATCTTTAACATTGCGGCGGGCTGTGCTGAAAGCACCGCTCGCCGCAATGCTAAAAATGCACATTGTGAACTTCAATGCACAACGTGACAGGCACCGTGCGGTGCCTGTCACTTTGTACAGTGAAGTGCAGGGGGGTACCATAGGTACCCCCCATGTGCACCCCCCACCTCCCCCCCCCCCGAGTCCCTGGGGGCCAGCAAAAGTCCCCCACAAGACATTCCCACATGCCTTTCCGTGGCGGCAACGGCTTGCGTGCCAGTGCGTGGGCGCATCTAGTACTGTAAATAAATGTTTGCTTTCCATGTTATTTTATTTAATCCTTCATATTACATTTCTGCTGCTTCTAAACACTGGGCAAAGCAGATGTTACTACTACGCAATTTAATGGTATTCAATTTACCAACCTTAGATGGATGGCTGAGCGTACCCTGCCGGATTTAAACGTCTGACCTAATGATCACATCATTTTTATAGCTTTTCACAAAGTTGTGTACTCAGAAGCCCATGCCAACTTAATCACTCATTCAAGAATTCTTTATTTTTACACCTGCATGACAGATTTTCTATTTCACATGTATAATAGCAAATGTGTTACGAGCTATAAAGATAACCTTGCTGCAAATTTCTTACATAATCTCCACAAACTAAAATGCATACTTAATTTCTACTACCTAGTACTTTATTTCTTTTAACTAATTAGTTCCCTCATCTCTCTGAGGTCATGTGCTCTTAACTGTAACCTTCTTCCGACCTTCTCCTTTAATTAAAAGTGGAAGTTAAATGCTGGTGATGATATATACTTGAATTTTGAAAGTTACTTTTATCTTACCATGCCGTCGTGACCCAATGGTAAATAGGGGTGGGCGAGGCAGCAGTCTTGCTTGCTTCTAAGAGCCCGTATGCAAGCCAATTCCTGAAAATAGTTGGCATTTAAATCATGCACCAATCATCATGTAAAAATATAAAAATATCTTTTCACATTTCAGAAGTGGATTTGTTTAACATGAAGAAGTGCTTTACATGTGTACATCAGATTATATCACTGCATTGAGAGATTATTATTAAAATTGATCATTTATGCCCCCACTCTGACGACAATACCATTAGTGATGTAACAGGCAAGCCAGGTGCAAGCATTGGCATAGCCAATGGGTCTCGCCTTTGGGACCTTATAGGTGTTTAGCCATGCAACAGTTGATGTTGTTGCAACAAGGATATTGTGCTGCATAACTAAATACTTATACGGTCCCAAAAGCGAGACCTATTGGCTATGCCAATGCTTGTTATCTTGGCTTCCCATTTGGCCAACTTGTGTGCTCTTCGTCATTTATGCCTCTGCTCCCTTTTTGTCAAGATTGGGAGTTTTGCAATCAATTTAAAAGCCTGTTAGAAAGTGTGTGGTTAAAACAATGGATGGATATTACCTGGGGAGGTGTGGAGGTGCGTTCTAGTCCTTAGCGAGCGCGTGATGACGCGACACGCAAGGACGAGACCGCAGGAAGTGGTGCGCATGCGCGAGCGGCGCAATGCGCATGTGTAGAGCGGCTCGGAGTGTGATAGATGTAAGACGCCCGGCGCTCTTTCTGTTAACGACGCAAATAAAGAAATAGCTTCTTAAAGCCAACACTGAGTCTGCCTGGTACTTCTGGCATAATAGGAACTTTACAGTGGCGACGAGGTCGGGATATTCCCACAAGAAGCACAAGCTGCTTCACAAAAAAAAAGAAAAAAGAAAGAAGCACACACAAGAGCAGCAGCCATTTGAAGAAGACTGCAGGGCACCGGTCAAGGACAAAGGCAAAGAAGCACACTGGCAGAGAGTCGCAGGAAGAGCGTGGCAGAGGCACAAATTCGTGAGACGCCCCCCACCACGTGCACCAGGGCCAAGAACTGAGGCGAACAAGGAAAAGAAGCACGGTAAGAGGGTAGATACACCCCACTGAGGCCCTGGCGGAACGGGGAGAGAGAAGTGAAGGGGGAGAAAGAGAAACCCGAACCAACAAGGCAGAAACGCAAGCGCGCCTGGGAGCCCTAGAAATCAAGGGGGAGAACCGAGGAACAGGCCAAGATGAGTACACAAGCATCTTCCCTTACAGCGCCGATTCCGTTTCTGCCCAAACCAGAGAAACCCCAGATTGTATTGTATTATAGCCATACTTTTTTAGCGCAACAGCCTCCCTGAGGGTGTTCTGGCGCTTTGACTCTTCCTGGCCTGACACACGAAAGCAAAGTTACACTGCCCTAGGAAAGAGATAGGATTGAAATCCTTTCTTAAAGGAGGTAAGTTCAACAGCACTCCTTAAGGTCAAGGGAAGGGAGTTCCAGAATTTGGCTGCAGTGTATCCAAAGGAGCGGCCGCCCATCCGTAACCTTTGAATTCTGGGCACCACCACCAGACACGCTGATGAAGATTGCAGAGGTCTGGCTGTCTTGTACCATGAGAAAAGTTCCTGCAACCGAACAGGCCCCTGCCCATGGAGGGCCCTGAAGACTATGCAAGATGCTTTGAAGCTGATACGCTGGTGGACAGGCAGCCAGTGAAGGTCTTTTAACCCCAAGGAAGAGGAAGCCGAGCACAGCCGAGAAAGGGCCAGCTTAGCTGCCATGTTCTGAATGCGCTGCAGCTTACCGATCAAGGTTCCAGGGGCACCCAGAAGCAGTGTGTTACAGTAATCAAGCCTGCTAAGGATGAAATGGGAAGACTGGAGGGAATACTTCAAGAACTATCTAGAAGCTCTAGAAGATAAAAATGGAGAACCCTTTCCCAACGTAAGGAGAAGAAGGATACTCTTAAATAATCTGGGTCCGGAAGGGATAAGAGTTTTCACGAACTTGGTTCCCACGACTAGACCAGCAGCCGATGATGATGCTTTAAAGCATGTCCTAGAAGATCTCGATAATCACTACCGACCTGCAGTGTGCATCTCCATTGATTGTTTTAACTTCCAGTAGAGGAAGCAAGAAACGGGAGTATCAATCGACTACTACGTGGCGGCGTTGAGAAGGTTGGCAATTACATGCAAGTATGGGGCACTACAAGACGACTTCATAAAGGACCAAATTGTGATGCACACCACCAGTAAGGCGGTACAGGACAACTTGTGGGCGAATGTAGAGGCGACGCTGAAAGAAGTAATAGCGATACTAAGGAAAGCGGAACTGTTGAAGCAATGCGCTGACGCAGCAAAAAGGGAGAACGCACAGAGGCCCATGGTGAACAAGGTGGATGATGCAGAGTACACTGGACGAAACAGAATGACGGCTGGAGATAATAAAGGAACGAAAAGATGGCCAGGAAAGTCAGGTCAAACGTGGAAACCGTCCCCGGAGAACAAATCCACATGTTACAGGTGCGGAAGTACGAACCACGCGGCCCAAGACAAACGTTGCCCAGCATTCCGGGCGATATGCATGTTCTGTGGCCTAATAGGTCACTATGAGAAGGTATGTCGCAGGAAGGGCAAGAAGACGGTCGTGAAATATGTGACGCAAGACCGACCGGAAGGTGAAGAAGAAGAACTGGACGAAGACGATCTGGTGCTGTGTATCGAGGAACAAGTGCTGGGACTAGACAACAGACGCTCGAGTAAGCCACAGGCTGACATGCTGATTGGAGGAGTGAAGATCAAGTTGGCGATAGACTCGGGCTCCCCGTACATGATAGTCCAAAGATCCATATGGGAGGAAGAGTTCAAACCCAGCCTGGGTCCCAATTTAGAACCGCCAGACATTCGGCCGGTATCATATACCGACACCCCGATCCCCATGGTGGGCTACCGGATCCTGAAGTTTGAATTCTGGGGAAGAACGGCAGACTACAAACTGTATGTGGCAGAGAAGGGCCCGTCAGTGTTGGGATGGAGAGATCAAGGAGACCTGGGGATTAAGCTGGACCCGGGAGGCAGAGAACAAATACTGCTAACAGACTGTGAGTGCTGGCCAAATCTGGAGAAAATGAGAAAAGAATTCCCGAAGGTGTTCAGAGGTAAAGTCGGGAAACTTGAGAAATTCACGCACAAAATCCTGCTCAAGGAAAACTCTTGCCCGGTGTCCCACAAAGTCCGGAACGTGCCCATAGCGGCAAGAGAAGCGGTGCAACAAGAACTACACAGACTGGAAGAACAAGGGATTATTGAGCACATAGACAGTTCAGAATGGCTATCTCCCTTGGTAGTAGCACGAAAACCCAACGGCAAGGTGCGTTTGTGTGTGGACCTGCGTGAGTTAAATTAATGCCTGATTGTGGAGAAATTCCCGTTGCCCAGGATTGAAGAAATGCTAGCCAGAACAAGGGAAGTAAAGTGGTTATCCACCATTGACCTAGCATCTGCTTATCATCAGATAGACTTGCATCCATCTAGCCGAAAATTCACTTCCTTTATAACACCGTTTGGATGCTATCAATTCCGCAGAATGCCCTTTGGGCTGGCATCGGCCGCGGCGGTGTTCCAAAAGCTGATGCACCGTCTGTTCAAGGAAGTTGACGGCATCCAGTATTTCCAGGACGAGATCTTGGTGATGGGGCTAGACCGTGAAGTCCACGACCGGAAACTGAACAAAGTTCTGAGCGTGCTACAGGAGAAGGGTTTGACAGCTGAATGGAACAAATGTCGGCTAGGAATGACATCAGTCACCTACCTAGGTCACGAAATTGGAGGACACAGGATCACCCCTAAGAGAGAAAATGTGAAGGCTATCTGTGATGCCAGAGCCCCCGTCAACAAAGAGGAAGTGAGATCCTTCCTAGGGATGGCCGAATACTATATATAGTAAGTTCGTTCAGCACTTTGCTACAAAAACACATCAATTGAGACAGCTCATAAGAAACAAGACGACATTCCATTGGGATGAAGAAGCACAAAAAGAATTCAAAGTGTTAAAGAAGGACATAAGCCAGGCGGTGCTGTTGCATGAACATGATCCCCTTGGACAGACCATACTGACCACTGATGCCAGTGAAAAGGGACTAGGAGCGGTTCTTGCGCAAGAAAGATAAAATGGCACTGTGGAGACTCTTAGCTTCGCATCCAGAGCGTTATCCCCTACTGAACAAAAGTTCAGTGTGATTGAGAAGGAAATGCTGGCGGTGGTATGGGCCATGGGGAAGTTTAGGCAGTTCCTGTGGGGCACGAGATTTCATCTGCAAACGGACCACAAACCGTTGGTCAAAGTACTAATCTCGAGTGGGCATGCAACTGCCACCCCACGCATAGCCAAAATGACGCTGAAGCAGCTAGAATATAGGTATGATGTGGAGTACATACCGGGGACACGCAACAAGGTGGCTGATTACCTTAGTCGAGCCTCGCCTATGGAAGAGGCGCCAAGTTAGTCACTGGAGGATGAAGAGATGATAGCGGTAATGGAGGATTCTGAAAGAGTAATCAGCAGGCAAGAATGGGAGCAGGCGTATGAGGAGGATGAAGATATGAAGGAGGTCAAAGACTGCTTCCTCGGTGGGTGGCCAGAGAAAAGGAGGATGATGGAAGTTATCTGGAAATTCTACGAAGTAAGGGATGAACTGTCGATGAGCGACTCTGGAATATTCTTATATAGAGGTGACAAAGTGGTGCCTCCCAAGAAACTGATCCCGCTCCAGCTGGGCCAGCTACATGAAGGGCATCTGGGCATCGTTAAAACGAAATTGCGTGTGAAGCAAATGTATTAGTGGCCGGGACTGGACAGTCAAGTGGAAAGGCATGTGAGGGAATGTGACCAGTGCCAAGGAGCAGACAAGATATTGAAGCCATTGAGACCTGCGTTAGGAAGATTTGACCAACCCCGCAACCCGTGGGAGGATGTATCGGTTGACATTCTGGGACCCGTGTTGGATAACAAAGGGATGCCGAAATACCTGTGTGTTTTGGTGGACAAGTATTCCAAATTTATTTATTTTATTTTATTGCACTTGTATTGCGCACAGCTACCCGCAATGGGTTTCCCGGCGCCAGGGACAGACTAGAGAAGAAAACAGGCAACTGCAGAGAGGGGAGACACAAGACCGAAAGATTTAAAACAGAAGAGTTTTCAGTTTTTTACGGAAAGCGAGAAGACTTGTTTCTGTTTTTAGCGCCAACGGGAGAGCGTTCCACATCTTAGGTCCAAGATATGCAAATGAACAGCCTCCCATTTTTGCCAATCGGATTCTAGGAATCGCAAGATTGCCACTGTTAGATGACCTCAGAAGAGGCTGATATGGCTGAGCAAGATTCTGCAAGTAAATAGGAGCAGAACCTTGACGAATCTTAAAAAGAAGGCATAAAGTTTTAAAGGCCACACGATCCGAAATTTTTAACCAATGAAGGTCACGTAGAGCTTGCGTTGCAGACATTCTTCGAGGGACATTGCGCAGCAGGCGGGCAGCTGAGTTCTGTACAACCTGGAGTTTATTGATTGTGGCTTTATCTGCTCCTAGATAAAGCACATTACCGTAGTCGATATGAGACATTACAAGGGCCTGTACGACAGTTCTACGAGTGGACTCAGGCAACATCCATATGATCTTCTGCAACCAACGAAGAGTGTTAAAACAGATTGCAGCGACCTTAGTTGCCTGCTGCCTCATCGAGAGTTTGTCGTCAATCAGGACACCGAGGTTGCGAGCAACAGGCACAGGGGTAGGCAGTGGGCCCATATCACTGGGCCAGTGTCTTGAACCCCATAGATCTTTTTGTTTGCCAAGTATGATCACCTCGGTCTTATCTCCGTTGAGCTTTAACAGATGTGTTTGCATCCAAGCTGCAACACGAGAAAGGCCGATTTTAAGGGCAGAAGTGTCCTGAACCCTGCTGTTGGACAAAGAGAACACAATCTGCGAGTCGTCTGCATATGAATATATAGACAAACCGGCGTCCTCTACAATAGAAGCAAGCGGTCTGATGTAGATATTGAACAACAGAGGGCTCAATATAGACCCTTGGGGGACGCCGTGGGCAGAGGAATGGATCACAGATTCAGCTTTATTTGAGAAAACTTGAAAGGTGCGCTCATTAAGAAATGAGGTCACCCAGGCAAGCGCTGATCCAACAACACCAAGGGAACGGAGAGACTCTAATAGGATGGAATGAGACACGGTATCGAAAGCAGCGCTTAAATCAAGGAGAATAAGCGCAAAGGTCTCACCGCCATCGATACCGTGTCGGAGTCGCTCAGTTACCCCAAGGAGTGCGGATTCGGTGGAATAGTTAGCGCGAAAGCCTGATTGGGAAGGATGGAGATATCCCATGTTTTCAACAAATTCATTAAGCTGGGTGTTAACGTGACGCTCTAAGATTTTAGAACAAGCTGGCAGCAGGGATATGGGCCTAAAGTTGGCAAGATTTGTGATGTCAGCACCAGATTTTGTAAGCAAGGGAACGACCATGGCATGTTTCCAATCCTGTTCCACCCGAGATTCAGTGAGAGAGATGTTTAGTAACCTCATTAGGAATCTCCGTGGTTCAAGGTCAAGTTGTTTGAGTATTTTCATAGGGACAGGGTCCCGCGGAGAACCTGACCTGATGCTTTTTAAGCAGGATAGGAAAGAGGAGTCGTCGAATGGTATCCAGTTGTGAATGAGCTCAGTAGGGGAGGTGAAAGCATTACAAAGAGGGCGAGGTTGGGAGGAATCAATAGAAGGTGGAAGGGAGGCCAGAGATTGATAGATGCCCTCGACCTTAGATATAAAAAAGTCTGCAATGGCATTACATTGTGTGCCAGCTAATGGCCAGAAATACATGTGCAGGAAGAGATGGACACAGACACAATCATCAAGTTTCTCACCTCAGTGTTCCTGAGAGAAGGAATCCCGAGGACGATCCTCAGTGACAATGGTCCACAGTTCACGACGGAGAAGTGGAACAAGTACGCGAAAAGGAATGGAATCAAAGTGAAACACACATCAGTGTACCACCCGTCGAGCAATGGACAGGGGGAAAGATTTAATAGAGTCCTCTTGGGATCCATACAAGCTACCATCACAAAAGGAAAGGATTGGGAGAAGGAAATACAAAGCATGTTGTGGGCGTATAGGATCACCCCCACCTCCACAGACTACAGTCCTTTCCAGGTCCTAAGAGGCAGGCACCCGTTCACGAAGGACAATGTGGTCTGGAGAGAGAAGACCGTCACCAGCAAATGGTCGCCTGCTGTAGTCCAGCACAATCTCGAAAGAGCCCAAAAAGTATATACTGAACACTATAAGCGGAGAAGAAATGTGAAGGAGGCAGCTTTGGAAAAAGGGGAATGGGTGAGAGTCAAGTTGGCTGTGCTAAAAAGGAAAGGAGAAAGCAAGTACAGCCCACCCATGCAAGTGGAGGAAGTATATGACAGGGCTGCGCTGCTTAGTGATGGAAATGTGTGGTCCCAAGACCGCATGGCTAAAATCAATAAGATTCTACAGTGGCCTGAGGAAAAAGAGAATAATCAACAAGATCAAGGATTGAGAAGCACAGGAGAGATAAAGATGGAAGAAAGGGAAAGCCAAGAGGAAGGACAGGTGTATGCAGAAGGAGAAGATCTGGAAGCTCTGAGGGTAGAGGAAGAGAGGGTTGAAAAGGACTTGACACCCCAGGAAAATGAACTGAGTCAAATGGGAAGCGGAATGTTGAGCCCGGTGAGAAATGGTGGCCGAGAAGCTTCTACCCCGCTAAGGCGTACACGTGCTGGGAGAGCGGTAGTCTTACCAGCTCGTTTCAGAGACTTTGAATTGGGGTGTTGTTGAAACCGTGGACTCTTAGCGTGTTTTGTTGTTTGTATTAAAATAGGGAGATATGTGGTGTTGCGGTCTAGTCCTTAGCGAGCGCGTGATGACGCGACACGCAAGGACGAGACCGCTGGAAGTGGTGCGCATGCGCGAGCGGCGCAATGCGCATGTGTAGAGCGGCTCGCAGCGCGATAGATGTAAGACGCCCGGCGCTCTTTCTGTTAACGACGCAAATAAAGAAATAGCATCTTAAAGCCAACACTGAGTCTGGCTGGTACTTCTGGCATAATAGGAACTTTACAGGAGGGAGCAGTGCCCTCTTCTCTACTAAGCTGACCAAAATGCAATATGGTATTTGTAGCAAGTAGTAGTGTGCTGCATCTCGGGTCTACTACTTAAGAAACTGATAATGGGCAAATTATTCTTTCCCTGTGCTTCTGTCCACAGACAGATCTGAAAATATGTCAGTGCTTTGAAACAGGCGCAATGGGAGAAATGAACATCAAGAGCATACTCGCCGCCCCGATGAGGTCCCTAGCACGGGTTTCATTCACACATTCAGGGCTGTTAATAGGCAGGTAGCTGGACTTGAATTTCGCCAGCTGAAGGTGCTCCTTGAAGCTGCATTGTTGATCACCACTCCTGTTCTCCAACTCGTCACTGCAAGCAATTCCACGGATAGGGACCTCTTTCACGGGTCCTAAATGGCTGAAAGAGTGACAGTTGCTTAACTTTTAAAAGTGTTAGAAATGGCTTGGAACTAAAATGCAGGACAATGGGCGTCCTGCAGTGCCTCCTGTATAGGCAGTGGAACAGGAACCGTGATTGGAGGCCACACCTGCAAAATGCAAGACGGTTGGCCATCCTAGTTTATGATAGGGGCAAATTCTTCAGATATACCACTGAGTAATACAGAGATAAAGAAAATGCATCACATTTTGCCAATAGAATATCATAACCTCATTAAAGACTGTAACTCGGGCTACATTCAGAATACTGTTTTAGACCGAATGACTGACAGTAACGGAGGTAAAGGAAAAATATTTCCTATTAACTTTATTTTTTATTTCCAAGCAACAAAGCCGTTTCGCACATTTTTTGAAAAATTAATTGCTGTTGTGAATATATATTTTTCTCTATTATTATCTCATACCGTAAGACCCTAGGAACAATGACCTGTCATTCTTTATTTTGTTTTTTAATATAATACAGTCATTCTAATATACAGGGAGCAGCATTCAAACATGGCCGCCGCATTGACACCCATATGGTTAGGAGGCTGTCACGTCTAGCAGGAAAGGTAGTCTTTCTTCTACCTCCATGAGTTATTGATGTAGTCGTGTTGCTGGTAAAGTTTTGCTGTCAAAGCCGGGAGAGGGTGACGGTGTGGTGCGGCGAAGCCATGTGCCAGGTGGAAGAGGAAGATGGGCAGTACTGCCAGGACATGGAGGGAGAGCAGCAGAGAGTAAGGTGAGGAGCCGGAAGAAGCTTTTGATACACGTTCAGTACGAGGCTGACCCAGTCTTAAAGCTTATTGCTGTGCGAACCTTGGTGGCTTTACCATGCTGCGTGTCAGCTGGCCGTCGCAGTATTTTGCACACTGCTGGCACAGTGAAACGTGCTTCACCATGTACAAATCCGCTACATATTAGTTCAGTTCTGTACGTTGTCCTTAAAGGCTAACATTTACACATACATTGGGGCTGCACGTTCTCTCATCTATTTGAGTTTTTTATTGTTTGTACAGCGTACACACACATGCTTATTTTTGTAGACTTTAACTACGCTTAAGAGTATATAGTGCTGATTAGACAGTGCTGTGTATACACTGGGACACTGTTTACAGTGGTCATGTGTTTATTGTATAGGCATGTGGAATAATATTTATACATTGGTGTTGCGTGACATGTTTACAACGAATAACGTTTACTTTTATTTATTTTATATGTTCAATTTTTATAGCCTGGTTAACTTAAGCTGTGAGCACTTTACGGATACCTGTGCGAAAAGGTAAAATCACATAATTTGCTTGAGGAGTATAATACAAATTCACATTTATTGACAAATTAAGAATATGGTTGATTATGATAGGAATAGACTACGGGAAGTATTTCAGGTCCACAGCGAGCTGGGAGAATCAATTCGAATTTACTTTAATACACACTCAACGTGATCAACGTTCTTACTGTCAATGATAAATCTTGCAGCTGCTTTGAGGGCTTCTTTTTGTGGCGCTGACCGAATTTAAGTAACAGTGAGTAAAAGAACGAGCGCCCACATAACCTGTTTTTGATCATGAGCAGGAATAGATTTATTTCAAAAGTTTTATTTAACAGGTTTGTTCAAGCTAGGTGTTTCACAGTCTATTAATGTCAAGTCAGGACAAAACCCCCTTTATCTTCCGAGTCCACATCACCACTCTCCTGGGTCGATAGCATTCCCACCTGAGGACTTTGTTAAACCTAAGGTGCTTCAGCCAAACTAAAATAGCTCTTCATGACTCGGTGTCCGTATCCATTCCAGTGGAGGCTCTAGCTTTCACCTTGTCAGTGCCATTCGTATTGCCCTGGGCAAGAGAGTATAGCCAGAACATTAAAATACCTCCCACTTAAACCATACCTCTGAACACAGAAAGCAAGCAATTCAGGCTTTCCTTAGAATCGTTCCCATCAACCTTTAATTCTTCTTCATCCATCTCTAATGCCACCCTTCCTTCTATTCCTACACCCATCTTTCCATGTCTTCACCTTTCAATTAACCCATCCATCCATCCATAAGCCCGGTCTGGTGGCTTAGTGGACTAATGCGTCCATTGTAGGGGCCTCTGTTTGACTTCATGGTCACAGGTTCAAATCCTGTGTTCACTCAGCCTTTCATCCTACTGAGGTCAATAAAATGAGTACCATTGAGTTGGGTAACAATAAACATTTGTTATCCCGGGCCAAGGTGCCCTTCTGGGTGAACGTGCGCTTTACAAATACACGTCATGTTATGTTACATCCATGTATCTATCGATTCACTCTTCCATCCATCTGTCTTTTATTCCATACTTCCACCTATTAATTCTCTCACCTGTTGATCCTTTCAGTCTTTCATTCATGCGTTGATCCTTCAATTCACGTTCTTTTAACCTCCTTCTATTTTGTTTTTCCATCTTACCTTTACTACTTTCTTATCACCCTTTCATCTTCCTCCTGTTCTCTGTCTCTCTCCATCATTTTTAGGTCTCGACCTCTGCCAATGCGCTTGCGCATTGCAGATGTCGAGACATATAGAGGCGGAACAGGAAAGCTGATCAAGGGGCTTTGGCAGGCGGATTATGCAGAGTGCATGTGCCCATGCACGCGCTTGCCGTTTGCTCCCCGAGCCTCCTCGCATCAGACCCGCCACAGCAATGCCGAGAGCTTCACACTTCAAAGGAATGCTCTCCCCCACCCCCCCTCTGCGCAATGCCTCGCTCCCATTTGCTCCCCGTCTCTCCGTGCTTACAAGTAAAAACCAAATGTGTACTACGGATCAGTGTCGTCACGGCCGCTGAAAAAAACATTTCTTACACATAAACACTGAGAATAACCCCCTTTTCAACTCAAATGAACATTCCATTAGATTTAGACAAACTTGTTATTAATACTGCAGCCGAAGAAACCTGAAATGCACAAAACGGCATGCTAGCACCTTCAGAGCTGAAGCTAAACTACAATGTTGTATTAGAGATAGCTTGGCTAGGCTTCAAGTGAAGAGTGGCCTTCAAAAATGCGTTTTATCGGCAACCAAGGATAAGAGACGAGCTAAACCACATGCATGATGTGTTGCGACAACCTAACTGGTCACATGTGATTGCACTGACTAATTGTATCCCCATTACTAAAATGTAGCCATTGGATGGAAGTCACGTGCTGGACTTCTGCAATCGGTGCCGTCAAGTTATCCGTCACCCTGGGGGCCTGATCGCATTCTGCACGGTATGGATACTTTACTTCTAAAGTTACGAAAACAGATAACATATTTCACAATTGGTGTATCTATTTGATGTATACCCGTTTCAGCATTTTGGTGCATTGATTTCAAGTTCAAAGAGAAATGTTTAGGCAGTGTACCCAGGCTTACAGTAGTGATTCGGGAAGGGGGTGGGGGGACAGCATAAGTCAAAAAGGTTAAGAACCACGGGAGTACTGTATTACTCGGGTTGTGCATCAAGCAGCGCCCACAGTCTGAACTTACTCTTCAGCACATACCAACAAAGCTTGCCAGAGGCACTGCGCCCGTCTCGTCCCCCAGCCCGAGGCAGTGGGCTCTACCTCGGTGACCCTTACGACCCAAGCCAGGTGTGCACCAGTCCCAAGTGACGCAATTCCAATGTTCTCGGTTAGATTGTGCTATGAATGACATCCCTCTCTCTGTCCATTTTCTTACCTCCCTGTCCTTCTCAGCCTCCTTACCATAGCGCCATATTTCAACTATGCCTCTAGCTTTCACCCTCAAACACCCCCTCACCCTCACTCACCCTCTCAGCCACCCTCTCAGCCACCCTCTCACCATCACCATCACCCTCACACACCCTCTCACACACCCCGCACCCTTACCCTCACACCGCCTCACCCTTACACACACCCTCACCCTCACACCCCTTCACCCTCACACCCCCTCACACACCCTCACAGACTCTCACCCTCTCACCCTCACACCCCTTCACCCTCACACCCCTTCACCCTCACACCCCTTCACCCTCACACCGCTTCACCCTCACACCCCTTCACCCTCACATACCCTCTCACCCACACACACCCTCACACCCCCTCACCCCCCCTCACCCTCAAACCCCCTCTCATCCTCACCCACCCCTCACACACCCTCTCACCCTCAACCCCCTCACACCCCTCACCCTCAACCCCCACACCCCCTCAACCCCACACCCCCTCAACCCCACACCCCCTCAACCCCGTCACCCTCACAACCCCACCCCCTCACAACCCCACCCCTCACACCCCCACACCCCACACCCTCACACCCCCACACCCTCACACCCCCTCACCCTCACACACTCACCCCCACACACCCTCAACCCAGTCACCCGCACACCCTCACCCCCACACCCTCACAACCCCACACACTCCCCTCACACCCCCAGACCCTCGCACCCCTCACCCTAACACACCCCCTCACCCTAACACACCCCCTCACCCTAACACACTCACCCCCACACACCCTCAACCCCGTCAACCGCACACCCTCACCCACCCTCACAACCCCACACCCTCAAAACCCCACACCCTCACAACCCCACACCCTCCCCTCACACCCCCTCATCCCCCCACACCCTCGCACCCCTTCACCCTAACGCACCCCTTCACCCTAACGCACCCCTTCACCCTAACGCACCCCTTCACCCTAACGCACCCCCTCACCCTAACACACCCCCTCACCCTAACACCCCCCCCTCACCCTCGCCCACCCTCACCAGCATAGCATAACGAAACCTAGCATAACAAAACATAGCATAACAAAACATGCTATGTTGTAACAAAACAAAGCATAGGATAGCAAAACAAAACAGCATAACAAAACATAATAGAGCAAAACAACAAAGCATAGCATAGCAAAACAAAACATAGCAGAACAAAACATAGCAGAACAAAACATAGCAGAACAAAACAAAGCAGAACAAAACATAGCAGAACATAACATAAAGCATAGCATTACATAACATAAAGCATAGCATAGCATAACAAAACATAGCATAACAAAGCATAGCATAAACACAACAAAACACAACAAAAGATAGCATAACAAAACAAAGCATAGGATAGCAAAACTAAACATAGCATAGCATAACAAAACAAAGCATAGGATAGCAAAACACATCACATAGCATAACAAAACATAGCGTTGCACCCTCCAACTCCACCCTTCGCCCTCCAACTCCGCCCTCCAAACCCACCCTCCAAACCCACCCTCCAACTCCTACTCCACCCTCCATCACTCGGGGACACCACCACATCACTCTGGGACACCACCACATCACTCTGGGACACCACCACATCACTCTGGGACACCACCACATCACTCTGGGACACCACCACATCACTCGGGGACACCACCACATCACACAGCCCAACCACATCATCACTCAGCACCACAACAGCACTGTCCTTGCTTGCTACCAACAAGCATTGCCATAGCCAATAGGACTCGCATTAGGAAAGTGTAAGCTATTGGCTTTGTGAATAACGATGCTATTAATTTATATATTTTCAAAGCCAACACATATTAAAAAAATTTGTAATTTAATATACCAATAGCTCACACTTTCCTAATGCGAGACCTATTGCATTGCAAATGCTTGTTTTATCATGCTTACATTTTCTTTCTCACCCTTCTCTCTCATGCTCGCTTTCTCTATTTGTCATTCATCATTTTCATGATTTATTTTTCTCAGATTTTCTTAAATACACAGTTCAGTCGCTTGTCCATTCCCCACTGTCGAGGTATTTCTTAGTAGTGCTACCTATGAGCATTTTTGTCTGCAGACAGAAGACACCCATACAACAAGCATTGGAAATGCAATAGGGCTCGCATTAGGAAAGTTTGAGCTATTGGTCTTATAAATGAATTTTTTTTATTTATGTGTTATTTTTTAAAATAGATAAAGTAATAGCTTTGTCAATTAGAATGCCAATAGTTATAACTTTCGCAAGCACGTATAGCATTTGTAATGCAATATGATGTGTATTTACGTGACTTAGATGTATTGATATTACAAATAACAATGGCAATGCCAATAGCTTAAACTTTGTAAATAAATTTTGTGAAGATTATGTTCAGTGTTTTTTATTGTGACGAAAATCCAAGAACAGAAGTGAAATATTAACATCTTTTTGTGATTTGTAATAAAGCATGAAAGCTTGAAAACAGCTTGAAACATTGAAAGAACATATTTGAACCAGTGATGCAGTGGTTGCGCAGAGTGATGCAGTGGTTGCGCAGAGTGATGCAGTGGTTGCGCAGAGTGATGCAGTGGTTGCGCAGAGTGATGCAGTGGTTGCGCAGAGTGATGCGGTGGTTGCGCAGAGTGGTGTGTGCATCGGTGGAGGTTAGTGGGTGCATTGATGGAGCTGTGTGGTGGGTACATTGGTGGAGCTTAGTTGGAGCATCGGTGGAGCTGGGTGGTGGGTGCATCTGTGGAGCTGGGTGGTGGGTGCATCTGTGGAGCTGTGTGGTGGGTGCATCGGTGGAGCTGTGTGGTGGGTGCATCGGTGGAGCTGTGTGGTGGGTGCATCGGTGGAGCTGTGTGGTGGGTGCATCGGTGGAGCTGTGTGGTGGGTGCATCGGTGGAGCTGTGTGGTGGGTGCATCGGTGGAGCTGTGTGGTGGGTGCATCGGTGGAGCTGTGTGGTGGGTGCATCGGTGGAGCTGTGTAGGTGGAGCTGTGTGGTGGGTGCATCGGTGGAGCTGTGTGGTGGGTGCATAGGTGGAGCTGTGTCGGTGGAGCTGTGTGGTGGGTGCATCGGTGGAGCTGGGTGGTGGGTGCATCGGTGGAGCTGGGTGCTGGGTGCATCAGTGGAGCTGTGTGGTGGGTGCATCAGTGGAGCTGTGTGGTGGGTGCATCAGTGGAGCTGTGTGGTGGGTGCATCAGTGGAGCTGTGTGGTGGGTGCATCAGTGGAGCTGTGCGGTGGGTGCATCAGTGGAGCTGTGCGGTGGGTGCATCAGTGGAGCTGTGTGGTGGGTGCATCAGTGGAGCTGTGTGGTGGGTGCATCAGTGGAGATGTGTGGTGGGTGCATCGGTGGAGCTGTGTAGGTGGAGCTGTGTGGTGGGTGCATCGGTGGAGCTTAGTGGGTGCATTGATGGAGCTGGGTGGTGGGTGCATCTGTGGAGCTGTGTGGTGGGTGCTTCAGTGGAGCTGTGTGGTGGGTGCTTCGGTGGAGCTGGGTGGTGGGTGCATCGGTGGAGCTGTGTCAGTGGAGCTGTGTGGTGGTTGCATCGGTGGAGCTGTGTGGTGGCTGCCTCGGTGGAGCTGTGGTGGGTGCATCGGTGGAGCTGTGTGGTGGGTGCATCAGTGGAGCTGTGTGGTGGGTGCATCTGTGGAGCTGTGTGGTGGGTGCATCTGTGGAGCTGTGTGGTGGGTGCATCTGTGGAGCTGTGTGGTGGGTGCATCTGTGGAGCTGTGTGGTGGGTGCATCTGTGGAGCTGTGTGGTGGGTGCCTCGGTGGAGCTGTGTGGTGGGTGCCTCGGTGGAGCTGTGTGGTGGGTGCCTCGGTGGAGCTGTGTGGTGGGTGCCTCGGTGGAGCTGTGTGGTGGGTGCCTCGATGGAGCTGTGTGGTGGGTGCCTCGGTGAAGCTGTATGGTGGGTGCCTCGGTGGAGCTTAGTTGGAGCATCGGTGGAGCTGGGTGGTGGGTGCATCTGTGGAGCTGGGTGGTGGGTGCATCTGTGGAGCTGTGTGGTGGGTGCATCGGTGGAGCTGTGTGGTGGGTGCATCGGTGGAGCTGTGTGGTGGGTGCATCGGTGGAGCTGTGTGGTGGGTGCATCGGTGGAGCTGTGTGGTGGGTGCATCGGTGGAGCTGTGTGGTGGGTGCATCGGTGGAGCTGTGTGGTGGGTGCATCGGTGGAGCTGTGTGGTGGGTGCATCGGTGGAGCTGTGTAGGTGGAGCTGTGTGGTGGGTGCATCGGTGGAGCTGTGTGGTGGGTGCATAGGTGGAGCTGTGTCGGTGGAGCTGTGTGGTGGGTGCATCGGTGGAGCTGGGTGGTGGGTGCATCGGTGGAGCTGGGTGGTGGGTGCATCAGTGGAGCTGTGTGGTGGGTGCATCAGTGGAGCTGTGTGGTGGGTGCCTCGATGGAGCTGTGTGGTGGGTGCCTCGGTGAAGCTGTATGGTGGGTGCCTCGGTGGAGCTGTGTGGTGGGTGCATGGGTGGAGCTGTGTCGGAGCTGTGTGGTGGGTGCATCGGTGGAACTGGGTGGTGGGTGCATCATTGTAGCTGTGTCGGTGGAGCTGTGTGGTGGCTGCATCGGCGGAGCTGTGTGGTGGCTGCCTCGGCGGAGCTGTGTGGTGGGTGCCTCGGCGGAGCTGTGTGGTGGGTGCCTCGGCGGAGCTGTGTGGTGGGTGCCTCGGTGGAGCTGTGTGGTGGGTGCCTCAGTGGTGCTGTGTGATAGGTGCCACGGTAGAGCTGTGTGGTGGGTGCATCAGTGGAGCTGTGTAGTGGGTGCATCGGTGGAGCTGTGTGGTGGGTGCATCGGTGGAGCTGTGTGGTGGGTGCATCGGTGGAGCTGTGTGGTGGGTGCATCGGTGGAGCTGTGTGGTGGGTGCATCGGTGGAGCTGTGTGGTGGGTGCATCGGTGGAGCTGTGTGGTGGGTGCATCGGTGGAGCTGTGTGGTGGGTGCATCGGTGGAGCTGTGTGGTGGGTGCATCGGTGGAGCTGTGTGGTGGGTGCATCGGTGGAGCTGTGTGGTGGGTGCATCGGTGGAGCTGTGTGGTGGGTGCATCGGTGGAGCTGTGTGGTGGGTGCATCGGTGGAGCTGTGTGGTGGGTGCATCGGTGGAGCTGTGTGGTGGGTGCATCGGTGGAGCTGTGTGGTGGGTGCATCGGTGGAGCTGTGTGGTGGGTGTATCGGTGGAGCTGTGTGGTGGGTGCATCGGTGGAGCTGTGTAGGTGGAGCTGTGTGGTGGGTGCATCGGTGGAGCTGTGTGGTGGGTGCATAGGTGGAGCTGTGTCGGTGGAGCTGTGTGGTGGCTGCATCGGTGGAGCTGTGTGGTGGGTGCATCGGTGGAGCTTAGTGGGTGCATTGATGGAGCTTTGTGGTGGGTGCCTCGGTGGAGCTGGGTGGTGGTGCATCTGTGGAGCTGTGTGGTGGGTGCTTCGGTGGAGCTGTGTGGTGGGTGCATCGGTGGAGCTGGGTGGTGGGTGTATCGGTGGAGCTGTGTCGGTGGAGCTGTGTGGTGGCTGCATCGGTGGAGCTGTGTGGTGGCTGCATCGGTGGAGCTGTGTGGTGGCTGCCTCGGTGGAGCTGTGTGGTGGGTGCCTCGGTGGAGCTGTGTGGTGGGTGCATCGGTGGAGCTGTGGTGGGTGCATCGGTGGAGCTGTGGTGGGTGCATCGGTGGAGCTGTGGTGGGTGCATCGGTGCAGCTGTGTGGTGGGTACATCTGTGGAGCTGTGTGGTGGGTGCATCTGTGGAGCTGTGTGGTGGGTGCATCTGTGGAGCTGTGTGGTGGGTGCATCTGTGGAGCTGTGTGGTGGGTGCCTCGGTGAAGCTGTATGGTGGGTGCCTCGGTGAAGCTGTATGGTGGGTGCATGGGTGGAGCTGTGTGGTGGGTGCATGGGTGGAGCTGTGTGGTGGGTGCATTGGTGGAGCTGTGTGGTGGGTGCATTGGTGGAGCTGTGTGGTGGGTGCATCTGTGGAGCTGTGTGGTGGGTGCATCTGTGGAGCTGTGTGGTGGGTGCATCTGTGGAGCTGTGTGGTGGGTGCATCTGTGGAGCTGTGTGGTGGGTGCCTCGGTGGAGCTGTGTGGTGGGTGCCTCGGTGGAGCTGTGTGGTGGGTGCCTTGGTGGAGCTGTGTGGTGGGTGCATTGGTGGAGCTGTGTTGGAGCTGTGTGGTGGGTGCATCGGTGGAACTGGGTGGTGGGTGCATCATTGTAGCTGTGTCGGTGGAGCTGTGTGGTGGCTGCATCGGTGGAGCTGTGTGGTGGGTGCCTCGGCGGAGCTGTGTGGTGGGTGCCTCGGCGGAGCTGTGTGGTGGGTGCCTCGGCGGAGCTGTGTGGTGGGTGCCTCGGTGGAGCTGTGTGGTGGGTGCCTCGGTGGAGCTGTAGGGTGGGTGCCTCGGTGGAGCTGTAGGGTGGGTGCCTCGGTGGAGCTGTGTGGTGGGTGCCTCGGTGGAGCTGTGTGGTGGGTGCCTCGGTGGAGCTGTGTGGTGGGTGCCTCGGTGGAGCTGTGTGGTGGGTGCATCAGTGGAGCTGTGTGGTGGGTGCATCGGTGGAGCTGTGTGGTGGGTGCATCGGTGGAGCTGTGTGGTGGGTGCATCGGTGGAGCTGTGTGGTGGGTGCATCGGTGGAGCTGTGTGGTGGGTGCATCGGTGGAGCTGTGTGGTGGGTGCATCGGTGGAGCTGTGTGGTGGGTGCATCGGTGGAGCTGTGTGGTGGGTGCATGAGTGGATCTGTGTGCATCAGTGGAGCTGTGTGGTGGGTGCATCAGTGGAGCTGTGTGGTGGGTGCATCGGTGGAGCTGTGTAGGTGGAGCTGTGTGGTGGGTGCATCGGTGGAGCTTAGTGGGTGCATTGATGGAGCTGTGTGGTGGGTGTATCGGTGGAGCTGTGTGGTGGGTGTATCGGTGGAGCTGTGTGGTGGGTGCCTCGGCTGAGCTTTGTGGTAGGTGCCTCGGTGGAGCTGGGTGGTGGGTGCTTCGGTGGAGCTGTGTGGTGGGTGCTTCGGTGGAGCTGTGTGGTGGGTGCTTCGGTGGAGCTGTGTGGTGGGTGCATCGGTGGAGCTGGGTGGTGGGTGCATCGGTGGAGCTGTGTCGGTGGAGCTGTGTGGTGGCTGCATCGGTGGAGCTGTGTGGTGGCTGCATCGGTGGAGCTGTGTGTGGTGGCTGCATCGGTGGAGCTGTGTGTGGTGGCTGCCTCGGTGGAGCTGTGTGGTGGGTGCCTCGGTGGAGCTGTGTGGTGGGTGCCTCGGTGGAGCTGTGTGGTGGGTGCCTCGGTGGAGCTGTGTGGTGGGTGCCTCGGTGGAGCTGTGTGGTGGGTGCATCGGTGGAGCTGTGTGGTGGGTGCATCGGTGGAGCTGTGTGGTGGGTGCATCGGTGGAGCTGTGTGGTGGTTGCATCAGTGGAGCTGTGTGGTGGGTGCATCGGTGGAGCTGTGTCGGTGGAGCTTTGTGGTGGGTGCCTCGGTGGAGCTGGGTGTTGGTGCATCTGTGGAGCTGTGTGGTGGGTGCTTCGGTGGAGCTGTGTGGTGGGTGCATCGGTGGAGCTGGGTGGTGGGTGCATCGGTGGAGCTGTGTCGGTGGAGCTGTGTGGTGGCTGCATCGGTGGAGCTGTGTGGCGGGTGCATCGGTGGAGCTGTGTGGTGGGTGCATCGGTGGAGATGTGTGGTGGGTGCATCTGTGGAGCTGTGTGGTGGGTGCATCTGTGGAGCTGTGTGGTGGGTGCATCTGTGGAGCTGTGTGGTGGGTGCATCTGTGGAGCTGTGTGATGGGTGCATCTGTGGAGCTGTGTGGTGGGTGCATCTGTGGAGCTGTGTGGTGGGTGCATCTGTGGAGCTGTGTGGTGGGTGCATCTGTGGAGCTGTGTGGTGGGTGCCTCGGTGGAGCTGTGTGGTGGGTGCCTCGGCTGAGCTTTGTCGTAGGTGCCTCGGTGGAGCTGGGTGGTGGGTGCATCTGTGGAGCTGTGTGGTGGGTGCTTCGGTGGAGCTGGGTGGTGGGTGCATCGGTGGAGCTGTGTCGGTGGAGCTGTGTGGTGGCTGCATCGGTGGAGCTGTGTGGTGGCTGCCTCGGTGGAGCTGTGTGTGGTGGATGCCTCGGTGGAGCTGTGTGGTGGGTGCCTCGGTGGAGCTGTGTGGTGGGTGCCTCGGTGGAGCTGTGTGGTGGGTGCCTCGGTGGAGCTGTGTGGTGGGTGCCTCGGTGGAGCTGTGTGGTGGGTGCATCGGTGGAGCTGTGTGGTGGGTGCATCGGTGGAGCTGTGTGGTGGGTGCATCGGTGGAGCTGTGTGGTGGGTGCATCGGTGGAGCTGTGTCGGTGGAGCTGTGTGGTGGCTGCGTCGGTGGAGCTGTGTGGTGGCTGCATCGGTGGAGCTCTGTGTGGTGGCTGCCTCGGTGGAGCTGTGTGGTGGGTGCCTCGGTGGAGCTGTGTGGTGGGTGCCTCGGTGGAGCTGTGTGGTGGGTGCATCGGTGGAGCTCTGTGGTGGGTGCATCGGTGGAGCTGTGTGGTGGGTGCATCGGTGGAGCTGTGTGGTGGGTGCATCGGTGGAGATGTGTGGTGGGTGCATCGGTGGAGATGTGTGGTGGGTGCATCGGTGGAGCTGTGTGGTGGGTGCATCGGTGGAGCTGTGTGGTGGGTGCCTTGGTGGAGCTATGTGGTGGGTGCCTCGGTGGAGCTGTGTGGTGGGTGCATCGGTGGAGCTGTGTCAGTGGAGCTGTGTGGTGGGTGTATCGTGGAGCTGGGTGGTGGATGCATCGGTTGAGCTGTGTCGGTGGAGCTGTGTGGTGGCTGCATCGGTGGAGCTGTGTGGTGGGTGCCTCGGTGGAGCTGTGTGGTGGGTGCCTCGGTGGAGCTGTGTGGTGGGTGCATCGGTGGAGCTGTGTAGGTGGAGCTGTGGTGGGTGCATTGGTGGAGCTGTGTGGTGGGGGCCTCGGTGGAGCTGTATGGTGGGTGCCTCGGTGGAGCTGTGTGGTGGGTGCATCGATGGAGCTGTGTAGGTGGAGCTGTGTGGTGGGTGCCTCGGTGGAGCTGTGTGGTGGGTGCATCGGTGGAGCTGTGTGGTGGGTGCATCGGTGGAGCTGTGTGGTGGGTGCATCGGTGGAGCTGTGTGGTGGGTGCATCGGTGGAGCTGTGTGGTGGGTGCATCGGTGGAGCTGTATGGAGTTCTGCTGTGCAGTGCACATAAATAAAAGGCATTATTTACAATACCAATAGGTCAAAGATTCGGATATGCGACACCTATTCCATTGCAAATGCTTTTTTTTTTAACCTAAGCGGGCTAGTTTGTCTGCGGGTGATTGGGATGCAAAGAATATTTAAAGAGGTGTGTGTGTTGAGCCATGACTGTGTAGGCTTGCAGGGTAAAGAGTCACATCTGTGTGAGACACTGAGGCAATCCAACAAACCCTGCCCCGGAGACACAGACAAACAAGAACAGATAATGCCAATCGTTTTAACTGGTGAGAAGTTAAGCAACGTGATTAATAAAAAAAAGAGGCAGTGTGTGGGTAGCAGCGAAGGGTATGCATTTCCAACACACATTTTTGATCTGCTGTTGCCGGTGCTGCATCTGTTTTGTGGGGAGGAAGCAAACTTCACAACTTCCACCCAGAGTTAGAAAGGTTTGCTCCTTCCGCTGACAATGCCGCACTTGTGTTGCACGTCGAAACAACTTTCCTCTGCAAGTGTAAAGTGCAGGATGATTTTTCAACAGAGAAGGAAGCTAGGATGCACAGTTTAAGGGGGACAACTGGACAAGCAGGGTGCAAGTTCTACCCGCCGCTTCCAACTGTTGTGTAAGGCCACCCCAACATCCACGCGAATCAGGGAGAGCAGGATTGTGCAGTGGGTGGAAGAAAAGGGAGACTCCGAAGGGGACATGATCCTGGCAGTGTCTGCCATGGTCACCTCTGCGGTCACCATTGTGCTGTCTTTGCAGCAACTTATACTGGGCAGGCACGTCGAGGTAAGGACAGGCTGTCCCCCTTACCATTTCACAAAGCAGCCCTGCAATACAATCGGGCAATGTTAATGCACAGATCATGTGCTTATGCGTACACCTCTATGACCCAAAGCTCCAGCCTTGCTGTGCGGTAGTAAAAACACAAAAGGGACAAATAAGTCTGCACAAGAGGCAAGCATCTGAAATCGCTACACAAACATGCCGACCATCTTTAAGTGTAGAAACTTTCTTTTAATTTAAAGTCTAACATGGGCATAAACTATGAAAAAGGAATATTTGAGCAAAACTAGAATATTTGGAAACAATACATATATTAAGAAATCCACGAGATAAATATATGCTGCATTTTTCACATACTATGAAAATGCAATAGTATTTTTCGCGTGTGTGCACCAAATTTTGTTAAATTGCGTAAACAACCTGATTATTTGACACTTCTATTTGAGCTGTGTATTTAAATTTCGTCATACCAAAGTGTTGGTTTTAAGTACAAATAAGCCTCCTGACCAGAATAACTTCACCATCCCTTCTTCGTGTGTTGCATCATTGTTTGAAAAACGTGTGGGATGTTACATGGCAGGATGCAATGGCAACATACAAATGAAAGCAACACAGAGGTAAAAATATCAGCCAGGAGAAAATCACTAAGTTGCGGAAGACAGGCGAGCTACCATGATTTAATGTTAGCCGTGAATAATTAGGGGATGAGGAATGCGCTGGGAGGAGAAATGCTGAGCGCACGCTGATAAGCTTGTCTTTGATGTGGTAATGCAAGGCAGGCAAGCAGGCAGGCGGCTGGTGGCATTGTGCACGCGCTTTTTAGGGCTTGCGCTTGTGCAATGACCTAAAAAGCGCACATGCACTTGAAGAAATCGCCAGTTGAATCGCCGGTGTTTAAACACTGTTTAAGCCCCTTTAGAGCTTCGCCAGCTATGCGCATGCGCACAGCAGGCGAGCCCTAAAAACGAATTAATGTTTCAGTGGAACCCAGTTCTCCAACCTAGAGACTGCCCCCTCTTAAGCTGCTAAAGTGGGGTTCAGTACGCCACTGGCCCTGGGTCGTGCCATCAGCTTTGGCACACACTCCCACTGTTCTTCTACTGAGGGATCATCCTCCTACGGAAATGATCTGTGCTCGAAAAAATGTTCCTTCAACTTCTAAGGCAAATTAGTGCTTCGGAACCCTTGCACTTATTGGTGTGCAGTACCTCTCTTTTTCTCTTGCAATCATGTAACCCTCTTTCTCCACTTGCCTCACTGCACACCAATTGTATGTGCTCTAATGTTGTCAGAGCTCCTCTTGTACGGTGTCTGTCTGGGTACCCTCCTTAGAAGGCACTTGGGACTGGGTACTTTCAAGGGCAGCTTTTTCAGTACTTCCCAAATTGGCCCCACGGCCACTGGAAAACAGGAGGCATAACACTTGAATCTGTGATTTTTTTTAAAGTAGAATCTAGACTTTCATTAACATCTTTTAAAACATTATTTTGCTTTTGGCCCCATGCCTGCTTTGTGGCTCATCACGCATGTGGATCTTGCAGGATGCTCTGAGGCAAAGCCTACCTAGATCTGCGTAGTGACTTTGACAGTAGATCGAGCGTAGTGAACCACTGGGTTGTATAACATCTTTTCGGATGCTATTAGTTCTCACACCGTTCGGTTGGATCTCTTACTTGAAACTGCATTTAGTACTGCAGGCTAATTGATTTATTTACAATTAGTCCTCCACTCGGTAAGCGCACTTCCTGGTGCACTACTAGTTGGGAGATGAAGTCGCCTTGGCTCTTGAGGGTGCTTGGGGGCCAACAAGTCCTCCTGTAACCACCAGTAAGACCCACACAGCTGGATTGCTGAAAGGCGGTCAGAGACCACGCCCGTTTCTCCACCACTCTGCAAACACACCTCCTGGTGCACTGCTGCACGGCTGCTTGGGGGAAGAAGTGCACCTTAGTCCTGAGGCCCTCGGGAGGCAAGAGGACCACAATATTTGAGGGGTCAGGGTGTTCCTAACCTGCCCACTTCTCTTTATTATGTTTTTTACTCGGTCTCTGCTTCAAGCAGTGTCCCTAGATGTCTGCCAACACTTCCTGGTTGAAGTGTTAGCAGCGAATCAAATTTTAGTAGGATCCGTGAGTCTACTGCAAGAACTCTAGTCCTGAGTTATATATATATATATTTTTTTACTTTAGTTTTTCTGAAACTACTGAACGGATTTACACCAAATCACAAAAAGCACACTTTCTGGACTAACGTTTAGCTTTCTGCCACATTTGGTGTGATTCCGTTCAGGCTGTAGTCGTGTTAAAAAAATGAAAAATCCCCTTAGACTTAACACAGGGAAAATGCATTTTGGAACCCCATTTTTTCTCTGCCTCCGTTTGACGGATCACCCCGAAACTTTCAACACAGCAGCTGAACCACAAAGGGGAAGTTTTGCGAAGATTTCGTGGAGATCCATCAAGCGGCGCCAAAGGTATTGGCAAAACAAAAAAATGCTTTTTCTATGGAAACTTTAGTCCTTACAATAACTGCCTACCGACCGCCAGTATCTATCTGTCTGTCTGGCTGTCTGTCTGTCTGTCTGCCTGTCTGTCTATTCTAACCATCCCTGCGGCCAATAGAAGTTGGGCGTTAGCCTGGCAAAGCACTAGTCCTTCCCCAGATGTCCTCCCAGTGGTATATCTTGAGCCAACCCCAATAGAAAGGTCCTGTCACACAATGCAGTGTAATAGTGTGATACTAATTTGTGAGAAATGTTGCACCTCGTACAATTGTTCTCATTTTGTTTTTACACATGCTGTGCATGAGGAGGTGTGTCCTCATTTGAAGAGCCTGTGCTTCAAATGCATGGCTCTAGTCCCATATTGGTTTTGCCCTCTATTTGCAATATGTATTCTTGGTAAATAAGTAAAAAAGTAAAAAAGTATTGTAGGAGTGCTAACAGCTGTGGGGACTATGGGCAGTCACGGGAAGCTTGAGGGGAGGAGAACCTGTCAGGGAAGGGTGGTTTAAATTTACAGATGTAGCAGTGCGGCGAGGTGCTCTTGGATGCCGCTCAAAAACAAACAAATGTTTGTAAAAAGCTGGCTCCACTAAACAAGCAATGCGTGCAACTAAATAAATAAATAATTAAAATCGGGAACCATGCTAAATATAAAACGTGCACAACTAAATAAGTAATTAAAAGCGGGCAGAAGTGAAAAGGGAGAAGAACCTGGCAGTGAGGAGCGGGGATCTTGGGTGGCGCCAGAACAAAAGTGGAGTGAGAAATTGTGACGGAATGGGGCGGAGAGGAGGGATAGGAAAGGTTGGGGGGACGGGCAAGCTGACGAGGAGGTGGGGAGGGCAGCGAGGCGCTTGGGAGAGCGCTGTGCTTTAAGGCATGACTGCCTGAAGGAAGGCGATACATTGTGAAAAGAATTTCAGGGGGAGAGTGTAACAAGAGCTAACATCTGGCTCTTCCAGTGGAAAACTACCTGCTGGCCAAACTCTAAATGAGGCGGGCAGAGGGTATGCCATCGCAATTGGAATGGAGTACCTCTGGAGCGCCCTGACACCTTCGGGTAATGTTCGCGCTATATAAAATCGCATTAAATAAATACCCTGTTCGCAAGACTCTTAATCCAGTCCCAGCAGTGAAATTATATTACTCGCAATTTGAGTCAAAAGGAAAAACAAGCTGTAGAGTGAGAAATATTCATTTAACAGTTGTAGAGTTAATGTACGGGGCACCGGGTGTACTGCGAGAGCACCCACACGCGGCGCCATTCACGCCGGTGGAACTGTGCGCGGCGCCACCAGCTCTGGATCACCAGGGCCACCTCGTTCTTCTTCTGAGGCTGCGGCGAGCTGGGAGAGATGTGGAGAGAGCACTGAAGTGAGGGTGAAGGGAGAGGAAGGCAAGAGAGAGGGTGACCTCGTGGAACAGAGAGAAGAGAACGGGGAGACAAAGTGGAAAAAGAACGAGAAGGAAAAAAGAGTGATTTAGCAATAAAATGAAACGAACAAAAAACACAGTTAAGAGAAGCAAAAGGGAGAGACACCACGAGAAACAAATGGCGAAAGGCAGATAAGAGTCCCAAGTTAGAGGGGAAAGTGTTGTTAGGAAGGGAAATATGGAAAACATGGAAAGGCAAAGATGGAGAAATGAAGGGCAGAAGTTACAGGGGCAGGAGAAAGAAAGGTAAAATATATATTGAGGTGATGTGATACAGGCAAGAGGTAACCATAAGAGCGAAACAAGAGGTAACCATAAGAGCGAAACAAGTTGGATGGGGGGCGGGGGAGCAGGGGAGTGAGCGAGTGGGAGGGAACGAGCATATGGGGTGTGAGTGAGGCCAAGAGTGCGCTGGCGAAGCGTCCCGCTTCAATAGATCACATGCATTGGGAGGAATCCGCTTGGAATCCGCTTGTTCAAGAGTGTTGTTTCCCCTACAATATGTCAGAGCTATAAATAGCTCGACCTAAAAACATTGGTGTCTCTATATATAGACATCCTATTTTGGCACAATTACCATTCTGCGCATGTTACCTCAAGATTAACATCAGACAATACAGCTGTATAGAATATACGGCTGTTTCTGCTTACCTAGTTAGCAGGAGGGTACAGCCTCACCTCACCTGGCTGCAGCTCAGGGGGATGAAGCACCACTCTATTAAAAATAAAAAGAAGGCATAGACATGACCAATGTCGCATGACCCACTCCTTGCGGTAAGTATGTGCATGTCAAGACAATATATACCATCCCTGTCAGTAGCGATAACTAGCAAAATGAGTCATAATGATCCTCATATAGTCAAATTAAATCAATAGTTCATCATTACCAGTAGTCATTGTAATTACAGAGACTCCTTTCATTGTATGCCAAATGGAAGTTCCATGAACAATCGAGTAGCGTCTTTGAGCATATGGGGTGCTTGTTTTCTATGATTCCGATCTGCATACTATTAATATTCAAAGAATAACACGATTCTCATATCTGCCAGCATTTGTTTAGCAAAATAAGCTGCGTTCTACTCTGGGAATTCGTATCTAACATTCAGGTAATATTCCACACCTTGCCCAAGTACACGTTTTTCAAAGAATTAAAAGTAAAAACCAAACAAGTAGGACACTTTGGTTAACCGTACTTTCTTAAGTCCGTACTTCGATAGAAAGACCGTCGGATCCTTCAATTACCCATAATCTGCTCGATCCTGACCGTTGTATTCACAGATTACCTCAACGTCTGACCTAGAAAGTGTCTATATAATAAGTCCTCATGCTCCCTTTACAGTGGCTCATACTAAGACAAACACGCAAAACACTATCTCCTGCTCTGATAACAGACACACACAATGCCAGCTCACCTCTCCGTTGGTACTCCAGACGGTCTACTGAGCCGTCTCGGGGAGGTGACTGGCAGTGTGCAAACACCATCTTTATTCGTCAATGGAGCATGTGACGCGGAAGGGCAATCACGTGATCGTGACCATGCGTGCATACAGAACTATGGGAAATGGAGTTTTGTGGTCCACAATGCATGCCAATCGTAACTACTTCTCTGAGAAAACATTGTTGTATCAAGTAATTATACAGATTGTCTGTCTGTTTTTCAGTGAATGTATATCACGACCATTGCTTATATGGTGTTTTATTTAAATGTTAGAGAAACAACCATGAGAAACCCTGTGGGTGTTTCATCTGTCAATAAAACTTTATTGACAGTCTTGTAATGTACACAATGTGTACGTATTAGCTATCTCTTTCCTGCATGTCAGCTGTTGTAATCTAAGATTATTTATATGAACGATACACAGAAAATAATTAAGTATCGATATAGCCGAAATTTTTAGGGGGAGAGAGAGAGAGTCCTGACTAGATTTGTGCAGCAATGTTGAGAAAAGGGCTTTAGTAGTGAACAGAATCAAACTTTCTGGATAGACACTCCTTCGTCACAGATGTCACAGGCAGATTGTGTACATCTAACACTGTCGTATTTTTCTCCTCTTAACCTTCGAGGAATAGGTCTGACTTATTCTCGCATAAAATAAATGTAGCCATATAATTCTTAAAAACTGTTCTTGCTTTTGGGAATGATTGAGTCTGTGACGAAGGGGTGTGTAGCCAGAAAGTTGGATTCTGTTCACTACTAAAGCCCTTTTCTCAACATTGCTGCACAAATCTAGTCAGGGCTCTCTCTCTCTCCCCCTAAAAATTTTGGCTATATCGATACTGAATTATTTTCTGTGTATCGTTCATATAAATAATCTTAGATTACATCAGCTGGCATGCAGGAAAGAGATAGCGAATACGTACACAATGTGTACATTACAAGACTGTCAATAACGTTTTATTGACAGATGAAACACGCACAGGGTTTCTCATGTTTTTTTCTCTAAAATGTAAATAAAACACCATATAAGTAATGGTCGTGATATACATTCACTGAAAAGAAGACATTCTAAAAAATTACTCGATACAACAATGTTTTCTCAGAGAAGTAGTTACGATTGGCATGCATTGTGGACCACAAAACTCCATTTCCCATAGTTCTTTATGCACGCATGGTCACGTGATTGCCCTTCCGCGTCACATGCTACATTGACAAATAAAGAAGGCGTTTGCACACTGCCAGTCACCTCCCCGAGACAGCTCGGTAGACCGTCTGGAGTACCGACTGAGAGGTGAACTGGCATGGTGTGTGTCTGTTATCAGAGCAGTAGATGGCGTTTTGTGTGTTTCTTAGTTAGAGCCATTGTAAAGGGAGCATGAGGACTTATTATATAGATACTTTCCGGGTCAGACTTCGAGATAATCTGTGAATACAACGGTCAGGATCGAGCAGATTATGGGTAATTGAAGGGTCCAACGGTCTTTCTATCGTAGTACGGACTTAAGAAAGTACGGTTAACCAAAGGGTCCTACTTGTTTGGTTTTTACTTTTTAATTCTTTAAGAAACGTGTACTTGGGCAAGGTGTGGAATATTACCTGAATGTTAGATACGAATTCCCAGAGTAGAACGCGGCTTATTTTGCTAAACAAATGCTGGCAGATATGAGAATCGTGTTATTCTTTGAATATGGATAGTATGCAGATCGGAATCATAGAAATCAAGCACCCCATATGCTCAAAGACGCTACTCGATTGTTCATGGAACTTCCATTTGGCATACAATAAAAAGAGTCTCTGTAATTACAATGACTACTGGTAATGATGAACTATTGATTTTATTTGACTATATGAGGATCATTATGACTCATTTTGCTAGTTAACGCTACTGACAGGGATGGTATATATTGTCTTGACAAGCACATACTTACCGCAAGGAGTGGGTCATGCGACATTGGTCATGTCTATGCCTTCTTTTTGTTTTTAATAGAGCGGTGCTTCATCCCCCTGAGCCGCAGCCAGGTGAGGGGAGGCCGTATCCTCCTGCTAACTAGGTAAACAGGAACAGACGTATATTCTATACAGCTGTATTGTCTGATGTTAATCATGAGGTAACACGTGCAGAATGGTCATTTTGCCAAAATAGGATGTCAATATATAGAGACACCAATGTTTTTTGTCTTTGTTTTCCCTTTTTCTGACATAGAACCAACATCATTTTCCGCCAGTGGTTGAGAAATCCACATACAGGAGGTGTGACCAGATACCTAGGAATCCAGGTGAAATGGTTGATTGATTTTATTATTATTCTTTATATTCACTTGTTGCAGTAGCAATTATTGATTAAAGTCCTGATGATGGCAGAGGACAATAGTGTCCTGTTTTTCTGCTGAAACATGTTGACCACATAAACCATATTGGCAGATATTTGTTAAAACTGCCATTTCTTTGCACTGTTTTTAGTCTTGGGCAGCTGAGCGATAATAATAAACTCCTGTTTCTCTCATTTACCCAATTTTAACTCACTGATTACTTCACATATTTCCACGCACTGCAGTTCTTTCATTTTTTACGCACCATTTGATACCCTCACTCAACATCTCCCAAGTGACTCTGTGCTTCATAATTAGATGTTGGACGTGTCCATCTAGTCCTAATATACATCTTTTATGATTCACGATGAGAGTGTTGGTTGTAAGGAAGCCCAGATGATGACAAGGGCGGAATCGGACAGTGACTGATGGGTATCCTTATCCATTAGGTGTACTTGTGGGGCACTCTTTCACACACTGATATTGTTGGTCTTTGTCTGATTAAGGTTGATTTGTTGTAGATAGACCCGTGGACACTCTACATTGATTGTTGGGGGCTGTGAAATATGACCTACGACCCTTCTTTATCGTTTCGTTTTCATGTGGAAATTCACTGCTCACTCTATGGAACGCATACAGATAAATAACTCTTAGGGAATCCAAAACATTTTTTTAGCATTCTATTTAACGTAAACTACTGTAGCTTGGCTCCTGAAACGAGAGAAAGAAAAAGCACACAGAGCATTTTGTTTTACCACGAGTCACTCAAACTGAGGCCTACATTATCTCTACCTCTGGAAATAACTGTTCATGTATTCCTCCGAAATAGCCTTTAATCGCTGCCTCCAAACTATATCGTCCATCCTTTATTGTATATTATTACCCTGTTTGCCTACTCTTTTTCTTGTGCATGTCTCGTAAATGTTGCTGTGCAAACTTTGTATAGAGTTCGGAGAAGATAACTGACATGCGGAATACAGAGCAAAATGGATATCCAAAGCAGGTCCAAGTACTGGCAGGTCCGCTGAAGGAATCTTCTTCATGGCAGCCTCTTTCTGTGACAAAATTGGTGTACTTGACTGCTGCAATACTATGTCAAGAATTATCCCTAGACTGAAGTAGACTTGGCCTGGCTCATAGTTCCTGTTCCTTGTAATTAGGTTGGGTCATCAACCTCATGCTCCCAGAGATGTCAAGACCAACTCTTAAGAGTCACTTTAGTCTATACCTGCCATGCAGCATCTTAGCAGGTGAGATTATTCGACTACTGCATCAGAATCCCACCCAAAGTCACTTGCCATCATATATTTGATATATCATAATAGGTATTCTGTCTATCTCTCTTGCTGCCAAGCTAGGGCCTCAAAATAGCACGAACAACACACAAGAGGAGTCCACTGAAGAGATGAGTTGAGCAAGAAAGTAGAAAGATCAGAATCTCCAATTGATTGTAACACCTCTCAAAATTACTTCCTCGACAAGGTACAAACTATTCTTAATGACATCAAGAATACCCCCAGCAGTCACTCCTTTCCTCCCTATCCCCAATCCCCTCTGCCAAAACACACTATTTCTAAGTTTCCTCTGATTGATTCTACAGTTCTAAGACAGCTCATGAATCGAACAAAGTCTGGCTCTCCTGCAGATCTATGTCCCCCTTGCATCTTTCGCCTGGCGCTCCCTGCTCTAGAAAGTCATTTTGTCTCCTTACTAAATAAATTATTAGACACTGGCCAGCTTCCATCCAGTTTTAACCCTTTCCATGCTCATGACGAGCTCAGCTCGTCATGAGGCACGGTTGAGCTGTGCTGATGACGAGCTGAGCTCGTCATGAACAATGGTAAATCTGAGATTTCAGCACCGGGGGGGAAAATGCACAGCAGCGATGTGGTTAAAGAAGCACAAGTTAGGCCCCTAATAAAGAAGCCGGGAGCTGATTCCACCAACCTAAAAAATTATAGGCCTATATCTCCGCTTCCTTTCTTGTCCAAGATTTTGGAACAACATGTTCTGATATCTCTTTCATCGTTCCTGGAGTCACACCATCTACTCCAGGAACGTCAAGCAGGTTTTCGGGCGCATCACAGCACCGAATTGGTGATGCTTTCGGTGCTTGATGAGCGAAGAGGTATGGCTGACAGTAAAAAACCGAGTGCCCTGATATTATTAGACCTGTCAGCGGCATTTGATACTGTCAGCCATACCCTGCTTTTGGACAGACTGGCCGCGTTTGGGATACAAGACGTAGCCTATAAATGGCTCAAATCCTTTCTTTCTGGAAGATCTCAAAGGATTCAACTGGAGGACTGTATATCAAACTTGGGCATCCTGAAGTGTGGAGTCCCTCAGGGATCTGCTTTGTCCCCACTCCTTTTTAATCTTTATTTGCAGCCCTTAATTGACTCCTTGGTAAGCGTGGGCTGTAAAACCTTTAATTATGCTGATGATACCCAGTTGTTACTTAGTATTGATGACACAGTATCTGCACAGACCCATTCTCAAAAAATACTTAGTCACACGGTGAGCTGGATGACAGCAAATTCATTGAAGATCAACCCAGAAAAAACTGAGGTCCTGGTGGTTTCAACCGAAGCTTCTCCTTGGGGCGATTTGTTTTGACCTCAAGATCTGGGCCCGACCCCTAAACCTTGTTCCAAAGTAAAAAGTCTAGGCATAAAGATTGACCATGAGTTGTCAATGGCCAGCCAGATCTCCTCAGTGGTTGGGACCTGCACTAACTTAATCAGACAGTTACGTAAGTTAGTCCCTCTGCTCTCCTCCTCCACGCTCCGTACAATTGTCTCTGCCACAATAATCTCAAAATTAGATTACGGGAATGCCCTGTATTTGGAGCTCCCCAAAACACTGACAAATAGGCTGCAAGTAGTCTTGAACGATGCAGCTAGGCTGATCTTTAGGCTACCTAGACGCACTCATGCATCGCCGTCGCTATGTAAGCTACATTGGCTCCCCATAAAACAACGGGTGGAGTTTGAAAGTCTGTGCATTGCCCATAAGGCAATCTATGGTCATGCACCTGCTTACATTAAAGAACGCCTTGGAGTTTATAAACCTACACGATCACTAAGGTCTTCGAACACTGAACTGCTGTCTTGTTCCCGCTATAAATTGGCAACTAAGGGTGGCAGATCTTTTTCAGTGATGGTTCCACAGGTTTGGAATAAGCTTCCAGAGTCTCTTCGTAAGGAACCTAACTTGCTGCAGTTCAGGAAATCCCTAAAAACACTCTTGTTTAGGGAAGCCCTAAGCTCCACTTAGTGCCTTGGCTCTACGTATCCGTTCTTCTGTTAGCATAGCTTTCTTCTGTCAAAAGCGCCTTGAGACCTGGCGGTGATTTGGCGCTATACAAGCTGTAGGTATTAATAACAATTAGAGAATCTGTCATGGTGGAATGTGAGGATTCTAAATGTACGGCCTACCGATCAAACATTAGTCACTCTGCCACAAGGATAACTGAGCACAGAGGTAATGAAACCATCATTTTTTGCTTCGCACCTCAACTCCTTCACACTTAAAAAAGATGTTCCCATATTGTTGCTTGACAGAAGGCCTAACGTAGAACTGATCACAGTTTCTAAAATGGACGCGAACTTGCGACTCAAATTTGTGGAACTGGGCTTAGTGAACCATGAAAAGTTCCTGTTGTGTTGCAACCAATGTGATTCGTATCTGAATAGCCCATTGCAGAACCCCAGCATCATCCTCAGGGCACCAAAGGACGAGCACAGATAAAAAACAACGTTAAGTTTCAAGATGGGCATTAGTAATTAAGGAATTGTGGAGTGAGAGCACCATTGACCTTCATCCTCACTCCTGTCCTCTGAGGAATAATCATAGTATTTTTAGGTGATCTGCTTAGCAGCACACACCCACACCACTGAAGCAAGGAGCTTTACTTTAGCATTGAGGACCTTTGTTATGTCTCTTGACTTCTCTAGCCTTTCACCATGATCCTGTATGGATTAGGTTAAAAGCGGGGGGCACCACCTAGTCTGGGACAGACTAGGGCTAGTGGACCAGGAGAGGGTTATGTCTGTGCCGGATAGGGCAGCAGGAGACACTGGTGCAAAGCCTGGATTTCTCCCATTGGAACTTGGAGGACATTCAAACAGAAACAATTCTTGGGGTGGCAGTATGAGTGTTCCCAAGCAAAGCCTTTGTAAAGAGAGCTGTGCAGTGCCAAATAAGTTGAAGAAAACAGTGCAGAGAAAGGCACGAGACACCTTTTTGGTATTGCAGGACTTCTGCTTGAGAATGGGGTTTCTTCAGTGTGGGACAATGCTGATGACAGTGGGTGCAGCACTGTTTCATTGAAGTTCTGTTGCTACAGTTCAAAAGTGTGGTTATTATGGAATGACATGAGGATCGCTGAACGCTTTAATTATCAAATGTGGGATCCTTTGAAAGGGCGTAACAGTATTATAAAGACTTTTTATCGATGGATAGCTCTACATGAGCATGCACCCGTTTCCAGGTGACGTGTGCCAACCATGGTGTTCTCACTTAATGAGCAATGACATTTTGGTCAGACTGATATCCCCATGCTTGAGAACTATTGAGTGCAGCCTCCCTTTTTGCTGGGAGCTCCATGATGTCAAGGTTTTAGGGTGCGGCTGAACAACTCATGAATATCGGACACTATTGAGTGTCTTTTATCTTTGGTGTTATCCCAGTTTTTTTTTCAGGTATATTATGGACTCTGAAAAATAATCGGGCTCACTGTCGAGCCATACAGGGACTCTGCTTTCTTCTCAGATAGTAGAAGTATAAAACTGCTAAATTACTATGTTCTAATTACGTTCTGCAATTATAGACATATAACCATCTATTTGTTGTTCTTCCTTGTTGCACAAATGCGATTCCATACAGCTTGTGAGGAAAACATTCAAGCTGCAGGATGTCAAATTACATGCGATGAAGCCTGATAGGGCAGTGGTTCTGAGTGACTGCAGAGTGTGAACTTGTGAATGCATGTTGGAAACATTGAAGTGGATGTTGTGAGTTTGACTTGCATTATGTAGAGCACTGACTTGAGTGAGCTGTGAGTACGGCCCAAGTTGATGGCACTCCTAGAAGATAGATTCCTAGTGCCCACCACAGGTACTTCATAAGTTCGAGGAAGTGAGACCTTGAAGTGTTCTAGGTCCAAGATCTCATGACTAGAATGTGATTGACCAAGGAGATGTGTGTACCAAGTGTACGTTCCCATGAAGGAGCATTAAGGGCTAGTCATGGAAGGTGTGCATAAAATAAAAGCTGTAGCATAAGGCATACTTCAGAGGACAGTAGAATTGCAAGTTATTTGATAGATTGTGCACTATTAAGCTTCTTGCTGTGCAGTTATCGTCGAATGGAGGCATATTTATGGACTTGCTGAGGGTTTGTTGATTCACATGTACACATAGCAATGTGTTTGAAATAGTGATAGAGGTCTACATTTGACAGAAGGCTGATATAGTGGGAGGAGCCTCAGGTTCAAAGGGCTTGAGTGGGATTGTGGCGACTTCCGGGGTCCCTTTCCTACAGGTGTTGGCTAGGATATGCTTGGAGATAATGTCTCAAATTTGCATGACTGCAAGAGCGCATTGATGCTGTTATCTATCGAAGGGTTGCTGCAGAGAGTTCGCATGGGTTATGACTGGTGCAAATGCATATGGTAGGTTTTCTGTTTTTCTTTAAATGGTTCATAGTGTGTTCCTTCCCCTTCAATCTTGTGCAGACTAACAGCCCAGCTATCTGACTAGGCAGGGCTAATCTTGATTTGTAATGCTGAGGTTTCCATACAGCAGGGTGATTAGATAGTCATCCAGGAAGATGGCTGGTGTTGATTTGAAATTTGGGTTTGTGCGTCAACTGCGTTGTTGATATTGCAAATGTAGCGTACACAAGTGATGGTTCAGGGCTTGCCGATGTCATCCCGGTCTAGAGTGCATTGTAGGAGGAGGATCTGGCCTGTCTTGAGAGCTTGTGGCACTATGGCGTGAGGGAGATTTTGACTCTTTTGAGTAGGGTGAGAGGGCTTCTCCTCTGAGGGCATTGATGAAGATTAAGTGGAAGACATCCTCTACAAAGCAGATGTCTTTAAAGCAATTGAGTATGTGGGTGAGGTTTGCTAAAGACTGGGGCAGAGGGTTTAAGAATAACTATTGTGATATGTAGCACAGAGTGGTGGATATCCGAGGTAAAGTAGGCTTGATGTTGGTATTGCACTGTCTGATCTATTTTTTTTTCACTAAAAAAGTAGTTGATGGCATAACATTTATCTGTGTAGTGGGGTATTGGAAGGTAAGGTATGCAATTGATTCAATGCTTGATAACCTTGAAAAGTATTCTGCTTCTATTGCCTGCATATTTTATGTAGTTGGTATAGTGCTTGACTAGAATTGATGTGAGGAGTTCTCACTGCGTTGCAGACAGACACTTCAGTAGTACAAGTTTGTGAGTTCTGTTGGCCTACCATTTACATTCCTGTCTGCGGATTGAATGTTAGTCATTGGCAAGGTGTTTGGAGTAGCAAGTCGCTGAGGGCGATCATGTTGCAACTGCGTGTTTTAGTTATCATATGGATTTTCATCTGGTTGCCTAGAAACTAGTTAAAGTCATTCAGAAGGGAGTTGACATCAAGTGTTGGTTGGGGGTTGCAGAGTGAGAGAAAAGTTTCTGCTGCATTGTCGAGCAAAACATCTTTGAAGATCAGAAGGGTTGTTCTTGTTTCTTTTGACCTTGACATGTTGCTTCAGGGCTGAGCAGGGTAATGTCAAGGCGGGCCAGTTTATTCCAGAGCGGTTTATATTGGATGGTTGGTGATGTGAAGACTTGCTTGAGGTTGTGGCCGTTGGAATGTGTTGGGTGGGTGATATGCTGTACCACATTGAGTGTGTTATTGAGTTTGGCAGTGGGTCTCCTTTCCGTAGTGTTTGTGTTGCTTGGGAGGTTTAAGTCACCAAGGTGAGTGCCATGGACATGTCTGGTGTAGGAGGTGGCTATGAGAATTCATCCAAGACTTCCTTTTCTAACTGGGAGGCGTCTAGCTGAGGTGACAAAGTAACGCATGCACCGTCTAGGAGGTTGGTGAAGTCCAAAAGAGAATGTCTTTACAGGGTTTATAAAAGAAGGTACGTGCCACAGACCATTATACACTGTGTGATACAGATTAGCAAAAATACAATAGTTGGCTGTTGTGCACTTGAGTTTAAGACTATAGCCCCAATTCAGTCCCAAATGCCTGAATCACCATGTTGTTTGGGAGTGCAGGGAACCTTTTCATGGACTTCACTTCCAAGCAAGGAAAATCCGATTGCAAGCCCAGCACTGTAGTAGCGTAGTTATGGAGATCTAAAAATAACACTTGCACTTCTAAAGATGTAAACATAAGCTCCTATGACTCTAAATGTGCTTTTGCTGTCAATATTGTGTATCTTTTCCTATACCCACCAATCGTAGAAGAATATCAGGAAGGGCGATTAGGTATTCCTACCGCAGTTCGCAATCATGTGTACCTTTTTAAACCAATGATACTGAAAGTTCAAAAGTAAGATAGCCCTGCAGGGGTTTATTGACTCGATATCCCAAAGCTGGTAATATGATGTCCTCAAAGGCAGGTATTTCTTAACCAGCACAGCAACAGTAGCTGCTGTTATCCTGTAATTGGCTACTGACCTGATCTTGATAGCTGTTCCCTGCAATAGATCGCCTTCCCTTTATTCATGTATTGATTTACTTGAAGCGCAATAGCTTGATCATTTCTGCATGAAGTGTTGTTCATAGTAATAAGATTCAGAGTACATGGCACCCAAAATAGTTTGGTGGATTGGATAGTGTAACTGGTGATAACTGCATAATGATGGAAAACATTGCATGTGTTAAGCACTTTAATATATCTCAGCCTGTTTATTTACATGGCACATGGATAAGAGGGTAGAAATTGAAAGATGTGATTATAATGAATGATGAGTTTTCCTTCTTCTTTGATAAAGTATGTTTTTAGAATAGTTTTAAAGGTGATAGAGTGGAGGCGGAGGGCGAGTATGTTCTAGTGACGAGGATAAAGCAACTGCAAAGACCAAAATGTTGAAGTGGCTTGGGTGTGACTAGAATATTTGGCTTAGGGAGTAAAGATATGTGGAAGGGATATAACACACCTGACCAGGATTTTGCCTAGTTGTAAGACTGTGCATTCATAGTTTTGAAGGCTAGTCAAGTCAAGTCCTAGAATGCATCAGTTGTACAGTGACAGCCACCTAGGCTTGAGCTTTCTTTAAATTCCTGCAGCTGCTACAAGGCTCATAGCGGTAATCCACATCAGTTAAAATGGGCATTTCCCAATCCTGAAGTTCACTTGAGCCTAGATGCGTCTATGCACAATTTCTCTGATGTCGCTTCTATAACTGCCTGAGCACCTACTTGTCACTGGGTGTGTTGATGGCTTGCTTAAGGCTGAATTCTGCCATCCTTCTCACTCCCCCCTCCACCTATTGTGAAACAGGGCACGTCGTGCTATCCAGTTGATTGCCCCTATCTGGATTGAACCCTCCAAACTGAGTGCCTTAGCTGTGATTCTTGTGAACTCCAGCTGGCCCCAGTGCAGACCCTAAGCTATTGCTTTCAAATCGTATTCATATAAGCAGTTATATTTCTGCTAAACTGGCTTCCAGACATGGTGATGCTTGAGTGACCACATGCATAACGTGCATGAAAGAGTTAAAAAATATCAAAGGAGACACTGGGCACAGGTTACGAGGATGCATCCACTCTAAGGGACTTTACCATCAGCATTGTATACTCTGAGGCAGGGACAGGTTTCCCATGAGCTCTCTATACCCTTCTGCTGTATGCTAGTTTTGTACACACCCTAAATGTACTGTTTGAACTCTGCAGTATATATGTTCAGTTTTGCACACTCTGAGGGAGGAGTACTGTTTCGTAAATTGTTTTATAACAGTGACCATTGCTGTGCACATTAACTTAAGAGTCTAGATTTTGCAGGTGTTTGGCAGCTTTACATGCTGTCACAGTTTTGCACACTGTGCAAGGGGTCCTTATATGCAGCCTTATTATATTCTCCTCCCTCTACAATGCATTATGAGAAATATTATTCAGTTTGCTCACATTTCATTTACTGTTGCAGGCTAAGGGCTCAGGCGACCAATTTAGAACATCCTTCCTGCTCAGAAGGACCCATTTAAAATAGATTTGCATCTATGTCTCATGTTACAACATAGTCCTCCCACAATGGACTGTGGTAGATGCAATTAAGTTAACTCACATTTAAGTTATTTCTGCACTCAAATACTCGCTCTGTCAGTAATACTGTTAATCTCGGCACGTACTCCTTCATTTTTGTCATTCTTCAGAGAAGAATATTAGTTTATTTCCAGGGTACTTGTATTCATCTTGTACATTATTATAGCCATAACTTCCACCCAATAGCCCTGAGGTTTTCAACCTCAGCACTATACTGAGAAGACCATAATCTGGTTCTTGTGTAATCTTCACTCTAGGTGAACATGGAAATGGCAGCAGTGCTGGCCACAAGGCCTTACTTCAGAGACTTCAGAAAACACAGCTTGGTTGAGTGATTCTTTCCAATCATGGATTATATTGTTACGTACAAGCGATAGCAACAGGCATCGATTGCCGTTCTTCTTCTATCAGCTCTTCAGTGCCTCCTATAATAAAGTTCACAATTTTTGTACGCCCACTGTGGAACGTGCTCCGGACTGTTACTGTTAGTAGTGTAGCAATAACGCCCAGACCTATGTGCATGTCATTAGCAGTCATCAAGAATAATATGAAAAGTTTACAAAATACCCCTTGTGAAGGAGTTAATAAAATGACATAGTTATCTGCAGACTCCACCCTGTAAATGAACTAAATACCCCACCTGTCACCACCCCGCTTGGTTTGTAGTTTTACTGTGATGACTCAGCAGGCGTTGCCTACTTACTTTGTGTCTCTTAGCCCGAAGGTTCTATGACCTAATCATCCTAATAGAAATGCTGCAGAGAGGCCCAGTGACACGGTGGTCCATGTGAATCCACTGGTTTGTGGCTCAATTGATCCTAACACTAACACATCCAATCTTTGTGTGTTGAAGGGTCCTGTCCAATATTTTGAGATCCTCCTTCCTGAACCAAGGTCTTTCCAAAGACCATGAACATCAGCTGTGGCCATGCTTGTGAGCCTGTACTGGCAAGACCTCTGCAATGCCAAGTTTCCTTTTTAATTTTGATATCTCAATGTTACACATTAGTGTATTCAACCAATGCCTTGAATCATGCACTGCTTCTCTCATGCTCAGCAGACACAAATCCTTTGACTCTTGGTACCGCCATGAAGCGGTGTCAAACACACAGCATAAACAGCAGCACTCACCAAATTCATAATTTGCAAGTGTAAATTTATCTGAAACTGAAGGGTTCATAACCACTGTAAACAGTGTTGTTTCTGTCTCTGCATTTTGTCTGTTAAGCTTTTCTTTTATTTAAGTTGTGTTTGCTTGTTTATTTTCAGCCTGGCACAAAAGTGTATGAAGTGTAAAGAAGGTTCTGCTGCTTTATTAATCCGAGCAGGTGATGCTTTTTGTAGGTAAGTTTGTTGCAGCACAAACTGCTTCTTGTTGCTTATATTGAGTAGGAGAAGTAACTGTAATGGCTCTTACAACCTATTGAGTTTGAACGTCAGTGGGTCACATATCTCCATAGACCATTTGTATAGGTAGGTATCCAAGTCATACATCTGCATTCTTCTACATTGCACCTGTTTTCTTCGTCACTATCCTTTTAAGTCATCCGACTATTCCTCAAAGTTGTGACTAGATGATAAATGGGGGAATTATTTAAATCGAATTCAAGAAATTGAGCAGTGAATAGGAGTTTCTGACTTTAATGCCTGATTACCAAATTTCAGTTGCGTGACCCTGGCAAGATTGTTTTGGTTTGTGTTCGGAAAATGATGCTATGAACTGGTAAGATATCTATGTGATTTGTTGTGCCTGCTGCACATTTCTGTGCATAACCTGTATGTCCCAGGTTTGAATCCTGACAGGACTGAAAAGCCAAGTCTCCTTTCAAGTTCTGTAATATAATTGCTAGAGGGGTTTGACTTTGTTCTTGGGAAAACGCAATGTTGCACACCTGGACACCCTGTCATCTCAAAGGGAAACAGATCTCATGTGGAATGTAAGTTGTTAGCTTAACAACAAGGGCCCCTGCCTGCTCATATGGGTATCCCCAGTGGACCAGAATTGGACACATATTCTTTTCTCTGCATGCTTCACTTCATTTTCTTCCCAAACTGGAATTTGCCAAAATCACAGCGACCGTGTTTTTTTTTTTTTTGGGACTTCTATACTGTTTACACCAAAGTGCTTTGCAAAAACTATCTGTGGTGACAAAACGTATTTTGCAAATTTGACAAGAGAAAATGACGAAACCTATCCAGCTAGTGTACCATTGTGACAAAAAGGAGGGGGGACAAACAGCATGTTTTAAGAGAGCAGAATTAATGTGAGCATATGTCATTCCTAAACTATAAATCTTACAACTCTCATTAAATAAGTCCTCCGGATAAAAAGCAAGAATTATCCCCCCAATGTCCGGGGCATAAGAATGACAAGATTCTTGTTCCATGCACAGTCCCAGCAAATAGCGGGATTTGCAGATGGACTTGTGACCAAAGTACAAGAGTTATCCATGAAATTTCAGATTGGAGCAATGACCGATGAATTTATATGGGACCAACAGATAGTGCAATGTAACAGTAAGACAATTCAATAGAGACTACGGGCAGCAAGAAACCCATTATTGAAAGCTCTCTGAGACATTGTCAGCGTCGTCGAAGAATCTGCTTATTTATTGTATGATGGAGATGGACGATAGCGGGGAAAAAAGGTGAAGAGGTGTCTGCAGTAGGAAAACTGTTGGTGATGTGAAAGTGTTAGGGGAAAAGGACCTTATTGTTTACTCTGCAGCAAAATGGTAATAGGAGGAAGGCTGGTGGTACTAAGAAAAACTGGGACTAGTAGGCAAGGCATCAAGGAGTTTCACCAGTGTAGAAGCTTTTATCATGCTACATTGAAAAATGCTATACCATAAATAGAGAGGAAGTGTTGTCTAAAATGACATTTTGCGTGTATGTGCAGGGAGAGTGGTAAAGCAAACTTGTAGTTTCCGAGAGAAATGGTGGAGTCCAGGGGGTGTTGAGTGTAGGCATTTGTCACCACAACAAGCATAGGTAGTGTAGCCCAAAGGTGGAAGTTATAGTAAATGGGAAGAAGGTTGACACAGTGATTGATTCAGGGTCAATATATATCACAATCCTCAAGAGTGTGTTCCAGCATTATCATGAAGGCCAACCTTCTTTAAAGTCGATCCTGGAGGGCCGAATCCATGTCAGATTTTTAGCATATCCCCATTTAGACGATTGTAATTATCTTAAAAATCTGGCATGGATCTGGCCCTCCAGCACCGACTTTGGAGAACCCTTATGTAGGCCGAGAGAACTACTTGTAGTCCCAGGGGATGGCTGCAGGGCTCGGAATGTTTGCTTCCATGGACCACAATGGGTACCAGTTTACACACTACTACTGATGGATGAGAGCAGCAAGAGGGGTGGGAGGTCGTTGCAAATTTGTTATTGACACTGTCCTACTTACAAATCTGATATGTACTGGAACAGTGATGGTCCAAAGAGATATGTTTATATCCTGTGAAAATGAATAAAGAGTACATAACAAACAAAGTGTGTTCCAGCAAGAAGGTGCTAAGAGAACAAATTCTTCACAAAGACATTTGAATAGGTTAGCAACAGGTTTAGAGAAAAAGAGATAAAATGGGTAGTTTGTTTCAGAGGATGATACCTCAATTTTAAGATGGGTGCATAAATGTAATTTGCACATCATTATTAATCTTAGAGCAATCCAAGTAATGGCTGCGGAGGGCGCCACTATGGAGGAGATAATTTGTGATGCCAAAGATGTATTTAGAGAGACCTTTTACTCATTGAAAATGCTGAATCCATACAACACACAATGAAGAAGATATCAGTGTTCGTGAGAGATGAAGTAAATCTATGCTGAAGGAAATAGGTTGGTAAGGATTTGTAGAGCAAGTTGTGAGATATAGTTTTGTTTCCACTACAGTTATCACAGAAAAGACTGATGGCAGACGAAGGTTTTGTGTGGATCTGTGCAGCCTGAACAGTACACCCTAGTGCATAATTTTCCTCTGCCAAATATAAAAGATGTGGTACTATTGTTTAATGGATGTAGATATTAATTTTGAAATACTTTAAGTTGACTCTCACTACAATGAACTTTGTTTTCATGTATAGCGTCTTGTGGATGCACAAACTCCCTGATGTCCGATGAGCTCCAGCACACCTGTGCCACTCTTATTTTCCCCTTTCTATACCCTACCCTTTTCCATTGAGTCTTCATATCCTGTTTCCTTGGAAGATTTGCCATTTGCTGTATGGGACTGTGTTGCACATTAGCTATGTTGTTGTTCCCCTCTCCAAGAAACAATTGTTTGTGAAGGGGGGAAAATGTATGACTACACTTGATGAAGGAGATGGCTCCACAATGAGAGAGAAATGATTTAGGCCTTATTTTAAAGTCATGAGTTTTGTATGCTAGGAAATATTTTCCGCACAGCTGGTGTATTTTTTAGTTGTTCCATATGTAATTAATTTTTAAATGGCAGTGAAATTCCAAATGAATTTGTTGCGGCAGTGATTGTCAGTTTTCTTAAGAAAGACAGACCCCCTGTACGACCAGTTTCGTATCGACCTATAAGTCTCTTGAACTCAGACTATAAACTTCTTGTTAAAATTATTACATTAAGGCTGGTCCTTGCTGCAAATTCAGTGGTACACAGTGATCAAAATGACTTTTTACCTGGCAGAACTATGTAATTAAACACAAACTTTCTTGTACAGCCCATAGATTATTATTCTAACAACAAGGTTGAAGCAGCTATAATTATATTAGATGCAGAGAAGGCCTTTGATCGTGTACAGTAGGAAGTTTTATTCATGATCCTCCTCCTTGTTGGATTCCCTTCTGAACTGATAGTGCTTCTACACAATTTATATGCTAAAGTGGAGGCAAAAATCAAGTTAAATGCTCACACAGCCGAAACCATCCTGTATCCTGAGGCAAGCGTTGGGTGTGTCCATTGTCACCAGAATTGTTTGCTCCGTTTGTTCAGCCTTTGGTGACGGCTCTCAGACAAGACCTGGAGATTTGGCCACCACTTCCTAGCACCCCGAAACTAAAATTATTCACCAACGATATTATTCTTTGTCTAGCGGGCACAGCTCACAATGTCTTTAACAACTTCCATAGAATACAATCTTTTTCAGCTATTGGAGGTTATAAAATTAACCAGGCGAAATCTGAGGTGCTTTTAGATCACTGCCCACCCTCGATTCTCCCTATGGATATAGATGGAACTTTTCGACCACTCGCTCCATAAGATATTTGGGCATCTTTGTGTCACATGATTTTTTTTTTTACATTTGTTCAAATTAAATTACACTGCTGTCCTCCGCAAAACATGTGTAGTGGTAAGTAGCTGGCAGAACTTACCACTGTCCATCTTCGGACGGGTAGTGATAGTCAAAATGTCAATCCCTCTTTTGTTTTTGTTTTTTCAAATAGAATTATTTCAGTCTGCGAACTTTTTTTATACGGCGGTCGATCAAATGCTGGGATATTTTTCATGGCAAGGGAAGAAACACTGCACTAAACTATCTATGCTTCAGCTATCTGTTTAGGATGGCGGTCTAGCACTTCTCTGAATTCGGAAGCCTTATCAAGCCACCTTCCTTGATTGGCTGAAACGTGCAGCCGCAGAAAGCCCCTCTTTGAGTTGCTTTTATCTACAGAAAATGTTGGTCGAATCTGGAGTTCAGCTACCAGCTTTTCTAAAAATCCCAAAGATTCCCAAACGCTCCAGATATAAGTTTTCGCACACAATAACTAAAAGGTTCATGTGACTTCAAGAAGAATATCCAAGACTTTTGATGTATTTCTTGTTGCCTTTGAAAGAATATGGGCTAATAGGCTGATCGCTGCAAAATAGCACTATCAAGAAAAGGGAGAAGGCAGGGTATTATACTCTTGGCAAATTTGTATTAGCAGGTCAGGTAGTGGCAGACAATGCTAACATTTCATCCGATCTCACATTTATCTATCTTCAAATTCCCGATCATCTTAAAGCTTCTATCCAGACATTTAGCGTAGCTAAGGAGCATATCAGTAAAGCACATTTCATGAGTAAACTGATAGGGCTGGGAAACTGGAATCAAATTTTTATATATGTATCTTCACAAATCAATTGTTCTTCGCGCTTTTTCCTCAACTTCACAACATTATCTATTGTTTTTATAAATAAAGATATATATTATGATACAGGTTTCTTTTCCCTCTCTTTTTGAATTGCTTTTGTATGCTTAGGTAGCTTTGTTTTTTTATTTTATAGCTGTAGGTTAATGAATTCAATGTAATGGACTGTTTTGCTTTCTTGCAACTATTATTTGCGAAATATGGTAGTGGTACAGATTATCAATAAAAAATTTAATTAAAAAAAAAGAGATTTGTATGCTAGTTCTGGCATTTCAGAGGTTCTTTGCGTCGGTAATGTTGCTATTGCTGCATAACTGTTGTCATTGTCTGCTTTAAGGGACTGCTTTAAAGAATACTTTGTTCACAAGTTCCGGGCCATGCTGGGAAAGAACCGTCTCATCTTTCCTGGAGAAAAGGTAAATGCCCTGGATGTTTTTTTATAGACGTGTTGCAGAATGATCCCAAGTCCATTTGCATTGTATTCCCCTCCTTGTAGATTACATGCAAGGAGGTTAGTAGATGGCCTTGGTAAATGTGTATTTTCTGTGATGCAGACCTTGGTCAGAGCTACACTGTGCTATAAGAAAACCAGTAATGATGCCCGATGCCATCTGCCAGAGGAAGAGTGCATTGTGCTGTGATAAAATAACCATCCCTGCCACAGCAAGATAAGTCTATGGGGAAATCAACATATTTCTTAATTGGCCTCAGAATGGCTTGGAGGGTTTGACAATTAATAAAACCCCCAGGTTGTGGGAGCTGATGTCTGGCTGTACCAGTTTGTGAAAATGTAAGACTGGAGACTAAATTATGGGGTACCTATATATCAGTTGATATGAACCTTCCGCTCCTAGATGTGATGGGCTTGGTCTTTCTGTATCATTTCCATAAGCTATTCCAAGTCGGAAAGGCTCAGAAAAGTTTTGCCATGTACCTATCTGCTTGCAGGAGAAAGGCTTGGTAGTCATGTACCATTTTTAGCAGTCATCTCAATTGAAAGCAAAATAACTTGTATTTCTGCACAGTTCCCCAGAGTCACCAAATTCTCCAGAGAAAGACTTACTTCTTCAGTTTTCATCAGGCATGTGGCCATATTTAGAACGCTTTGCATTCCTGTACTCTTCCCTTAAGCAATCTCATCGCAGGGATAAATCATTGATACACTAGTGATTTCCTGCACAACAAAAGTAAGCAGTAATGCCACTTAATACAATACTTGTATAGAGAGCTCTGTTTGGCAGGTGCAGAACAAAAACAGCAGTACCTTGAAAGCAAAATGAAGATTTTAAACTGGTATGCAACTGTTTTCCACTACAGCACAACCGTTCTACAAGTGACCTAATATAAAGGGAGTTCTACTGATTACATAAAAGCCATTAAAAAATATATATATACAGGACAAAAGATTCACTCGCTCGCAGTCTTGACAGCTTGCTGCTTTGTTGCCTATTTCACTGGAATCTTTTTCACATGCATCTCCAGTCTACACACAAGGACTCACTTCCCACCTTAGCCTGTACTAATCACATCATCCTGCCATTTACAAAGAAAGCTCTGTAAAGAATCAATATCCTTTTACTATTCTCCTCTGTCATCCTGTTCTCAGGTACACCGTGTGTGTCATCATAATGTCATCCCAGTGGTGATCTTCACTGGATGTAGCCATGACACTCGGGCTAGTATCGTCTTTAGTGTATGAAAATCCCAGAGGTACAGTGTCAGGTGTATAGGCCTTATCCGTGCTATATCTTCCACCAACTGGAATTGCCAGGCTGACATCAAGATCACACACCTAGTTCCAGCGTCCTCCTATTGCTCAGCTGCAGTGGTAGACAAGAGTGCGAAAAAAAAGTTTGAATGAGAAGTCTTTTTTTTATTCTTTGATAAAGTTATCAACACACAAAATATCAACATAGTTACATTTGTTAAAACAAGACAAGTCAGTACAATACACGATTTATGACAAGGGAACTGGCCAATATAACACAAACAATTAAACCATGTTACTCATGCTTACTTGGTATAAAAATGAAAGATACAGTTAAAAGTAGGGGTGGTCCATACATTAGTCAGTAGCCAGTAGTGTTCCATACATTAGTCAGTAGAGTTGTCTACTCCTGCAAATGCTGTTTTCAGTTAGATGGATGGGGGAGATTGACTGGCTCCTGGGGCAGGGTGGTGGTCAGTTGCTAAACTAAATAGGTGTCCATAAAAGTAAATGTGAAAATTCAGCCCTCTCGCTCTGTTACCAGTTGCTCTATTGTAATGCTACAACGTGGTCATTAATGCTCCGCTGGTTTAAGCAATCTGAGCCACCCTGTCTTCCCCCATTTGCCTTGAGCTGAACTGCTTCTAGCCTCCTATGAGAATAATCCATAGCCAGCGTAGTCAGTTGTTAAGGGTCCAAGTGGGCCATTTTGTTATTTTGTCTTTCTGAATATCTCTTCTTGACGTTCAAACCACTCCCACTGGGAGCCTGGTCTCAGCAATATGTGCTAGCTTTGTCTGGGCTGGGTTTGGTATAAGTCGGACACAGCCGTGACCATGTTATGGAAGACTCCCAGGGCTTCATGTACAATGGGATTTCTCATTCGCAAACCCTCGTATTCAGTAAATCAGAGAGTTTACGAACACTAAAACCTTTTTTAAGTGCACTTAACCCATTTATTTATTTGGAAAAGGTTTTCCGAATCATAAAATAGGTTTAGAAAACCATCAAAAGTCACTATTTGGAAGGGCTGTGTTAACAACGTCTCTTCCAAATACGGATTCCTTATGGTATGTATTAATGTTTTACAATTGAAATCTGCTCACAAAAGATTAATATTTTTCCACTAACTCAAAGGAGGTGAAATGCCGTTTGCAAACGGGGAGGGGTTCATTTGTGAATTTTGAAAATGTTTCTTTTACCATGCATTCCCTGACCATGCAGTTTGTATGATGCAAGTAAGTACAAGATATAGGTTTTTACCCTTACCACACATCCTTTACCACATGGTACCTTCCCACACAGGTAATTGTGTTTATAGCATACTTTCAATGCTGAGTGTTTGAAGAAAAAAAAAAGGAGGTAAAGGGAGGTAGGAGTGAGTTTAGGGATGGGTAGAGATAAAGGGGGTATGGGTGATTTTTGGCTTTAGGGGTTGGTAGAGGCAAAAGGCGGTAAGGGTATATTTACTGTTTAGGGTTAGGTGTAGTAAAGGAAGTTAAGGGTAATTTTAGGTTTTATGCATGGGTGGAGGTAAAATGAGCTAAAGGTAATTTTAGGGTTTAGGAAAAGGTAAAGGGAAGTATGCTTAATTTAAGGGTTTAGGCATGTGTAGTTGTCAAGGGAGGTTAGAGTAAGTTTAGGCATTAGGAGTGGGTAGAGATAAACCTTGGTCGGGGTAATATTATGGTTTAGGTTTTGGTAGAGGTAAAGAGAGGTAGGGCTAATTTTAGAGTTCAGGGAAGAAAGGAGGTAAAGGGAGGTTAGGAGTTAAAAATGAGGGGGGGAAAGTTGGGAGTTCCCTCCCAAAAGTGAAAATGTAAAACATCAATAGATAGAGAGATAGGGTTTTCAGGGTGCCCACCCCAAAAAATAAATATATATGTATGTGGGTCCATGATGTATTGCAAGTGTTGTAAAGGTCCACGCGATATATTAGCTGCATGCAAATGGCATGGGTTGTATCACTTTTCATTTTTATTTTGAATAAATGCATCCGTTTCCCTTTAAGGTCAACAGGCCACCATACCTGTGATTGTTGCGCTCATAGTGAGTCGGAATTTGCAACCTACCTTATGAATATTAGGCCTGGGCAGTAAATTCCGTTCCGCTCGCAAAATTTGCAGAATTTGGGTAATTTCGCGTTCCGCGAAGACGCGAAATTGCCCTAAATTCTGCGATCTGCGACTTCGCGAAATGTTTTGCTTGTTCGCGTTCTCGAAATGTCTTTGTGAGATATTTCCCCCGAGAATGCAAACAGCGATTGCAAAAAGGAAAAAAGCATTGCGAACAAGCAATTCTGCGTTTTCGCAGAATTTCTGTGTGTTCGCTGAGTTTTTTTACCGCTTCGCAGAGATTTGCGTAACACAATTACACAAATTCCTCCCACCCCTAATGAATATTGCTGAGTTAGGTTGAATTGCAACCCAATACAATTGTGTTTTATGAACCGACCTATTACTACGAGGTTGTTACGCAAAATACGAATGCATTCGTTAGAAGTCGATGGACAAATAGCAAACGCTTTTGCTGGATCTATTTCAGTACATTCTGAATAGGAAATTGAATATTGCAAATCGTTATTGCATTTATGACTACGTATTTGTCATCTTTGTACATGAGGGCCTTAGTTCTGACCATTTAAAGGGCGGGCTTCTGTCCTATTTTACATCCTACACTTTTTTTGTACAGACTTTCACTCTTGCTACTGGGAACTCGCATCTGAAAAACTCCAGCCAAGGTGTAGTAAATAGCACCTGTCCCCGTGAAGCGTCAGACCACAGTCTGAAAGCCACAGCAGAGTCGCTGTGAACTGCACATAGTGTCCTTGTTCGTTAGTGGCCTATATAAGAATGCCATCACTAAGGTTCAGAAGTCCTCCCAGGATCTCTACAATGACCGTTTGAAAACTGTCAGTGATCGAAGATGCCACAAAGCATAGGCTCTTCTTGAGTTGAATCCCTATGTGAGTGTGGAAAATAGTGATGTATTGTGACATCTCATGGAACAACAAAGTTAATATGTGCATTTCTGAGATTGAGTGAGTTGAGGGCAGTCTTGGCTGCTGGAAAGTACTCATCTTGACAGGGTGAAGAATATTTGCTCTCTTCAGAGTTCAGTAGCATTGAGGCTTCTCAGAAATACAGCAAGGGTGATTTTGACACTGAAGATACTTGTGGTCTCACTAGTGAAATCATGTTGGAGACCAGACCATGTGTGAGTTTGAATGATGGCATTGTTATCTTTTTCTTGCCTTTTGAGCATTCCGGACTAAGCCTTCTCCATCTATGTTGTACGGTCTCCAAACTTTCTTCCCTTTTCAGTCCCTCCTTGCTGTAATACTTATGCCCTTGTTGGTCTATGTTGTGCAAGTCCCTCCTCTCCCATTACACATCATGCCTTCTTTCTGCCATGACTTAAGTCTTGTATAACCATGATATCTCTGTCTTTGCAGGTGCTGCTTGCATTTTCTGGGGGACCTGCCTCTAGCGCCATGGTTCAGCAAGTGCAGGAGGTATGAGTTACTGTTTTTGCCTTCCATTAATAAACCAATTCTGTTACCAGCATTTTCCAACTATTGTTTAAATCTACATTCTTTGTTTACATTAATACATTTATAGATGTTAATGTCAAACCAAGATTGTTGTGTATACTAATACATTGTGTATTGTAAGAGACAACACCTCGGTGTGCATCTGGGCTCACTACCCATTGTGTCTGCAGTATATGCGAGTGCCATCGAAACTCCAAGAGCTGCTAGGACTAGAACCTAAGTGGTGTTTACTGCTACAAAATTCAACAGAACCGTGAAGGAATAGGTTTTGCATCTTGGCAAAGACCATGCATGTTTTTTCCCTTTTCTAAAAGCACTTATAAGCTATGATGAGAGATTCTTCAAAGGGATTTTAGCATGTTCCAGTCTCAATGTGATATAACAGGAAAGGTTTTGGATCAGACCTGGAAAAATGGTTTACTGAGAGATCGAAAAGCCAATGCTTATTGTTCCCGTCTACATGAGTATCCATGCTGGCTTGTTGATTGGTATGCATTCGCAGTACCCACAATGTTTTAGTAACTGCTTTTGTGATTCATGTATAACCAGCTGCTGCCTAGATTGCTGTTTTCATTGTTTAGTTTAGGATTGTGCCAGTTAGTCTTCATCTGTTCTATCAGAGCAGTCAGCCAGAGTGGCAGACAACATTCTAGACTTTTTAGTCAATCTGTGCTAGAAGGTTAACATGATTATCTAGTTAGCATGGGCCAACCTGCACGCCAAAGACTATTGTCAGAGAGATAAATAGGTTATGATGGTGTTCACCAAGTGCCACTGTTTGCACTCTGTACCCACCAGATGCTTTAAACAAATCAAGTGTCCTATTCTCAAAAGACCAGGGTGGCATGGAATGCGATCTCTCCTGTCTCTATTTTGTGCCTTTCCCGATCTGCCTGTCTGTCAGTCAATCGTCAGCCAGCTGGCTGCGTGAGTTATTCTTCTCAATGCTAAATCCTTGTATTGCTTCTCTTTCTAGGGTTTGAGTCGTGCGGCTCCCAAAAAGCTACGCTTTGCTCCTGGGATCGTCCATGTAGATGGTAAGACTCCTATTCCTCTGTACCTCTCAGCATCACATTACTCCGTTACTTTACCCTTGATCTCCGATGATTCAGGCACTGTTCACACATGCCGGCTGACCAAGAGTAAGCCTCTGACTTACCGTATTCGGCTTAGGAGGCCTTTCAGTATTTTATTCTGTTTACTTTCTTTTATAATCAAGTTGAAAATGCATGTTACTAAAATGAAACCAATTCTACACATAACACAATCCAAAAATATAGAGTTACTTGTTTCTCTGCTCACCTGAAACTCATTCCTACTTTTCTATCTGTAATCCCCACACACCCCAGCTCTCACTAACTATCTCTGAGACTCAATATCCAAGATTGTAGTTTAACACCTAAATCAACTTGAGATTTTCAAAACCTGGGTTGAAAACTGCACTACATTGGACCTTGTGTCTCCTCGATGAGTCCTATCAGCTAGCCAGTGGCCCTACCCACTTGTAAGGCTTTTTCTGAAGCTTTGTCTCTGTTGAACCTATCTCAGTCACTGTAAGGAAACCAACAACCTATGTTATCGTCATCTTTAACCTTATGCTCCCAGTGAGAATGCCAATACCAAATGTTCTAGTATAAGTATGTCTACTAGATCCTGGCAGTCCATCTTCCTAAATCCCTTCCAAGTAAAACTCACTGCTACCCAACAGTTTGACCTAGAAATGTATATAAAGCAACTTCACTAATGTCTAACAAAGCCTTGGAACTTCATGGTTACCTTCAAAACAATACATCTTCGACCTAATTGTCAGACTGTGGAATGGTTCAACTCAAAATTAAAACTGCACACTTCAAAGACAATGGAGTAAAAAGTGCAACCAGAACAATTCAATTTGTCTCCATCAACAGTACAGTCTTCCGAAGATTCAGCGAGGAAGCCTAGTAATGTACATGTTCTTATTGCTTTTCAATTTCTATTTTCCCCTAGGAAATGCTCTTAAACGCCTTCTGACTTCTGTAATTGAACCAGCACAACAACTGGCATAAAATACTCACAAGAACTCCGCCGCTAAATGCAAACTTCCTCTAATGAAGCAACCTTCCCAACACAGTCTAGAATATGCTACTTTAACTTGCTAACTGTTAAGGAAACCAGGGAGTCATTAAAACAATAAGTGTAGCAGGATTGCAAGCATATCGTCTGCCTCCCAAAAATATACAAATGTATTCCCTTAGGCCTGTGCTGCCATATTAACCAAAACCATCATCCCTTCTCTCCATCAACAGGAGAGTCCCAGAGTGATCTAAACACCTATTAAACTATGACATTAAACCCATCCTAATCAGGAGTGACTATATAGTATACGTTCTACAGTGTTCCTGACCTAAACTTTATGTAGGGAGCACCATTCATATGCTACATGTGAGAATTTTGCAACATCTCAGGGCTATGGAAAATTGTGATTAAAAGCTACCCTGTTGCCAGGCATATGAATGAGATGCATGGTGATAATCTGAATGATTTGTTTTACTATGTTATCGATTAAGTCCCCAAGAACAGACTAGGTGGGAATCAAGAACTTAAATTCAGGCAATTGGAATCTAAATATATTGTGAGGTTAAACACAAAAATACCATATGGCTTGAATTCCAACGAAGAATTATATGTACAGATTTAGAAAGGATTCTTCTCTTGATTTGATAAAGTAGCAAATAGTAATAATGGATTACATGTATACATATGTCAAATTATGTTTTGAAAATTACATTGAATCACAGATAGAAAGCCCTTAAGGGTAATTGGGTTAATTGGTGCGTGCTTTTATACAGTAGGTTGGGCTGCGTGCTAAATTGAGTAGAAAATAGTAATGGGGGATCTATTTGAGATCTATCCTCTCCTCCCTATCTCCTCTCTATCTCCTCTCAAGTTGATATTGTAGGCGCATACTAAATTATGTGCAATGGGAGCATGGGAATGATTCAGGCACTAGCTGGTGATGCACATTGCCCCATAGGCACTAGCCAGTGATATCAACTCCATACTGCATTCTTTATAAGATTGTAGAAGGTTCAGTATGAGGATACAATACTCTGCACCTCTAGACCCAGAAACACTATATAACATTTTAGAAATATTTTAAAAATGTTTTCTTCGTAATAAGGGTAGTGTAGATATTTTAATATAGCACCAGCACTTTACTGAATTATGGCAGCTCGGGTAGAAATTATTAGACTGAGTAGGGCCAATAATGACATGATTATTGCACAGCACAGCACTAGTGCTTTGAACCCATTTGATTCAATGGTAATTAATGGTTGTAGTGAATTAGGGAAATGCACAGCACAAGCATTTCATTTAAAACCAATTAAAAATGAATTGCAACAAAAAAACTGAAAATTATAAGTTGAAATAATGAAGGAAACAAAAGGAAAGAAAAAAAGACTATCCTGTAACAATATTGTACAGAAAGTATTTCTACTATGTTTACTGTGTTTGCAAATCATGTGTTCCATTATGTATATGGAGTGTGTAATGGCACCTAGTTTGTGTGATCAAGGCAGCAGGAACTGCTGAAACGTGTTACAGACAAATTAAATAACGTGCAATGAACTTTCCTTGCAGTGCGGGTATTTGGTTTTTTTATGTGAAAGCTGGTGTGGATACATACATATATGCACACACACACACACACACACATACATGCGTGTGTATATATCACTGCAGGTCTGTAATCAATTAGGATTAATGGTTAATAGGCATAATAAATGAGGACAGCTATTTTTCCTGTGGATGGTAATTGAAGGCTGTAGGTGTTTAGAGTAATTTGCAATATGAAAGACATAAACATTTTTATAGGGCTTGTACACAGCACATCTCTAGACACTGAACAACTCATTGGCTGTAGAACACTGAGCTTAGGGAGAGAGAAGGAGCGTTTTACAGTTCCTCTTAACAGTGTTATGAGGAGTTCAGATGTAACGTTACTGGGATGAAGGGCCATGTTTTAGGATATAGCATTGCTAAACTTCATCATCTTAGAATTGAGTGAGAGGGGAGAGACTAGTGACAAATAGCCTCAAGTTCCTGGTCTTTTAATAAGGTGTTTCTTACACTTGAGGTTGTTCTGGAAAGGTGGCAAAAGTGTTTTTTAGGGGTTTAGGGAAGAGACATGCGGAGAAAGAAAAGTATTGTTGTGGGGAGGGTAGTGAAAGAAGATCACATAGAAAGAAATCCGTCTCTTCTGTATTGCACCTCTCTCTAACTGTTAGTAGTTTAAGATTACAGGATGCTTAGCACCTACATTTTTTGCTCACACAAATACATGAGTGATTGGATGCTGCAGGTATGTCATCCACTAAAGCTTTGGTCTGGGTTTTACCATGTTGTCTTCAGTATCTGTCCAGTTTCACAAATAGAAAATGCAAGACGTTTTCTGGGTTACCTGCACAGGCATAGCCTGTAATGCTTCCTTTACAAAGAGTGCCTCATGCTGTAGGACAACAGCTCCTTTCAGACTCTCTCTTTTGGTGCACGTTTTCAGTACCTGATGCTTGTGCCCAGAGACCTTAACCTTTGTTCTGTGAATTGTCTGGTTTCAGAGGGAGCAGTCTGTGGTCAAAGCCAAGAAGAGCGAGCTGAGACTGCTGCTCAGATGGAATCCATTCTGAAGGCGTCTGGATTTCCATATCACATCATCCCCTTGGAGGCGGTAAGGTTGGCGACATGGCACATAGGAATTTATGTTGGAAGAATCATTAGCTGCTTTGAACAATAGTTTAATTGGCATAGCATGGTGTTATTTGTGACACAAACATCATTCTTCCTGGAATTGCTAAGAACAGACAAATAGCAGAGACCAGCAATCTTTCAGTCACTTTCTACAGTGATGAATTCTGTTCTTTCTAGTGGGTGTGAAACCGTAGAATAATAATAATAATTACTATTATAACGTATGCTGCAACCTCCACCAAACAAAAAAATAAATGTAGAGTAAGCAATGACTCTATCATTGTTGCCATATGTATTTACCATCATATTTCCACATCCTTCATAGTTACTCTGCAGAATTTATGTGTGGCATCGTACGAAGTCCAGTGCAGACTCTTCTGCTGACGGATTCTATGAGTCTGCTCAAGCACCTTGCCAGGGAACATAATGCAGAATACTTATCACCCGGCACTGCCCTACCGTGACTCTGTGTTACCCATCAATCTACATATTGATACCTCACAGCAGAAAGATAACCTTTGAGGCTTGACTCTCTAGGTCATGCAGTCTGAGAGGAGGCCATCATCCAATGGATTTAGCTTTTCTCCTCCTGCTGCACAGTAGTGTCTCAGTAGGTACATCTTATGGATAACAGACTTCTTCCACCTCTCAAGTTCAACCTTGCATATTTCATGGAGGACTTATTTTCCCTACATGTCCAAAATGGGAACATGCAAGAGGCCAGTGCACTTATACTTACTGGATGGTAATTGAAAATCCAAAAGAACTCCACCACAGCCTCCCTGCCTTCTTGGTTCATTTTTACATGATTATGACTACTTCTTGTTCATACACAACCATAACACTTAGGGCTTCTTTTTATTCTCCAGATTAGATCGCGCAGTAGCTTGGCATGCACCAACCTCAATACAAGCATAATTTTATCTTGTAGTATTATGGCTTTACTGCTATTTTGGTGGAAACTTCACATGCACACTAACATTATTCATAATTTGAAATACAGTGACAAGGTAGCCATATATTGGGAACTTAGGTCAATTTCTACCACACAAACATTTTATACTGTGCTTTAGATTGAGAACTTATTGTGAGTTGCCAGGCTAGATTGGCATGTTCCAATCCCCAAGGCTACTTTTTCTCCTACCTGCGTTCTTTTGAAATTAAACGTTACAAGTAAAGAAGTGTGATGCTACTTGAATAGGTGGCCGGCCACTAATTATTTAATCTAGCAGGGTGCCATCAGCAGGTGGTATCCACAGATGAAAAGTAAGTTCTAGACTGAGTGCAGCTCCCACTGCTTTAAAGATTGCAAATAAAAGTGTTGCTTCTTAAAAAAAAAAAAGGCTAAAAAAAAGACAGTTACTGATTGTGTGCAGGCATATGGCACTCACTGCGACACCCGCAAACAGTGAGCAGTGAAGAGAACTCTACACAACCTGCAAAACCCTATTAAATAAAAGCATATGAGTCACTTATTCAACATCACAATTGCATTTCTGGATAAATTGTGTAAACACAGATAGCTGAAGGGACAACAATTGATATCGTAAAATGTTCAGGCAGAGGGAATTTGGCAATCTAGTAGAGTTTCCATCTGAAAGAGCTGCCATTACTAAGAAGAATCATTGGCAAAGCTGCTAGGTCTCGCCTTTAATCGATTTACAAAAGGGGGTGGTGATGAACAGAGTGTCTGAATTGAGCAGACCACTCTTACCCAGTCCAAAGATCAGGGCTTGATCCATCACCGTTATTTATCTCACTGCCCCATCCCAGCTCAGAACCTGGCTATATGCAAATCAGTCTGTCCCTGGCCCAGTGCATCATGGGAACAGGGCAGACTAAACTACCAAGCCAATTCTTTACCAGAAAGGAGACAAGCTACCGGGGACCGGTTTCTGGCATTTCAGCCTCTTCGGCCCGGCTTGCTTGAATCCTGATGGAGCAGTGAGAAAGGGACTCATGTCTGAGTATACCCTGCCACACCTATAGTGGCCAAAATCGATTTACAAAAGGGGGTGGTGATGAACAGAGTGTCTGAATTGAGCAGACCACTCTTACCCAGTCCAAAGATCAGGGCTTGATCCACCACCGTTATTTATCTCACTGCCCCATCCCAGCTCAGAACCTGGCTATATGCAAATCAGTCTGCAGAGGGAATTTGGCAATCTAGTAGAGTTTCCATCTGAAAGAGCTGCCATTACTAAGAAGAATCATTGGCAAAGCTGCTAGGTCTCGCCTTTAGACCTATTGGCTTTGTCAGTGCCTTTTGGCGATACTGTGCAACATGGAAAGTGCGATGGCGGGGGCCGCATCATTTTATCAGTTAATTGAAGTACACATGCGTGATGTGCTCGTGACTACAAAATCTGAAGTGGGCTAGTAAATAAAAAAAAATGTTTAAACACTTTTTATAAAAAGATGATCGCCATGAGTGGGTGCATGGGGATAGCTACAGGGAATGGATAGCACTTTAATGGAGTGGTTAAGAAAAGAGAAAAAAGTAGCTCCCTCAAAGAGAGAAGTGGAAGGATAGAAGCCAGCCAATCGGGGAGATGGCAAAGAGGTTATGCTCTAGTCTAGGGGTTGGAAAAATAGAAGATGGAAAAGCTTGGACAAGGAAAACCAGTGGATAAGAAGCAAACCAATGATGGTCAAACAATAGTAGGCAATTGGTGGGCCGTAATTTCTTGGTAAATCCGCAATAGGTCTTTTGCAACCAGACAGCTTGCACTGTTGTGGTAGGCTTGACCTAAAAATGCAGCGATCAAAACATAAAGTGACATTTGAAAACAAATGATTAGGAACTGACCTTAATCCATGTGTTTTACAGCTCTAGTTTGCTACCACTATTCAGTAATACATCCACAATACCTGAAGGACAAGAAATGTGAATATGCTTGGTGCACTCTCTGATTCCTAGAGAAAGTAATAAAGTAATGAAAAGACTAGCTCTGACACTTCGATAGTAGAGACAACAGCATGAAAAAAGGAAGAAATCGGTAGTTTATAGTGGCATATTTTCAGAAAGTGGCAAGATGTGGAGTCAACAAGAAAGGTAGGGTTCTTCTGTGGGAAAATATAATTCTAGCATTTTATCACTAGCATGTGCTTAGCTTGGGCCTTATCTTCATTGGAGGGTTCCCTAACAGCTCTAAATCGATCTATGGCTTTCCTTCCCATATTGAATAAGATATCTTTGGAAAGAGTGAATGCATGCAGCGATATGCACCCAAAAGTACCAGATAGGACACATTACAGGTCACTTTATCTCCAGTCAAACATGATGCACGTCACACCATGGGTTCTACTGAACAGAGGATTGGGTGATGTCCCTGTTCCATTAGGGGCCATTGGGTTTCCAATGTGTATAAGGTTCTAATGCTTTATTTTGTTATTGATGCAATGTCATTTAGTTCCATCAATTTATTCCGCTGGAGCAGAAATCAACATAGAGTATTTATATATTCTTCATGATAACAAAAGAACAGAAATCAATAATATATACATCTCATTTCTTTTTCATTCTCTTTGAATTGTTTCAATGAACCCTATAGTATCAAAAAACGTACTGTGGCTGCCCTGTCTTTTTAAAAAAAAGTTTCTTCCATAGAAATGACCAATTTAAAATTCATTAAGCCAGGCTTCTGGAGATGGAACTTCCATCGGATGCCAATTCTAGACCATTAGTGCACGAGCAATCAAACTACCAAAATAGATACATATGCATACTTTTTCATATTGATTGCCGGGCCTCGTATTTACCCCTTCAAGGCCTTTCATGTATCAGGCGGTGGTCCAATGTTTGGCTTAATTATTCAAATCTAGTTTTCCAAACATGTTACAGCTCGGTGTATTTATTGAAAAGGGGGACACCACCTGCTCTAAAAAACTGAAAATATCAACTTTGCAAAGAAAAGCCCCGGTAACCGTACTCCTTCATTTATAACTTCATCCAAAATGTATGGCTCAAAAAAAGTAAATCTTCTTTATATTCATATCTTAATTGATAGTCAACAAATAGAAAAATTCCTAAACATAAGTATTCTCATTTTTCAACAGCAGTGACTCATAGATCAATATTGCATGTTACTCTAAAAATTAAAATACATATTAGACAGACAACATTCACACCAAACATATCATCTATCATACCTTTATATTCAATCGAACATCCTTCGATAGAATCATGGGACGTCTAGCAAGATAACAGTACTTGTGGGTCTTATATATAACAGCAATAATAATTTTTTATCTTCAATCAATTTTTAGTAACACAATTGTGCCTTTGTTATACAATATATTAATTTCCAGATATAATTCTAGAATGTTTAATCAATGTGGCTCATGTTCTTTATACTTTATCTAGGATCTAGACATTGCTGTTGATGTATAAAAATGAGAATATTTATGTTTAGGAATTTTTCTATTTGCCAATTGTCAATAAAGTTATGAATATAAGGATTTACTTTCCCTGAGCCATAAATGTTGGATGAAGTTATAATTAAATAAGGTTGCCGGGGTTTTTCCAGCTGTGTATTCTCATAATGTATGAATCCATCCACATACTTCCACAGGGGACCTAACACATCTGCCAGAATATTTATCACAAAATATATACAATCGGAACAGGATTTACTTTAAGTTGATATTCTGAATAATATCACATTCTGCTAAGATTATAATTCCCATGGAGCGCGAGAATACATGGATTCATTTGTTTCCATTTCTCATCTGAAAATTCAATCCCTATTCCCTCAACCTATAGTATATGAAGTTTAGAATAAGCTGTCTTCAATAATAAGAGAAATGGCTCATATAAGTCTATGTTAAATATCTCAAAAAGTGTTCAGTTTGCCAAATAATGCTTTTATTTCCAACTGCAGGCCTTTAAATTGCCTGGCTCAGTCTTACAGTGCCATACACCAGGGCACAGGAACAACTACAAGGAATGTGTGGACAGATTCATACAACACCAGCAGAACTTGCATAACACAACGAATGAAGTGATACTGACACAGGTCGAAGAGAGGCTGACCCGGCTCAGCACAGAAGACCTAGAGAGGCAAGATGTGGATTGCGAATTACCAGACTGCACAGGAAATCACCCGCTGTCCTCTTCCCACACCCAAAAGTTGATCGATCTTTTCAGCTCTGTGGCGACGTTGACCGCTAAAGAGGAACTCTTACAGACTTTGCGGTGAGCAATTTTAAATCGTTTCTCACTATTTAAGAGCATCCATTTCTTTTCCCAAATCTTACGCAAAGATTGATGTACTTTTGTTTCTCATGTGACGTCCATCTACATTATTTAGCTGTTTAGAAATCGTACTCAAGACGACATTGACTTGCTATTTAAGTATAACTACACACAAAAGCATCAATTCACTCTCCTGCAGCACTCGGATAAACTGAATTTTATCTCTCAAATGTTGAAAACATTAGGAGTTGGAAGTATGTGGAGCTTTATTTTAGGATATGCAAACTCATTGCATTGTGCGCATTGCCAATGAGGTGTGATTTGTGTTATTTTGAATCCTGTATTCATCCCACACACTTCATCAAAAAAGATGAAAATATCAATAAAGAGTAGTTTGGAGCTCGTTTTAGCCCCACTTTTAAGATAAGGAATTTTCATAATATTTTAAAGAATCCTTTTGACGCAATTTTATTCAGTTTGTGAAGGTAGTTTTTCCTTATTTCCAAGATCAACATCGGAAAGATTGTCAACCAGTCATGTAAGATATCTACATTTTAGTTCTTTGCTTTAGTTGTCTAGTGAAGCAGAGGCATGTATGCGGTGCTCTTTGTACTAGAAGTTAAAGCACTTAAGTAATGACTCAGAATGACATAGAATTTAATGGCAGACGGTGGCCCTCAAGCGGCCCATTCTGCTCATTCACTGTTTGGTCTTAGAGCAAAGGTAGCTTTTGTACCTGACCCTCAAACAGTCACTGCTAAGAATGATCATCATCCAATTGCAAGAGCAACCTTACGTATCTGCTGTATTGTGTATGCCATTTCTTAGGTGCTTCTAGTCATGATTGTTTTGTTATATCCTTTCATATATTGTCATATTATTTATATATGCCTTAATATTCCAGGACTCACCTAATCCTTCACACGGCCCGAACTCATGGATACTCCAAGGTGATGATGGGAGACAGCTGCACGCGCCTTGCCATCAAGTCCATGACCAACATCTCCCTGGGCCGTGGCGCCTTTCTTGCCACAGACACTGTAAGACTTGTAGGCTATGGTGGGGGATGGGGAGAAATGAATGTGGAGGTGTTGCTGACTATTGATCACATATCTCTTAAGAACTTGGATCCATTTTGGCTTACATTTCTTTTAGATCATACCCACTCTTGCCAGTGTGCCTTCCACTCTCTGACCTGTATCCCCATTCTTACCCATTTGTTACTTGTGCCCAACAAACATTGCAAATTTCTATTTTGCTCTGCATGTCCACCTACCACTTACTTCTGTGCCTATGTAGCTTCTTGTTGTGTGCCTCTCATCTGTCTCTCCATGCTTGCATCATTCTGCATCTGTCTACTCTGTATTTGACTATGAATTCTACCATTGAGACTCCCTTGTAGCCATGCGCAATGTGCCTCTGTTATCATCTTACTTTATGCCCCATGTACACACCTAATCCATGCCTAAGCACCTGTACCTGCACTGTCACACCCTTGCAGGGGATGATGGAACACAAGGTCAACAGTCTGATTCTGTTAGGGGCCTTTTCTGGTCATACGTTCCTCCTGATTAATTCTCAAACCTCCACAAGTGTATATTGATCTGCAGGTAGAAGATTTATTATCCACCAACCTTTATTTTCACATAGCAGTTCTGATACATATCATTTGATGTTATTTCTCCATGCACAGCTGTGTTGCTATATCATTTCCTTCCAAATTATTTACCGATGATTTTACATGAAAGATGCCTTGCAAATTGGCAAATAGGGTTGTGGTTGGTTGGGTTTCTCTTTCAGATCTCCTTCCCTGGTGTACCCATCCTAATTCAACCGCCCCCCCATCCATCAGGCCACTCTGTTCCTCTGCTCATATCACTGTCAGAGACAGAACTGCTGGGAGATGGGCTGTTGTTGGGGGTACTGTTCTGGAGAATCCTTCCCGCTTACCGCACCATCTGCACAAAATACAAACCAAAGTCACGGGCCTTTTAATGAATCTGCAGCGTCAAGGTGACCGCACTGGCCACACAATTCATTAAAGATGGAAGCGTAGTGGTGAACTGCAAAAAGCAGACCGCGCAGTTCCTGGTTGGCAGTCTAATATTGCTGTTCCCGACTTTAGGCAATGATGTGGCTCACTTCATGTCCCCCCCCCTCTCTGCAGCTAAGCTCAATTAAGCCAATTTGAGCAGCTGGTTTGGAAGAGGATGGGCAAGTAGTGCAAAGAGGCCTCAAATGAAAGAAAACCATAAAGGCCGCTCAAAACATGGCTGAAAAGAGATGTCTGAGCGCGAGCTACTCAAATGATTTTGGAAACTATCGGTAGCTTGCAATCGACCGGTTGAAGACCCCTGATTTAGGGTATTTCTTCCATGAAAAGTTTATTCCAGCAATGTGCTCTGCTTCTGTTGTGGCAGACATGTTACTGAACGTAGGGTAGCAGATGCCACAAGAAGTGTCTTAGATTGTTAGGGGTTGCTGTATTACATGCCTTTTATTGTTATGTTGGAGATGCAAGTGGTTTTTATTCAGTCTTTAATGCCCCGTCATGTTCGGTGGTAGTGAATACTCCTGACTTGTCAACCCAGAGATAAGATGCACATAATTTCTCAGGTCTCAAATACACTTTCCGGTTCACCATTTAGAAAATGCTCAGTTCCACCTTAGATATAATATGTATAAATGATTTTACTTTACTCGTGCCTAAACACCCTAGTAGGTCTCGGGGAGGGGAAGGTTGCATGTAGGGTTGATCCAGATGAAAGATGTAGAAGGGCTGAGAATTACTGAGGCTTGTATGCCCAGTGCTATCCATCCAGATGTATGTGCAGAGGTTGTTGAGTGTTACATGTGCCAAAATATCCCAGATATATACCCCAGATATGCAATTTCCATAGTACCTTAGCAACAGTGTGGTCTAAATAACCCCCGATACGTCCACCAATGTAAAGAGTTGGCTGAAATTTATGTGGATATAAACTCCCTAGTAAAATCAATTCAGAGATGACTCAAAATCAGTCAGGTCATTTTACCTCCGTCAGACCCCCTAGATCAGTGGTACCCAAACTTTTTTGACCTGTGGCTCCCTTGACCTAATCGGCAGTTGGCCGTGGCTCCCCACCATTTTTTTAACGGTGGGTGGGTGGGTGGGGGTATGTACTTCCTGTTGTCTTCCTTAAAGTAATTGGGACGCAATGAAGGTATTATAATGGTTAGAATGCTTGAATTATTAATCTCATCTTTCACTTCACTCATCTATCCATCCTTTTGTCCATCTACCCCCTTTCACTCATCCTTACATCCACCCTTTCACTCATCCATCCATTCACCATTTCACTTATCAACTCATCCATCCACCCATTCACTTGCCCATCATCTACCCTTTCATCCATCCATCCATCCATCCTTTCACACACCCATCCACCAATTTACTCGCCCATCAGCTGCCCTCTCACTCATCATCCACCCTTTCACACACCCATCCACCCTTTTACCCATCCACCCACCCACCCATACATCAATCTATTTACCTCTTCTCTCATCCATACTTCCACTCATCCATCCATCCTTTCTTTCATTATCTATCCATTCCCCCTTTCATTCACCCATTCATCCTTTCAGTAATCCATCCAGCCATTCAGACATTCCTTCACTTATTTACTCACCCACCTTTTCACATTATGAGCTGAGCCTTTGTCTGCAGAGTTGCAGGCAGAAGAGGCCTATCCAGAACGAACTACAGCAAGGGGTGGGGTGATGGAGAGTTCACTATGCCCCTGCACATAGGCAGACTGAAAACGTAGAAGTCATGAGTCACACATGATGCACAGTGCCAGGATGTGAGGTGACTGTAACATGGTTTTGTTTCCAGGGCTTTAAGTGGTGTAAAAAAACTGGGGGGTCTCTTCAATTGGATGTAATTAAGAGCGTAGTTTAAAACACCTAGGCTAAAAATCTGCGCTTAGCATAGTGTTGCGCCCGACTCGTATTACGTTATTTCTGTCATTGCATCCAGGTATATAATACAGCAAGTATCATTACACCAACAAGAAGCCAGGACTATTGGCTTTGTCAATGGTTGCTAGTTCCTTAAAATAAAAAAACAGCAACCATGTCTTTGTTAAATATAATATTGAAAATACTTCAGTTCTAAAATGACGAGACAGAGAAAGAACGATAACCCGTTCTTTTTAACTTGTTTTACAGGCTTCTTTAAATGAAGTGTTCTCTAACGTTGCAGCTTGGGCGTTTTAATTTTTATGTACCAGAATTCCCTTCTGTACACTGAGGCAGGAGGAGGCTGCCACATGCTTTAACACCCCAGACTGCACCATTGTCATTCTGTATGTGGCATTCAGCGGCATACAGAATGACAATGGGCATGAGGGGCTGCTCTTGTGCTCTAGGAGGAGTGCGAAGCGCTCCATCAGCGGGGGTGAGGCCTCTCACAGGGGAGCAGCGCTGCTCCCTGTGATGGCCAAAATTACAGACAAAAGGCGTACGGACGGTCCGTGAAATTTACGGACAGTTGGTCACCATAGACTGTGCGCGGCGCCCCTGGAACCTCATTACGGCACACCGGGGTGCCGCAGCGCACAGTTTGGGAACCACTGCCCTAGATGGTTATACATGGAGCAAATGCCCCACTTGGTCCACCCAGACTTGAGGTACACAGATAGATCAGAATTTGTGCTACTGTTTATGATTGCCGATGCTAGCACCACTTCCTGTATGATGCTTTACCCCCTGGTACATGGAGAGAAAGGTGGGAGGCATGAACTGAGTTTTTGTGGCACGTTGGGTGGCTACACGGTTGGTCCTGGTGGTGGTGTCTGTGTTGTTGAGACCGTTCCAGGCTGCATGTGCAGGTTAGAAAAAGTGGAGTGGTGCATCTTGTGGCTTATCAAGCGTGTATAGTTTGGTCATGAGGCTTAGAAAGGTCGTTCTTCATTGTTGGGTGTTGCTCACTGCCTGACGTAGCGGTTGGGCACTGTTACCCGTTGTTATAACTTCAACTACACTTACAGTAACAGTTATGTGCATAGGACTAGGACAGAAGGGAAGACTGCAGTGATGTAGAACAACTTAACAACCTTCTAGTCCCTTCAGTGAAGAGGAGGTAAGAGGATGGCAGACTAGTAGCTAGGTAGTACACAATACAGGAGTTTACGAGGCATAAATCTGTGAGATAAGACACTGAAACTTTATTTAATTTGTATATATCAGGCTTGCTGATAATTTTATTTATTTAACACTTATATGGCGCAACGAATCATCCCCAGGGGGATTCCTCGGCGCCTTGGCATGACATTGGCAGGAACCACGACCAACACAAACCCCTAAAACAACCAAGTTTTTAAGCTTTTCTTGAAGTGTCCCAGAGAGGTACAGCGGCGTAATTGTACAAAAGATAAGTTCCTCAACCCTAACTAAAGGTTCACATTCTTGCTGGCAAGTGCAAGATACCTGTGGCTACTGCAAGAGCGAATTCTGAAAAACAAAGTTTGGCGGTGTGATGGGCTCAGCACATTGAACTCCAGAAGAGGAGATCAACGAGACACAAAAATAGCTAGTCCTGATTTGGCAGGCCAGAGTGCTGGCCTGTGTACTCCTTCCCATAAAGTATCTCCCCAGTCGTTTCGGGTTACTTGCCGCGCCAGTCTCTCTGACAGCACAGTGAGATCTTCCAGAAACTATCTTTCTGACAGCTGTAGGTCCCTAACTCGGTCTGCATTAATGAAAGTTCACCAGATTCCAACAAAACATTAGAATCCATACGATTGACACATGCTCCATACGAAAAGTAGTGCATGCCTTTCTTATCACCTAAACATTATTATTAAACCGTAACCAAGAAAAAGCATGCATCTGGATGCTAAGCAGCAAAGAAAGAGGAAGTGCTTTTTCTTGGACACTGGTTCAGCAAGGACATAGAATTCATAGCAGCACCCCTAATTTATATTCTTCCATCCTTATTAAAGAGTCATAAAATTACATTAAAATCAGTATTTAGCAGGCTGCATGTTACCACTATATATTAAACCCTGGTAAGTGTAGCACAGGTGATGATGGGTATATGAGAGGTTGTATAACCAATTGTATAGATAGTGCTTGCCAGGTTAGAGAGCTCCACATCTGTCTTACACTCAACATGTTCAGTGCTGCCTAGAGTAGTGTTTAATGAAACATTTTGGCTGCTTTATAATAAATATTTAGTTCTAAAATATTTGTTTCATCGTGTTAAGAAGGGCAGTTTCCTTGGTAGAGTAATGACATTTCGATGATGATCAGTTTTAAAATTAAAAAGTATTGAGAGTCCATCCATGTGATGGTGTTGTGGTGATAGATCAAAAAAACACCATTATTAATCAAGTTGGAGGGAGTAGGGTCCTGTTGCTATTTTTTTATGTCATGGATTTTAGTATACATTGTTTACATGCATTGATGTGGTGTGTATCTTTGTCTTTTATTGATTGTTCTATATATATTGTGATAGCTTTAACTAATTACCAATAAACTAAGAGCTAAAATGATTAGGCCTAAAAGCCCCAGTCTACGAAAAGCCCCAGTCTCCCTCACCCTGACAAAATGCAGGGGTGGCTGCGTTTTGTACAGCCTGTGCTCTGCCTACGAGAGATTGCTTTCATCTGTAAGCTTCAATTACCTGTTCTTTGCCATTGCTGTTGAGATATCACAGCAAGTGAAACACTCTGCCAGGCATCCATTTAAACTGCATTCCACAGACCTGATCCACAACAGAGCCAATCTAGTGCTAGAGCCTACAAGGCTGGTTTGTCCAGCAACCACCAAACTGGATTTAATAGCACCAGCCATTCACAGCATATAAAAGGCTACCTACAACACCAAGTACGACACAAAAACAAGTTTTTATAGATAAATCCCTTGATAATTTAAAAATGGGGATATATTCTGTGGTAAGACCATGGCATCCAATCTCACTCCTTCCTTTTTTTGATTGCAGGGTTTTTCGGATGAGCGTCATGGGGATGTGGTGGTGGTGCGTCCCATGAGGGACTACTCACTGAAGGAGATCTCCTACTACAACCACATGTTTGATGTGCAGAGTATCTTTATCCCAAGTCTGGACACCAAGGTGAGAACGAACAGTTAAACCTTCAACCAAAGTCTTTCGCATACACCTGTGTAGATGTATGTCTGCCTGTTATTGGTGTATGTATGTAGTTTTTTGACTGGAGCTTCAGTTGCTGCTAGCCTGGAGAACCTGCTTGATCGCTTATTCCACAGTCTGTGAATTTGGACAAAGTGGTGCGTAGTAATGGTATGTTTGGAACTTGTCCGTGTTAAAAGTTGGGCAGTATAACATCCCATTTTGCAGTTCGTCACAGGCTCATTGCTTGTTGAAGGGAGCAGGCTTTTTGTTTATTGGCCTTTTCAGAATGTGTGAGACTATCTTTTTTTTCTTCTTGAATTTGTAATGCTGTTCCTGTTTCCCATTTCTCATTTAGAACTTTATTTATTTATTTTTGAAATTTTTATTGCGCAAACAATTACCCTGGGGTGTCTCGGCGCATGTGTGAACTAGCAGGACCGCAATAATAGAGTTCACTGGTCAAACAGCCATGTCTTTACGAGCCTCCGGAAGCTCATCAGGTTGGGGGCATTTTTGATATTTAGTGGAAGAAGGTTCCAAAGTTTTGGTGCAGCCACTAAGAAGCGATGATCTCTCCAAGTTGCCGTTCTAGTGCGAGGTACAGGTAGAAGGCAAGTGTTATCAGATCTCAGCAGTCTTTTGGGGGTGTACAGCTGGAGTGCCTCAGTCAAGAATTTAGGTCCTATGCCATGCACTGCCTTGTAGGCAATGCAGAGGGCCTTGAACTTAATACGGCTCTCTACTCTGAGCCAATGAAGCTGGCGAATAGCAAGGGTAGTAGGCTGGCGGCGAGGAATGTTTAAGAGAATTCTGGCAGCCGCGTTCTGTACAGACTGTAGCTTTGATAGCACAAGTTTCTGGGTGTTGAGGAAGAGGGCATTTCCATAATCGATTTTGGAGAATACCAGAGTGGTAACTAGGGTCTTCCCAGCAGAGGTGGGGAGATAAGGCAGCAATTTCTTTATTTTCTTTAGAGTGAAGAAAGCAGAGGAGACAACCTTGTTGACATGAAGGTTGAAAGTCAGTTTGCTGTCAAAGATGACTCCCAAGTTCCTCGCTTTTACCACTGGGACGGGTGGAGAGCCCAGTTGGTTGGGCCACCAGATGGAGGACCATTCTGGGGCAAGGTTGCCAAAGGTCATAACCTCGGTTTTATCCGAGTTAAGCCTTAGACATCCACATACTGACAGCAAGCATGGCCTCCTGAAAATTGGCTGCCACTGCTGTGCCGTTCTTGTGGATCGCCAGCACCAGTTGGGTATCGTCTGCGTAGGAAGTTAATCGCACCCCATAGGCCTTTATTACCCTCGCTAAGTCCGCTACGTAGATGTTAAATAATGTGGGACTTAGCGAGGAGCCTTGTGGTACTCCACATGGTAGTGCAGAGACGGGAGAGTAGAAATTACCCAACTTGACTGTCTGGGTACGGTCGGCCAGGAAGGATGAAATGAGGTCTCTAGCCAAACCGTCTATCCCCAGAGCTGTGACACGGTCGACCAAAATAGCATGGTCGACCGTGTCAAATGCTGCGGACAGATCCAGAAGAATTAGGATGGCCGCTCCTCCCTGATCCATGATGGTTCTAATTTCATCAGAGGCTTTTATTAGAGCGGTCTCCGTCCCGTGTCCCTTCCTAAAGCCAAACTGCGTTTCGTCTAAGAGTTGGTCAGTGTCGACGTACTCTGAGAGCTGTATATTCATCAGAGCTTCGCAGATTTTGGCCAGGAAGGGGAGACAGGCAATGGGTCTATAGCTGACCAAGGCAGAGGGATCCAGGGAGGGCTTCTTCAAAAGAGGCTTAATCACTGCCTTCTTCCACGGGGCTGGATAACAGCCGGTTTGGAAGGCAGTGTTGCAGATTTCCATAAGTGGGTGAGAAATAACCTCACTTAAATTAGCCATCACTGAGGGGGGACATGGGTCCAAAGGGGATCCAGACTTGGTGATGGAAATAAGTCTGCTAATTTGGTCTTCTGAGGTGTCAGCAAATGAAGAGAGAGGGTCATGGTTAATATGGGGAGTTTCCTTACTGCTGACAGTGGATCTGGCCCCTGCATCTCCACCAAAGGATGCATAGATATCTGCCACTTTGATAGTAAAGAAAGTGGACAGTGCGTTACAGAACAGTTGGGAGGGTTCTACTCCAGAACCCGACGGAGGTGTAGATAGGGAATTGACCACTAAAAACATACAAGATACAAGATTCTGACACACAAGAGGTAGACCCCAGCTGCAGAGTAAAACGTGACAGAGGCATCTCACTAGTAGGGTGCAGACAAAGCAAAAGCATGCAATGGACAAAAGATGGACTTGTAAACATGAGAGAAACAGGCCAGCACGAGTGAGGAAAGACTGATCGTAAGCACTAAACAGAAGCACAAGACAGAGGCAGAAACACAAGACTTCAGGCGGGTAGATAGGCAAGATGAACAGACATTCAATCATGGAAGCTGATGACTGCTTTGACAATGGTGCTGTCTGGTGTGTCAAAGTGGGCTGCAATCTAACTCAATTACAGTGTCAACCCCAACCATAGGAATGGAATGATGAATGAGACTAGGGTAACTACTGAGCTGTGAATGGCAGAGCTCGAAGGATCATACAGCTGAACCTTAACTCTGCAGCAGCTCCTGTTGCTAAGTTTGGGTTGGTTTCTGTGATTGCAGTACTCATTTGTCAACCGGTGATGAGGAATCATTAAGAGATGTCTGGCCCCAGCAGCATTTACATAGTTGAGCCGAAACCGCTTTGGTAATTTAAGAGTCCATGAAAGCCAGTGAATTTTCATAGTGTTAGTGTACTCCTCTTAACTTCATTTCAGTTGATTAATCAGATATGACGGCAGTGGTCTAGTACCGAAGTTCTGGTTTGTGAAAATGGAAGCACTGGGATTCTATAGAGACTTGCAGCACTAACCATGCTATGAGAGAACGGTTAAATGAATATCCTCTTTGTCCAGTTTGCATATTTTTCCCAAAAAATGGGAAGTGCTTTACAATATCGGATTTTTTAATCCATGGTGGATCCTGCTTGGAATCGATGGCACCATTTGGACATCATTTACAAATATAGGGGAGGGAGAGCAGACAATGATTTCCTGTTTAACATGCGATAGAGGGCGTTTATATACCAATACTTACTGTTTGCTGCACCTTTTAAATCCACAGAGGAGCTTTCAGCATCTTTTCGTACATGGTCTGAGGGCTGAGCGTTTCAGACTGGTTCTGTTGCTTTCCCATTAGCAGGTTTTAATTGTGGTTTTCTTTCTCTATGTCCTTCCCAGGCTTCTGCCAAGGCAAGCGTACACCGACTGACTGAGGATTTCATGACCAACCTTCAGGCAGACTTCCCATCCACCGTGAGCACCGTGTACAGGTAACGCAAGACCTTGACACTTCACAGCATGAGACAACTTTATTAGCTGGTGACTTCAGTACAGTTCACACACGTTGGGCATTCAGGATATAATACAGTATTTTAGGTTACCAAGAACTTGGATCTGGGGAGCAAAAGGTATTTTTTCAGTAAAAGAACATCCTAAGTACATCCTACCACAACGTTCAACCAACTTTCGTTCATGCTTTATTTACAGTTTAATTAGTGACCTTGACATAGGCAGTTTGCAGTTTTCCTTGTAGTCATACTGATATGTGAGATCAATGAGATTTATACTCTGGATGACTGTGTCCTTGCACATTTATGTGGTCATAATTGATTTTAAAAAATCAGAATGTTGGCCAGTTTCTTCGTAAGAAAGAAAACTAAACACTTTGTTTGCCTCATATCTAGTGAGGCAATCGCTGGATGAAATCTCATCTTAACATTTTTTATTAAAGAGAACATATCCAGCATTGGGAACAGGCCATGTCAAAAGTGCATGATCTTTTTATTACTTCACACAGTATTCCAGTCCCTTCTTCCCAGTTATAACAAATGACTGATGTATTGAGAGCAAGATCTATCCATTGGCATGTCCATGAAAGGGATAATTGGTTACAACAGAATAAGAAAAAATCCGGAAGGTTCGTCGTCTACTCACATCCGAGGCAATCACCCAGGTCGTGATCTCAACTGTCCTGTCCCATCTGGACTACGCGAATGCCATCTATCTAGGTCTTCCCAACTACCTATCTAAACGCCTCCAGATGGTGCAGAACTACGCCGCGAGGCTAATTCTGAATCAACTGAGGCGGCAGGCAGCTACTCCCCTACTCAGGAAACTGCACTGGCTTCCAGTCACCCAGCGCTGTGCATTCAAAATTGGCTGTATGATATTTAAATCCCTGCACTCTAAAAGCCCTAAATTCATTGACCAACTAATCATCAGATACATCCCTCCTTGAAACCTACGCTCACTCCATCAGAGCCTCTTGCTGACGCCCCCCTCCAAACTTAAGCGCGCTGGAGGCCGTAGGTTCGCAACACTTGCCCCCTGCCTATGGAACACCTTTCCTCTGGAGATTCGGAACTGTCTAGACCTTCTCTCTTTTCGGAAAGCCTTGAAGACCTGGCTCTTCAGACAAGCACTTCAACAATTCTCCACCCTTCATCCACGTTTATGTTACTGTTGACCACAGCGCCAGGAAACCAATCGGTGACAGTGCGCTTAACAAATATCTTAATAACATAACATAACAAGAGCAGTCTCAAACGGAAACTGTGCAAGTAAAGTGGTGACCGAGTTCGACTACAAGCATTTATCTCTAAGAAAGGAAAAAGTCAATTGTTGAGCAATGATTGTCCTGAAGTAAATAGCTAATCTGACCCTGTGATCATTGTGGGTCCATGTGATTGATCGGCTGCTGCTGCAAGGAACCATTGGCACTAGATAATCTTGAATCTTTTCTAACACTTCTGTGGTACTTTTGATCTTCTGCTGATTCAGCAGCTGGTAACTGAGATCAGGCTGTCTGGGAAAGCAACAATATAACTGCTGTTCTTGGTGTAGGAGATCGAAATAATATTAGATTAGACCTACAATTGTTTTCAGAATGGACTGGACAAATTCATATGTTGATATGTCTTGATATCAGTAGATTGCACAGGATTCATGCCAGATGGACCTGAGCCATCTTCAATCCAATAAAGACAGCATATTACTTCCATGTTCATTAGGTACACTGATTGTCAAGTGGTTAGGTGTATCTAGGTTCAGATCTTCCCATTTATATGAAGAGCATTCTGAGGAAAGCTCTAATTTCTCTTTGTAACTCATCTCTACGACTACTGCGCTAAGGTTATACTTGTAAATGTTCAGGTTTGCAGCCTGCACGCAATCTAGGATTCATCCTCGACTCCTCCCTCTCCATGTCTAAGCAGGTCAATGCCGTCTCCTCCTCCTGCTACAATACCCTCTGCATGCTCCGCAGGATCTACAAGTGGATCCCGACCGAAACAAGAAGAACAGTGACACATGCCCTCGACAGCAGCAGACTGTACTACGGCAACGCACTCTACGCAGGAATCGCAGCCAAACACCTACGACGACTACAGCGCTTCCAAAACGCCTCCGCCCGACTGATCGTCAACGTCCCCCGCCGCAGCCACATCACCCCCCACCTGAGAGACCTACACTGGCTCCCCGTTGACAAGAGGATCACCTTCAAGCTCCTCACCCACGCACACAACCACTCCACAACGCCGGACCAGCCTACCTGAACAGCAGACTCAGCTTCAACACCCCCACCCGCCAGCTCTGCTCCGCCAGCCTCGCCCTCCCCGCTGTCCCCCGCATCCAACGAACGACCTCCAGTGGCAGATCCTTCTCCTACCTCGCCGCCAAGACCTGGAACACCCTCCCTACCCACCCACATACGGCAGACCCAAGACCTACTCGCCTTCAGAAGACTCCTCAAGACCTGGCTCTTCGAGCAGTAGCAGCACCCTCCCCTTAGTGCCTTGGGACCCTCACGTGTATGTAGCGTGCTTTATAAGTACTCTGATTGATTGATTAATTGATTTTGCCAGCTTTGATGTATAGCTTCTGGAATGAGCAATCAAAGGAAAAATAATCGAAAAGGTCTATATTTGTTACTGCCTGCTTTCCTTAGGAACACTACTCAACAGCTCCCCCTTCAAGGTCTCCTGAATAAAACCACAGGATGGCACTGCATGCCCTGAAAATTAGTCCGTACAGATTGCCTTGTTTATGGTAGCATACAACATTTTCTGTCTTGCTGTGGTACTGAAAATTCTGGACTCAGCTATTCTGTGGTACCGAAGTTCTGCACTCGTGTCATAAATATCGTCGTTTTATTACAGAGAACAGGGGTCCTAAGGATTTACAATATGACAAGAGAATAATAATATAGACTACAATCAGTGCTATATTTTTTTCAACGCCCAGCCGGACGTGAGTTTATTTAAGGAATAATGTAGAATCGTGTTGACCCAGAGAGAGGCCAAGATAAACGGCAAGATGGGGTACAATCCTGTACCTATCCCAAAAAGGTTAGAAAAAACAAATCAAAGCCAGAGAGATGGAAGAAAGGAAGAAGTTTTTCAGGCAAGAGACAAGTTTTTGAGCCAAAGGGTGACTTGCAATTACAGTAAATAATTTCACCAAATACACCCAACAGTGTAAACAATTCTAAGTATACATATTAAATCATATGTTACACTGCATAGCGTGTCGACGTTTCGATCCCTAAGGGCTCATAATAAACTGGGATCATCATCAGGACAGTTTTACAATTAATGCCTGCATTAAAATGCGAAAGCCTGTAAAAAAAGGGGGGGGAAAAGAATAGAAACAAATTTTAAGGCATACGCCTAGAACAAGGAATTTTTTTAAAAGATCAACACTCGACAAGGCACAAGTGCAAGTTTAAAAGGCCATTCTACCATTTGTACTCGCAGGTATTTGACTAATGTGACCGTGATTTTTAAAAACGTATTTACTAAGGATCTAGAGTGAAAGAGAGACTCTGAAGTGAAAATAACGGCGCAGTGACATAGAAAAAGTGTCATTCATTGACAAACGTGCCAAACAATTGCTGTGTCCGTAAGGGATAGGGAAAACCTTTGTTGCGCGTATTTCGTAGTGCGTGCTCAGTGATAAAGTGATTCAGCGAGTGAAGTGGTTCCGTATTTAGTTGTGATGAGTGAGCGTGACACTGTCTTGGGGCAGTCACCGGTCCATTAAAGGCAGGTTTTACCTTTCAGGACCCACAAATATGGGTATGGTGGCTTAAGAATTTTCTTCCCGGTACAGGGAGCTTGATGCTGTTAGGTAAAAGAGATTACCATTAGCAGTACAACCGCGGGTGTGCAGATCCAGACTCGGAGGTACACTGAGGGGTCGGGGCTTACCTGGCGCTACTTGGTGCAGTCGCCTGCGGTTGGCAATGATTCTTCTGACCGGGGGAGAGATATTTCCTACCGGTTCGAAAACCAGGATGCTGTGTGATAAATAAGTGTTACCGTTAGCCTGGCACTCGGGGTGGGTGGCTATGAGTGAATTAAGGGAGGAAAGAGGCTTACCTGGCTACGCTTGATGTAGCCGTCAAGAGGGGAGTTTGTTTTCCTTCGTTTTGGACGAAAATATTCCGTTTTGGAGGAGAAGGTAGTCTCTTATGGAGTCCTTCCTCTAACTTCCTAACCTTGTAATCCCCAGCAACCTCGTGGGACAAAATTGAAAGGAGACTACCTTCTCCTCCAAAACGGAATATTTTCGTCCAAAACGAAGGAAAACAAACTCCCCTCTTGACGGCTACATCAAGCGTAGCCAGGTAAGCGTCTCTCCTCCCTTAATTCACTCATAGCCACCCACCCCGAGTGCCAGGCTAACGGTAACACTTATTTATCACACAGCATCCTGGTTTTCGAACCGGTAGGAAATATCTCTCCCCCGGTCAGAAGAATCATTGCCAACCCCAGGCGACTGCACCAAGTAGCGCCAGGTAAGCCCCGACCCCTCAGTGTACCTCAGAGTCTGGATCTGCACACCCGCGGTTGTACTGCTAATGGTAATCTCTTTTACCTAACAGCATCAAGCTCCCTGTACCGGGAAGAAAATTCTTAAGCCACCATACCCATATTTGTGGGTCCTGAAAGGTAAAACCTGCCTTTAATGGACCGGTGACTGCCCCAAGACAGTGTCACGCTCACTCATCACAACTAAATACGGAACCACTTCACTCGCTGAATCACTTTATCACTGAGCACGCACTACGAAATACGCGCAACAAAGGTTTTCCCTATCCCTTACGGACACAGCAATTGTTTGGCACGTTTGTCAATGAATTACTCTTTTTCTATGTCACTGCGCCGTTATTTTCACTTCAGAGTCTCTCTTTCACTCTAGATCCTTAGTAAATACGTTTTTAAAAATCACGGTCACATTAGTCAAATACCTGCGAGTACAAATGGTAGAATGGCCTTTTAAACTTGCACTTGTGCCTTGTCGAGTGTTGATCTTTTTAAAAAATTCCTTGTTCTAGGCGTATGCCTTAAAATTTGTTTCTATTCTTTTCCCCCCTTTTTTTACAGGCTTTCCCATTTTAATGCAGGCGTTAATTGTAAAACTGTCCTGATGATGATCCCAGTTTATTATGAGCCCTTTGGGATCGAAACGTCGACACGCTATGCAGTGTAACATATGATTTAATATGTATACTTGAAATTGTTTACACTGTTGGGTGTATTTGGTGAAATTATTTACTGTAATTGCAAGTCACCCTTTGGCTCAAAAACTTGTCTCTTGCCTGAAACTTCTTCCTTTCTTCCATCTCTCTGGCTTTGATTTGTTTTTTCTAACCTTTTTGGGATAGGTACAGGATTGTACCCTATCTTGCCGTTTATCTTGGCCCCTCTCTGGGTCAACACGATTCTACATTATTCCTTAAATAAACTCACGTCCGGCTGGGCGTTGAAAAAAATATAGCACTGATTGTAGTCTATATTATTATTCTCTTGTCATATTGTAAATCCTTAGGACCCCTGTTCTCTGTAATAAGTTAACTAACCCATGGTCCGAAGGCCTTGTATTGGGTTCCCTTGTGTTCCAAAAACGATAAATATCGTCGTATCATGACGATTTTGGTACTAGCCGACCGGTAATGACTTAAATACTATACATGGGGATGGAAGATTCTGATAGTCATTGGGATGATCCTAGCCATCCTTTTCCTGTTCTGTCTGTGTGTACAGTGTGCTCCTGCAATATGTGGCCTCTGTGTTACATCATGTGTAAGGAAACCTGTGTCAAGAGACGAACTAAGTAATAGGATGATGCTACAGCAACATCTCAATGACTTCATGAATACAGACCTGGACTCAGATTAGCGTGAGTATAGGTTATTTGCCTATGTAAGGGCAAAAGGACGGGCTGTGGTACTGAAAATTCTGGACTCAGCTATTCTGTGGTACCGAAGTTCTGCACTCGTGTCATAAATATTGTCGTATCATGACGATTTTGGTACTAGCGGACCGGTAATGACTTAAATACTATACATAAGCATTTTCGTCATGTTCGAGTGACGAAATCACCCTGAAATCAAAGTTTTCGTCTCTTACCTTCGGGTTCCATTTTGTGAACGGCAGCCATTTTGTGATTGCCCCCACATAGCCAAATAACTAAGGCCGAATTCGATCTGAAGGACACGTACACCTTTTTGTGACTCCTCCGTGACCTGGGCGAGCTGACTCCACTGCCTCAAGCCAAACCTGTTCGGGCAGTTCCTATCCCAGTGGCCGAATGAGATTAGTATCAAGGCACAACATGTCATAAACCGTTCATCACACACAAACTATGCCTAATCTCACACACACCTGTCCCTGTTTCTTCATTATGACCTGCTTTACGAGGAGGAGGTGCCTGTTTTTATTAGGGGTCCGTCGATATCTGATGAAAGATCTGGGCCTTGCCGGGTAATCTATCATGGACTGGACAAACTGAAAATGTGGGCTTGTCATCATGACTCTGCTTTTTCTTTGTAGTAAAAATATGTGTATGGTCAACTGTAAAATAAGGAATGTTTGCCTGAAGCTTATTATTTTGTATAAAAAGAGAAGGCTGGCTTTGTAAATTCGAGCAGTCTCCTGAGAACATACATGCTGTTGTACTTCTAGGATACCTGTTACTGGTTGCAGCCAATAAATACGATCTTTGACTTCACCTAGAAGACTCTGTGTTTCTGTAGTCTGAAACAGGAAGGACTCGAGGTCTTTGGGTGTTCTCCCTGGCACCGTCCGGGTCCATAAAAACCCGGTACCTCAGTTGGCGCCCAACGTTGGGCGGTATCAGCGGTACCGGTCCAAGCCAGAGGTTCGTGAGGAGCTTCGTGTGAAAATTCCGGAGGACGGCCAGCCACTTCAGCGCCCCCCGTATGTCGACGTGGTCCGAAGGTCTTTGCTGCGAGGTTCCCCGCGTCCCGACGGCTACGAAGGACTGCTGCCCTGACTATCGCCCTGTTTTGGACCCTTGATGATTGGTAGAGCGAAACGATAGACTGGTCTTCTGGTGACGTCATCGATACCTCAGTTAAGTATAAGTGGAGCGTCTCCCAGTCCTTAGTTTGGTTCTTAGTTTGGTATCCCTTTTGGGATCGCTTTGATTTGGAGCTTGCAAGTGCCAAAGCTGAAGGACTCGTGTATTCACGAGACTATCGTATTCGATAATCCTTTGAAGTTTGAAGCTAGACTAGAGAGCGAAGATGCCTGGTCTTAGCAGACTTGGAAATTTGTTTTGTCTTGGTTGTAGTAGGGATTCCCAGTTGGAGGACTCGTGTCCGGTTCCTCCGATTGGTACTCCAACATATGAATTGTATGTGAAGCATGGTGTAGGCCCTATCACATATAACGAAGTATGGATCCGATACACCAGAAAGGATGGTGTTTTAAAATGGCCCCAATATGGTAGCTTTGACACAGAAATTTGGGATAATCTAGAGGTTAAACTTTTTAAGAAGAAAGCCCGGCCGGCGATGTTTGACTCTTTTCGCCTATTGCGCAAAGAAGCCAAACCGAGAGAAATGAAATTAGCGAAGAAAAATAAACGAGAACGGGGTATGTCAATGGTACATGCTGCTGTTGCATTTAGGGATAACGAAGAAGAACAAGAAAGTGAACAGATGAAACAAGTAAAGAAGTTAGCGGTAGATGGATGCTACCCAGCCTTGCCAACTAAAGAACAGGAAGCAACAGGAAGCAAGAAACGATCTTGAGAAAGATCCGTTAATGTCACATCTCTTGAGTTCACCACCCCCTTATGCACAGAATGCTACAGCACCTCCGCCACCAGTTGTGGCTGTACAACCTCCAATTGTTATACCTCCTGTGATTCCTCCACAACCAGCTCTTCTCCCGTTGGTTGCCGTTCCTTTGGCGCAGCCTCCTCAGGGGCCGCCAACTTTGCCTTTGCCTGCTACTTCTACGTCTGTTCCTAATGCTTCTTCTGCTCCGACTCTGGATTCTTCCCTTATTCTTTCTTCTTCTCCTTCTACCAGACAGCGAATGACTGCTGCCTTTTCTGGTTTCTTTTCTCCTTGGTTGGGACAACTGGGTATGTCCCCTGCTACAGAGCGTAGACAGTCACGCAGTCAGTTGCCTGACTCTAGAGAGAAAGAAATATTGAATCGTTTGGCACATAAATGTGTTACAGACCCGATACGATATAATTTAGAATCTATTATTATTATTAAAATTATTAAAAGGCTCTTCTATAGCGCATGGCTACTCGGGAGCATCCCAGCGCTTAAGACTGACCAAACAGAGATGGTTTAAAAATGGAGATCTGTATTATCTAGTTTTTTGGAAACAGAAGAGTTTTTAACTTTTTCCGGAAGACAAGGAGGTTAGGCTCTTGGCGAAGGGGTGGAGGAAGAGCATTCCACAACCCAGCCGCATTGTGCGAGAACAGGCGACCTCCTGTGCGGGCTCTGCTGATCCTAGGTACTGTCAGCAGATTTTGTTGGTTCGAGCGAAGATTCCTGGTAGGGTTGTAAGATCTGATCATGTCATCTAGAATGGGGGGGCCACTCCCATAGAGTGTTTTATGGACCGTGCAAAGTGTCTTCAAATGGATTCGCTCCTTTATGGGGAGCCAATGCAAGGTACAGAGTGCGGGCCTGGCTGATGTACGATGGCTAGTGCCCGTGAGTAGCCGTGCTGCGGAATTCTGAACAACCTGAAGTTGCCGGATAACCGACACGGGGGCTCCAAGATAGAGCGCATTTCCATAATCCAACCTGGATAAGACAAGGGACTGGACAATGGTTTTCTTTGCTGCTTCGGGTAACTGAGGAAGGATTTTCCGGATTGTTTTCAGCAGTCCGAAGCAGGTGGCCACTGTCTTCCTTGCCTGGGTCTTAAATGACAACTCTGCATCCAACCAGAAACCGAGACTCTTTATCTCGGTCTTTGGAGTGGGTCCTGGACCCATACAGGAGGGCCAATGTATCAAGTTGTTAAATATGGCTCGTTTTCCTAGAAGCATCAGCTCCGTTTTTCCTCCATTCAATTTCAGGTGGGACAAGTCCATCCAGTTTGCTACTGCCTCCAGGCAACGGCAAAGCCTGGAGGGGGGGGGATTCCACCTGATTGAGAGAGACAACTAGCTGGGTGTCGTCAGCATAGCTTACCAGTTGGATCCCAAAGGGGGCTACTACTTCCGCCAGGGGCGCCATATAAACATTAAACAGTGTGTGGCTAAGGGAGGAGCCCTGTGGCACCCCACACTGTAATGGCATTGATGGGGAGCAGCTATTTTCTGAAAAGACCTTAAAGAATCTATCGCCAAGAAAGGACTCCAGCCACATGAGTGCCCTGCCTTTGACGCCCAGCTTTCTGAGACGAGACAGGAGGACACGGTGGTTCACCGTGTCGAAGGCGGCACTGAGGTCCAGGAGGATAATGGCCGCGCTGCCACCTGCGTCCAGAATCCTCCTGGAATCCTCTACCACCCTCAACAGTGCCGTCTCCGTACCCTGTCCTTTCCGAAACCCGGTTTGGGTTGGATGGAGCAGGTTATGGGTCTCCAGAAAGGATGCTAATTGTTTATTTACCCATTTCTCGGCAAGTTTACTAATGCCAGGGAGCAGGGAAATGGGACGATAATTGGAAAAGTCCTGGGGGTCGAGATGAGGCTTTTTTTAACAGGGCCTTAACCATTGCCAGTTTCCAGTCTTGGGGTACCCTTCCTGATTCAAGTGAGGTGTTAACTAGATGGATGATGTATGTACTGATGTTGGGCAAGGCTAACTTTAGAATATTCATCGGCGCAGGGTCTAGTGGAGACCCGCTTTTTACAGAGTTGAAAAGCGAGGGTAAGAGTTCAGTACTGAGAAAGGAAAAGAAAGGGAGGCAAGGCAGAATAATATCTGTATCATCTGGCAAAGGAAGGATAGGTTCTTCTAAAGATAGAGGAGGGAGGGACAGGAGGATCTTTTGAATTTTTTTCAGCAAAGAAATTCGCCAGATTGATGCAGTGAGCGTCAGCCTCCTCCGTACAGAGTGGTGAAGATGACGGGTCGGGGGCTTTTAACAGGGATTTAGCTATCTTAAACATCTCTCTTGGGGCATTGGCTGAGATCTCTATTTTTTCTGCATAAAAGATGGATTTGGCCACGTTAAGAGCAGATTTATATTTTTTTAGAGAGAGTTTGTATTTGGTTTTTTTCTCTTCCTCAAAATGTTTTCGCCACTGTCTCTCCAACCGTGTACATTCTTGTTTTAGGGTCCTTAGCTCAGAAGTAAACCAAGGTTGTTTAGTGGAGCCTTTCTTTTTGGAGATGGTTGTTTTTGGAAGCACCTTATCCAATGATGATTCAATCCATTGGTTAAAGTCCACATTAGCCCCGTCAATGTCCTGATTGACCTGAGGTTCGCTTGTGTTCAGTGCCTCTGCCCATTCATTCATTTTTAATTTCGTCCACCGCCTACTCAGAGTTTTACTGGGCAGTTCTGCTGGACCGGGTGTGGGCGTATTCCATATGAAGGGAATGACCAAATGATCTGTCCAAGGGATAGGATATGGCTCGGCTGATGTTAAGTCCACAATATTAGAAAATATGGGGTCTAAAAGGTTCCCTTTAGAGTGGGTAGGATGTGAGACTATCAGATTCAGTTCACATGCCGCAAGATCTTTAGTTAATTCTGTGGCAGTAGTATCTGAGGGATTATTGAAATGAACATTCAAGTCTCCCAGTACTATGAAGTTTGAGACCCTGCTAGCCAACTCTATAGTTGATTCGATAATTCCTTTCGGAAATTGTCCAATAGCGCCAGGAGGACGGTAAATCAAAAGTCCAGAAAATGACAGTGGGAAGCATCGATACGTTTTTGAGAAAATGTGTGTTTTCCTTTGCGAGGAATTGGAGGAAGATAATTCGGAACGCAATATGTCTGAGTTGTATCGTGTACGGTTCGAGTTTGCAAAAGGCACAATTGTAGGTTCCGATGTTGAGTAAGCAGTTGCGACATTGTTGTCGTTTAGGAGCGAGAGTGTTTCTCAGTCGTTGTTTGAGTCTGAGGTTAAGCAGAAGGCAAGACAATATCCCATGAGGGAGGTTCCCCCAGTTTGGAGGGAAGGGGACGCAAATGCTGTTCCTGCCATTCTGCCACATTTTCAGCGTGTGTGGGTACATATCCCATGGAAGCGAGCTGAAGTTTTGGCTCTTAAGCAGACATTGCCTGATCCCGGTAAAAATCCTGCAGGATATTACAAAGAATTATCACAGACTGCAGGCTCCTGTATCATGAATTTAGCCGATATAGACATGTTGTTTGGAAATGTTGTTCCACAGCCTTTATGGGGAAAGATTCGTCATGCGGATCATGATCAAGAGTTAGGCGACACATGGGTAAATATTGCTGCTGCTGATGGCAGACAAGTTGGTGGTGCTAAGCCCGAGCCTTTAATAGCAGAACTTCCTGGTGGGATTATTGCGTATATGAAGACTCTGATGCCCGAATTGCGTGTTAATTGGGACAAGTTGTCAGCATGCAAACAGAAGAAAGATGAGACTGTCTGACTTTTTCACGAGGTTCGAGGAGACTTTTGTAGATCATAGTGGTCAGGATATGTCTACGGAGGGTGGCCACAGATTGTTTGTTGACAAATTTGTACATAATTTGCTCCCTGAATTATGTAATAAGTTGAAGGACTCTGAGAGTGCTTGGGCTGTGTCCACGTCAGCACAGATTTTAGCTACGGCCCAGTACTATGAGAATAGGCGTAAAGATGAGTTAGAGAAAGCGGATAAAAAGACTAAGGAATTGAAAACTAAAGTCCTTCTACAGCAAGCTTACCCACCTCGTACTACTAGTCAGCGCGACTATCAGCAACCTCAGCAATATTCGAGGAACTCTCAAAGAAACAAGTCTTCTCAGCAACGTTTACCGTATGGACCTAATCAGTGTTCGTATTGTAAGGAAGAAGGTCATTTTAAAAGTAGTTGTCCGGTTTTGTTACAGCGTACGAATGGTGCTTCTGGTGTAAGAGGTTGAGGCGTTCAACAAGCTCCTAGAGGTAGGGGGCGTGGAAATTTCCCCCAGAACGCTCGTTCCTTCCCGCCCCAGAATTCTATGAATAGTTTCGACCAGTAGAATAACGCGTTTGCTAGGACGGCTCAGTACTATGCTTATGTCTACTATGCAGAAAATGAGGATATGGAAGATAATGATTGCTAGGACAGCCATGGACAAAGAGAGGGAGTCGTTTCAGTTCCAGTAGATCAGAGTGGGCCTTATGTTGAGGTGGTTACATCAGGTGTGTCAGAGCCTTTTCTGTTGGATACTGGTGCTACAAAGAGTTCTATTATGCACTCAAAACTCCCTAGCACACCTTTGTCTGGTGAAATGAATGTTTCAGTAGGTTTTTCTGGCGCCCCGGTTAGGAACCCGATTTCTAGTCCTATGTCGCTTTCTGTTGGACCTTGTGAATTCGAAGCACCCCTTATTCTTACAACCGGTTGTGGTGAAAACTTGTTGGGGTTAGATCTGTTGAAAAGATTATATGCGACTTTGTACTGTTCTCCTTCGGGAGTACAACTTACACTGGGTAAGAACGTGGTTTCTCCAATGTATTTGTCGAAGGATAAACTTCCAACAGAATTGTCTTCTCTTCCGGATATTCTTTGGGCTACTGGTCCTAATGATGTGGGTCTCTTGGAAATAGCACCATATGTTGTAACACTGAAAGCCAATGTTAGAATGCCACGCATTCCCCAGTACAAGATCTCTAGTGAAGGTGAAAAGGCGTTGTTAGCGATCATTTATGATCTGATTGAGAAAGATGTAATTGAAGAGACAAGAGGCAATGTTTGTAATAGTCCTGTTCTGCCGGTTTTGAAGCGTACTGATCCTTCCCAGCCACCTGTTTACAGGTTTGTGATTGATCTTAGGGAGGTCAATAAAATAATTGTGCCACAGTTCCCCGTTGTCCCTGATATCACTGCCCTATTGACTATGATTCCAGCTTCAGCCACTTGGTTCTCAGTAATTGACTTGAAGAATGCTTTCTTCAGCATCCCGATTGCCGAGGAGAGCAGAGACATTTTTGACTTCAGTTTAGGAGGCCGAAGTTTCCGCTTCAAACGCGCTCCTCAGGGCTACTGTGAAAGTCCATCAATATACAGTCAGGCTTTAAAAACACAGCTTGACACGATTGTTTTACCTGACGGCGCTACCCTTATTCAGTACGTTGACGATTTGCTAATCACCGCAGATACTGAGGATATTTGTAAAGAAGCCACATTGTCGTTGTTGCGTCATTTGTGTGATCTGCGCCACAAAGTCTCTCTTTCAAAATTGCAATATTGTCGACAAGAAGTAACCTACTTAGGTCACCTCTTATCGAAGGAGGGAAGGAAACTGACCCCAGAAAGAATTCAGGCAATTGCAAAATTGAGTTTCCCAAGGACACAGAGAGAAGTGCGTGCTTTCTTGGGCATTACATCATATTGCAGACAATGGATACCGAATGTTTCCTTACTGGCCAAACCTTTGGTGGCATTAACTTGTAAAGATAGACCGAATCCCATTCCGTGGTCTGAAGAGTGTCAGAAAAGTTTTTCCGAATTGCGTGGTGCATTGTGTTCGGCTCCTGTGTTGGGTACCCCCGACTACAGTAAGCCTTTTACATTGTAGGTCCATGAGAAAGAAGGTTGCGCATTGTCAGTTCTGACACAGTCTTTTGGGGACAAACAGCGTCCATGCGCGTATTTTTCGGCGACTCTAGATCCGGTAGCTAAGGCGTTGCCAAGTTGTTTGAGAGCCACTGCGGCAGCAGCTGTTTCTATTCGACAGTCTGCTGGGTTAGTAATGAATAACATGTTAATTGTGATGGTCCCGCATGCATTGGACATTCTGTTAAACAGAACAAAGACACAGCACTTAACTAGTGCTCAATTGTCAGGGTATGAGCTGACACTGGTGGCAAGCCATGTGGACATAAAGAGGTGCAATACGTTAAACCCAGCCACATTGTTGCCGATTGTAGCTGAGACAGAGGATGATAGTGAAGATCAGCATGACTGTTTTCTGAGAACCGAAGAAGAGACGAAAGGGAGAGTAGATCTTAGAGACACTCCTCTTCCAGAATGTGATGGTACTTTGTGGGTTGATGGTTCGTGTTTCAGGTTGCCGAATGGTGATACGACTGCAGCATATGCTGTGACGACTTTGCATACTATTGTTGAAGCTGCACGTATCCCACACAATTCAGCGCAAGCAGCAGAGTTGATTGCACTTACAAGAGCATGTGTGTTGGCGAAAGGAAAACGAGTGAATGTGTACACGGACAGCCAGTATGCATTTGGTGTGGCTCACAGTTTTGGACGATTGTGGAAAGAACGTGGGTTCCTGACTTCGCATGGTGCTAAGATCCAGCATGGTCAGCTGGTGAATGAGCTTCTCGAGCCACTGACCTTGCCGTTACAGGTTGCAATTGTGAAATGCAATGCACACAAAAAGGTTACGGATGATGTTGGTCGTGGAAATGCGTTTGCGGATGAAGTTGCGAAAGAAACTGCTAGGAATGTAATGAGTCGAATGTATGTTGCAGGCCCTGCAAGATGGGTTGGTGATGTTGGTATGTGTGAAGATACGATTGAGAGTGTTAAGTCCATTCAAGCTGAAGCCACAGAGAAAGAGTTGAATGAATGGAGAGAAAGTAAGGGTAAATTGGATGCAAATGGTTGTTGGACTGATTTGTCAGAGCATCAGCGAAGGTTGTTACCCGATGCGTATGTGCTTGCAGTGGTGACAATGGCTCATGGAATGGCTCATATCAGTGTGAAAGGGATCTGTAAGTTGTTGGCTCCAGTATGGCAAAATGCTGGAATCCCTAAGTGTGCAGAGAATGTGGTCAAGAATTGTATGGTGTGCCTGAAATACAATCCTGGTAGGGGAACCCCAACTCCAGCTGGTCATTTTGCGCCTCCAACGTATCCGTTTGAGGTTTTGCAGCTAGATTTCATCCACATGGAAAGGTGCAACAATTTGAAATACGTACTCGTTGTTGTTTGTGCCTTTTCAAGATGGGTCGAAGCATACCCCTTAAAGGACAACACTGCCATTTCCACAGCGAAAGCCCTTGTCAAAGAATTCTTCCCCAGATTTGGAATGCCCAGAATGGTTTGGAGTGATAATGGGAGTGAATTTGTGGGTCGAGTGATGAAGAAAGTGTGTGGGGGGCTAGGCATTCAGCAAAAGTTCCACGCTGCAAATCACCCCCAATCAGCTGGACTAGTAGAGTGCTATAATGGCATGTTAAAACTGAAACTGGCCAAGATTCAAGCAAGCACAGGCCTTAAATGGCCTGACGCCCTGCCCTTGGCACTCCTATCAACGAGAATGACTGTTCACTCTAGAGTGGGACTTAGTCCCTATGAAATTGTGTTCGGCCGCCCGGCCAACATATGGGGAGTGCCAAGGCCAACCAGGTTTAGCGAGATAGAATACCCTGTACTGCTTGATTATCTGTATGAATTGACGGCTAAATTGCGTATTTTACACAGACAGGTCCACGACACTCTACCTCAGGCCTCCGAAGTTCCAGGACATCCTATAGATCCTGGAACTTATGTAGTAATCAAGAATTTTCAGCGAACAAAGAATGACCAGCCCCGGTGGACCGGCCCTCATCTAGTTCTTCTCTCAACAAGATCAGCTGTTCGAGTGGAAGGAAAGAAACACTGGATCCACGGCATCCATTGTAAAAAGGTCCCACTGCCTCTTCCATACGACCGGTGGGTCCAGGAGGGGATCGCTGACTCTGAAACTGAGACCGTGCCTCGTTTCATACCTTTTAGCGATGCACGCGTAAAAGGAGCAATTTCTGAAAAAGAAAGCGACAACATTTTGCAAGAAGCTGTGCCTCCGTCAATTTGATTGAACACTACAGAGCCTGAACTCTTATTCCAAGACCAGACAGCACCTGGCAGAAACCGTTACAATTTAAGGCCAAGAACTATGACTATGGACAAATAAAATATTTCTTTTTACTTTTTATTGTGCAGCTCTCTCATCCAAGAAACTTGCTCATTTTTGTTTTTCGAACCGTCATCCGGTTCTGCTGCTAGGGTCGCGGTTGCCAAAGTCTTTGGAGTGCAGCTGAAGACGGTTAGGTCGACAGTTCTGGTTGGTCTAAGGGAGTTGCCCTGGACTGACAGATTCAGAAAAGGGGGGTGGTTCAGAAAAGGGGGTGGTGATGAACAGAGTGTCTGAATTAAGCAGACCACTTTTACCCAGTCCAAAGATCAGGGCTTGATCCATCACCGTTTTTTAGCTCACTGCACCATCCCCGCTTAGAACCTGGCTACATGCAAATTAGTCTGTTCCTGTCCCAGTGCATGATGGGAATAGGGCAAACCAAACTACCAAGCCAATTCTTATACTGGGAAGAAAAAAAGCTACCGGGGACCGGTTTCTGGCATTTCAGCCGTCGTTGGCCCGGCTTGCTTGAATCCTGATGGTGCAATGAGCAAGGGACTCACATCTGAGTATACCCTTCCACGCTTATGGTGGATAAAATGATTCCGAAAAGGGGGTGGTTCCCATGATGCACTGGGCCAGGGACAGACTGATTTGCATATAGCCAGGTTCTGAGCTGGGATGGTGCAGTGAGATAAAAAACGGTGATGGATCAAGCTCTGATCTTTGGACTGGGTAAGAGTGGTCTGCTTAATTCAGACACTCTGTTCATCACCACCCCCTTTTCTGAATCTGGACTGACAGAAGCACTCTTCAGCAGAAACACCCTACCACCGCGGGCAGCAAATTAGAGAGGATGGAGTTTTCTGAAATGGAGAGACCTGCCAAACGAATGAACTTTAAAGACAAAATGTGTATATTGATGACGAAAAAGAGATCGTTGATGTGTTGTATTTTCATGCTGCTTGGTGTCATGATATTTTTAATAGGATATGTTTTATACACCTTTCAGGTGACATTTGCACCCACTACACAGCCCATACCTCCTTCTACTGTTTCCTTGCACTCTTTTCACCCCCTGCCCGAACAGGAGTCCTCTAGAAGATTAGAGTTTATTAATGACTCTTTCATTCAGCTTTTACACCAACACCAATTAGTAGTAAACACATCTAACTGCTGGGTGTGTGGTCTTATGCCGCATACAACAGATAAGGGTATCCCATACTTGGTCTTATCATTTAGCTACAATGGTTCATTATGGGCATTTCAAACAATGTTCATATTTGCCATTAAACCATATTCTCCACATTCCACGAAAAGTAACTCCAGCAACAAAGCATTAGTAGTAGGAATTGCTAATATGAGCAGAACAATTGACTCGTATAGAACGATTCCTAAAGATGAGTTGCAAGCCTATGTAAAATGGAATATGACGAAATATGGAGTTGCTTTAAGTGAAAACCAGCGAGCGAAGAGATCCTCCTCTATTTGGATTGTACCCCATCAGGGTCATCTATGTCTGCAAGGTAATGGCAAAAATCCCAGAGCTCAGTTGGGGAAGAGCGTCTGCACGGAAACTTATGTGTTTACATCTCGAAATTCCCCTTCGCTCTTAGCAGCTAAGGGTACTTATTTCATCTGCCATGATAGAGCCTATACATGGTTGCCCCCTGACTTCTCGGGCACATGTTTTGTCTTGTTCCTGTTGCCTCCCACCTACACGGCCGCGGCAGATTACCATAGGACAAGGGTAGTTAGAGGTGTCATCAGTAAAGAAGACACTGCAGGACAAGAATTCGGAGATTTTGCAAAGGGTTTCCTGCCGTTTTGGGGGCCGATGGTGAACAGCAGGAACATAAGGCAATTGACAAGGGTGATTGAATCCACTATAGTTGAAACTGCTGGTGCCCTTAGTAATTTGACCGCTGAGCTCCAGTCGGATCGCCTTATGACTCTCCAAAACAGGGTCGCGTTGGATGTCATACTTGCAGACCGTGGTGGGGTATGTAAAGTGATCCAATCAAGTTGCTGCGTTTTCATCCCCGATAATGCTCCGACGGTATACCAGGCCATCTCCAAACTGCATAAAATCTCTGAATCCATTCACGTGGATGAAGGAGACTGGTCCTTGATGGGGTGGTTCTGGGAACTGATATCTGCCTGGGGATGGAAGATTCTGATAGTCATTGGGATGATCCTAGCCATCCTTTTCCTGTTCTGTCTGTGTGTACAGTGTGCTCCTGCAATATGTGGCCTCTGTGTTACATCATGTGTAAGGAAACCTGTGTCAAGAGACGAACTAAGTAATAGGATGATGCTACAGCAACATCTCAATGACTTCATGAATACAGACCTGGACTCAGATTAGCGTGAGTATAGGTTATTTGCCTATGTAAGGGCAAAAGGACGGGCTGTGGTACTGAAAATTCTGGACTCAGCTATTCTGTGGTACCGAAGTTCTGCACTCCTGTCATAAATATCGTCGTATCATGACAATTTTGGTACTAGCGGACCGGTAATGACTTAAATACTATACATAAGCATTTTCGTCATGTTCGAGTGACGAAATCACCCTGAAATCAAAGTTTTCGTCTCTTACCTTCGGGTTCCATTTTGTGAGCGGCAGCCATTTTGTGATTGCCCCCACATAGCCAAATAACTAAGGCCGAATTAGATCTGAAGGACACGTACACCTTTTTGTGACTCCTCCGTGACCTGGGCGAGCTGACTCCACTGCCTCAAGCCAAACCTGTTCGGGCAGTTCCTATCCCAGTGGCCGAATGAGATTAGTATCAAGGCGCAACATGTCATAAACCGTTCATCACACACAAACTATGCCTAATCTCACACACACCTGTCCCTGTTTCTTCATTATGACCTGCTTTACGAGGAGGAGGTGCCTGTTTTTATTAGGGGTCCGTCGATATCTGATGAAAGTTCTGGGCCTTGCCGGGTAATCTATCATGGACTGGACAAACTGAAAATGTGGGCTTGTCATCATAACTCTGCTTTTTCTTTGTAGTAAAAATATGTGTATGGTCAACTGTAAAATAAGGAATGTTTGCCTGAAGCTTATTATTTTGTATAAAAAGAGAAGGCTGGCTTTGTAAATTCGAGCAGTCTCCCGAGAACATACATGCTGTTGTACTTCTAGGATACCTGTTACTGGTTGCAGCCAATAAATACGATCTTTGACTTCACCTAGAAGACTCTGTGTTTCTGTAGTCTGAAACAGGAAGGACTCGAGGTCTTTGGGTGTTCTCCCTGGCACCGCCGGGTCCATAAAAACCCGGTACCTCATTGCCACAAAAAGCAATACTAGCGAGCTTCTGTGGTGCTTGCAAAGTCCGTGTTGAATGAAAAGAGGCATTACAAGGATACTGAAGAATTGGGTGTGGGATGGAAATAATGTGCATTGCCCTCAGCAGCCAGGTGGTTGTATGTATTGGAGTAACTCGCAAGCAGCTCTGGAGACTACCAACCTTCAGTGAGCGGTGAAGGCACCACTATAAGTTAGGTCCTTGCTACCTCCCTGCATGGTTGTGCAAATTGCAGCTGCTTCTGACACACATTTGCTCTTCATCACAACATGCATTAATTACGTATCTGTTGAACCAGAATTTTTACTTTTCCAGGCGACGGTTCTGCTTGTCACCTGATCACAGAGGTGAGGTGATAAGTGAAGAGCAATATTATGTAGTAAGCAAAAAGACCAACACCGTCCAAGAAGACTAGATCTCTTGTGTGATAGAAACGGGTTCTGAAAAAGCCTGCTTCTCCTCTTTAAGTTTAACTTGGTCTTTATTCTTTGCTTTTCTTTTAGGACTAGTGAGAAGCTAGGTGTCGCTCCCAGCGGACCAGCTGCCTCTGCTGATGTAGTGGACCGTTGTCTTCTTTGCATGTGTTTTCTGGACACTCATTTTGGTATGTATGTCTTTTCATAATCTACTCTATACAGTGCTCGCCTCAAGTTACCTGTGTCCTACGACTCATGATAGGATTCAACAACTGTATTATGATCCTTTGTAATAAGCACATGCAATATTACGTGTGCTTATGTTTGTTTGTTTATTTTTCAAATCAATTCAATTATAACTTTATTTCGGTCTTTTAGACCATAAAAGTGCATAAAAAGTAAACATTTCCATCTTACTCTTAATCGATAGCTGTTTTTGTCACATTTATTGGATGTTAGAAATCACAATTTTCATGGTCCGTCCTAAGTATAGAATAAAAACCAATTGATCTATAAATACAATAAATATGATGAAATTATTTCAAACAATAAAAGTAATCACATTAAAAACTATCTAAAATCTTTCAATCGCACTCCTCATAATTACAATTTGTCAAAATATATAACATCCGATAGCTCCACCATTTTAAGAGGTTGAAAAATTCATCACTGGGTTCTTTGCAAATGTAAAATATAAATACAAAATATGTCAATTGTTTGCTAGAGTTACATGTAGCAGTATTACAGTTTCAAGCCAATTTTGGCTCTAATAAACATCACATTACACAGGATTCTAGGTACACAAAAAAACACCAATTGCGTGGTATCTGTCCTTAATGGACGCTCTGCCTCTCTACAGTGCCTTAAGTTCAAAGTGTTGCAGAGGGGTTTAATCCATCTTTTTCTTGGAGTGTCATATAAGGGACAAAAAAAGTATATGTGCATCATCTTCCTTGACCTCTGCCAAATTTTTACAAGACGTACATTTATCATAATCTTTATCATCACGATTACTGCCCCATTTGGATTTATTATTGTTTGTTTGTAGAACCCCATATCTAAATTTCAGGTACAAAGATTTGGCAATTTGCGGGCCCACCTCCTCTAGAAACGGTTCAAACTGGCCTATGTCTTTGAACAAGAGAAACAACGTAGTTAGGGATCCTAGACTGGAGTCATGTAGTAATTTACTGCTAATATAGGTCCAAAAAGATGACTTAACAACCTTACTACATGCCATAGTAAGATCTGAGGGCTCCTCCCAGTAGTGTGATAACCCTATTTTTTCAAACCAGGATGACACGTGATGGAACCATGGAATGGCCTTTGTTTATTTTATAAAGCGCATCTATCACACCACTAGAGTATCATGGCTCTGAAAACATGTCGTAAACTTCCGATTCTTATGCAGATTCTTAAATCGAGATGCAATTAGTCAGTAGGTCATATCAGCGCCAAGATGCTATTGGCAATCGTGCGCTTAAACAAACATATCAGTCAGTCACAAATCTTTATCCTATTTTAAAAAATAATGAAAGATACAGATTAATACATTTCAAACATTTAGACACAGTTCAAGTCGAATGTATAGTACAGTATGATCTTACAATCATACACATATTGAGTCCTAACTGAATACCTAACACCTATCTTAAAATTTGTTGAAATCAAGAAATGTGTGACATTTAGTCACACACAGATAGTAGTACTATAATGCCGCTTCAGTTTTCAGGCAATAAATGTCACAATCAGCCAAAGTGCAAATGCAACAATCACTTTCTCCCTTTTCGGGTATGACTTTGCTTATGAATTTTAAAACTAACAACCTTTTCAATTTAAGAACAATAAAGTGCAGGATCATTCACAAAATATAGAGTGCAAATGCATGGACCAAATTGTCCACTTTCAAATATATGAACAAGCGACTACATATAACATGCAATACTAAAACCTACATTTAAGATGGAAATTAATGTTCAAATTTCAGTCCCTTTCCCTTACATACTAAATGTATGGCAAATAAATATCTACTAAGACTAAAAAGATTTTCTGGGATGTATCTCCCTAAAGTTCTTAGCGCCTCTAAGTGTGACCTAATTCCTATGTTACGACAAATTGGTTTTATCCATTTTTAGGTCTCGCCTGTCGATGCGCAAGCGCATCGAGCAAGCGAGACTATGGGGGCTCATCCACTCTTTATCTAACTTGCAAGGAATCGTGGCGATTCCTTGCAGTGCCCGTGACTTTTAAGCTCAATGCGCATGCGCATTGAGCTTAAAAGCGCGTGCACATGCCCCCAGCCGCCTGCCTTGCCTACTCTCCCGCCCCCTCACTTCTTGTTTCATTAGGGATCGTATATGCTGGGCAAAAAAAATATGTATGTGGGTCATTTTCTACAGCATTTTGTGTACATAAGGTGCAGATAGCCTCTTTGTACTTGATATTATTGCACAACCACTCTGATGTATTGAATTTGATCTGTAAAACATCAAAGCGGAACTTCATATATAGGGACTTGGCTAAATGGGGTTGTATTTCATCGATGTATACTTTAAATGAACGGACTGGTTTTATAGATAAAACTGCATGGTCAACCTTCCTACTTTTTGTACTAGCATGCAGACTATCCTGAGTATACAACCTGTAGTTGTTTTTCAAGATTGTTTTTAAAAGATGTGTTAATGAATAGGGATCATCCCAATCCCTATTTAAACCTGGATTGAAAAACCAACTGTGCTCATGCCAAAGCCAGCGAAGTGTAACATTGTAACCAAGTCTTAATATCTCAATTAACCCCTCTTTTAGTGTTTGAGCTCTTGTAGGGTTCACAGACGGACCCAAAGCAACCAGGGTCTTCGAATGGCTTGGGGCTCGATTCGCCTGAGGTTTATATCTTGGATAAAGGGGAACATAGGTGTGCGTATTGGGAGCTACAACAGCATCCCTATGAATTTATTCTCTTTCATAGTAAGCGTATTCTGACTAATAATGCCCCAAAGTTCTTCACCATTGCGCCCTACACTTCTAAACTTTCAAGGCAGGTGACACTGCTTTAGATATACTTTCCTGTTGCTTTTTCACAATTGCCATGGAATTTTGAACCAAAATGGACTTGCATTTAAGCATCTGAGGATAATACTCAGGTAATTAAAATTGGGCACATATTCCAGTTTTTGTTTTCCAACAATTGTGTTTTTCTTAAAAGATTTGTGCAGATTTAAGGCTATGCATTTGGTTTTGTTTGAATTTATTTAGGGACATTTTTCCCTGCAGTACTCACTTGCAGTACTCACTAAAGCAGTCTAAAAGGTTTTGCAATCCCTTGGGTGTTTGTGATATTAAAATTGTGTCATCTGCAAAGAGTAGGGCAGGTACTGGCATCCCTCCTAACTTTGGTGAATCGTGCTTACAACCCTGAAGATGTTGTACATAATTACATATAGTGATACGAGGGTGGGTGCCAGTACACATCATTTGTCTTACTCCTCTTTTTATTGGAATTGCCTCAGTAACTTCGCCCCCCGTGTCCCCATCTGGCTTTTGCGTAGTTATCTTTGTGGAGATGTTCTATTTGAATCGGAAGGTCATCGGAACTCCCAGGATTTTTAGGGAGCTCCTAGGAATGAGATCAAAAGCAGCCTTAATATCTATACAGGCTATGTACCTATGGCCTCCCTGAAGTTTAATATACTTCCATACTATACACTACACAATAATCTGAAGACCTGGTCGATTGTACTAGTTCTAGCTCTGAACCCAGCTTGGTATTGAGACAGAATGTTATTTTCCTCTAGCCAATTATTACGCTTAAATAGGATCTGTTTTGCATAGATCTTCTGTAGAGTGTCTATTAAGCTTATTTGCCTGTAGTTAGCAGGGTCTTGGCGATTCCCCGTCCTGAAAATGGGAATTTTTTCGGCCTCATTCCATGATTCAGGTATTGGTGCTCCTGCAGCTAAAACATTGCAGAGTAAATTTACATAATGTGCCCAGACCATACTATCATGCCTCAGCAGGTCTCCTGGAAACTTATCTGGACCTGAGGCTTTCCCCAGCTTTAACTACTTTATTGCTACCACTGTATCATCTAGTGTGAAATAAGGGGTGCTGTTCAGTTCATGCCAGTCAACTACCCCAGGACTTATACCCTTCGTAGGATTGGCAGTTTTTACTGGATCTGTAGCATCCAGATAAAAGGCTGAAAACTGACTGCACCAGGTGCCTGGGTCCGGATAGTGATCCAGACTGGAGTTCCCGGTTTTATTTCTCTTTGCGAATAGTTTCCAAAAGCCCATATGATCCTTATTTTTTTGCTGCTTTAAGCAATTCATTCCAATTGCTTTCCTCCCAGTCTTTTTTTTTTTTTGCCTGCACTAATTGTTTCTTATAGTTTTTCCATCTAGCTCTTATATTTTCTATGCTGTTGGACCTAACAGCCGCCATCAGTAGATGCTTTGCAACACAGCAGTCCTTGGTGAACCTGGAATTATGTGAGGAATATTTAATGGTGTTCAATGACTCATGCGCAGGAGGGATTTTACTCAGGAGGATTGTTAGTTTCTCGGTCAGAATGCAGTGTATTTGCACAATAGGGACCTCAAATGAGGCCGAATTTGATAAGGAGCTAATACATCTGCAAAGGTGTTATAGATCTTTGCCACTGCTTCCGGGTTTCCAATAATGGAAGACCATTTTAGTGCTAATCAATGGGTTTAGATGAGTTACTCTTGGTACAGCTTTTTCCCAGATTCCAGATTTCAAAATATGTTCCCTCCATTGACAAGGACAGAGGAAAGTGATCCCAGTAATCTTTTGGCTTTACTTTTAAATCGATTAAGTTACCCTATGGGCTAATAATCACGAATATATAGTCGATTTTAGTCTTGGTATTTCCTCTTTTGAATGTGTATGCACTCTGACGACAGCCTGCCGTTGCATGCCCTCAATCCTTGCCCTGAGACCAATAGGACTATTTGCATTGCCGCCATTGCGCATGGAACAGAGGGTCCAGCTTCCAAAGGTGAAATACCTCTTGCCTTATTTTCTTCTTCTAGGAGGGTTTCTAGGCCCACAACAGGCTCAAACTTGCAGTTAAAATCCACGCTGAAAACCTGTCCTTAAGTTCCGATTCAGATTCTTAAATAGAAATGCAATTAGTCAGTAGGTCATATCAGCACCAAGACGCCATTGGCATTTGTGCGCTTTATAATGAATGAATACACATTTATATAGCGAATGGCTACCCATGGGCATCCCAGCACTTACTGTGGTGCCTATTTAAACTGTAAGCAGATCAAGGGAAGAGAAAGGTTTTAAGCTGCTTTCTGCATGATGATTAAATTCCAAACTTATGTGGTCGGGGAGCTGGTTCCAAAACTTAGATGTATTATATGAGAACCACCGACCACCAATTCGTGATCGCTTGATCTTGCTTATAAAGCATAACAATAAACAGACTTGCAGCTGTTATTTGGATTTTCTTCAATTAGGCCTAGGAAAAGCCAGGTCTTCGGCCTTTCCCTAAATTTCTGATTGCTGAAATGGCTCTGCACGGTTAACTTCGTGACTATCAGGTTCATCTTGGAGGCTGAACTCCGCAAGCTTGTGGGACAAGAAGTTGGGTTGGGTCTGAGAGTTCAAAGACTTGGTTGGTATACCACTTTATGTATTAAGAAGAGAGATTTAAACTGAACTTTCATTTATGGTAGAGAAATACGTTTTGGCCAAACTTGAGAAATGTGGAAGCTGCTCTGTGCCCTAGTAGCCAGTCTTGCTGTGAAATTCTAGATCAATTGTAGTTTTTAACAAGATAAACTAGTAGGCCTAGGTAAATAGTTACAGTAATCAAAACAGGATAAAAACAAATGCATTTAGAATAGTGATCCCTTGAGCAGGGGTAACTGATGGAGCACCTGTTTACGTGAGTGTAGTTGAAATAGGCATGTTTTAGTTCCTATGGATACTTGTTCTGATAGTCTGTGTGGAATAATTTTTAACACTCAAGTTCTTAACTATTGGCACTAACACTAGAGGAGGTCTTAAACTCTCTGGCCAAAAAGTAGATGGTAGGGGTGTGCCATCCGTTTCACCATTTTGTTTGTTTATTTTTGAGCCATTAAGCTTTAGATAGTTTGAACTCTTCCAGTATTGCACTTTCTCTCGCCAGAGTAGCAGATTTAATTACATTTTTGGAGCTGTTCCACATATCCTTTTCTTTCCAGGCGTAATCAGGAGAGTAGCGTTGTGTACAGTGCCAAAGCGAACCGTTGAATTTAGCAGTATCAGAGCTGTTGTGTATCTTCATCTGCCATACCACTCAGCTCATGTAGCGCTGATGTGATCGTCAGTTCTGTTCCATGTCCTTTTCGGAAACCCGTCTGTGCTAGGTGCATGAGATTCTTTGCAATCACATTACTCGAAATGAGCAAAATAACTGCTGTTTCCAAGATTTTGCTAAGGAACAGCAATTGAGAGACTGGCCTGTAATTTGAGAGTATTTCCAGTCTTTTTAGGTTTCGCCTGGCGAACAGCTGCACAAGCAGCGTTTCGCGCAGGCGAAAACTTTTGTTTACCAGTATGGACAAAAGTCCCGCCTCTCTGATCCATTGGCTAGCTCCATAAATGGAGGCTAGCCATTGGAAGAGAGAGGCGTCCGTCATTCTGCGAGGCGACTCGTGGGCATTCCTGAGATTTTTCCTCATCCAGCCCCTTTTATCACGTCAGTGCGGCGGTGGCGGGGTTTATGTTCGTCCAGGTTTCTTTTGGTCATTCCGCGGCCGACCGCCGCCGGAGGAAGTCCAGGTCCAGGTGAGTGCTGGCCGTTCCCGCACCCCCCTCCCGCTGTCCGTGCTTTTCCCACCCCCCCTCCCGCTGTCCGTGCTTTTCCCACCCCCCCTCCCGCTGTCCGTGCTTTTCCCACCCCCCCTCCCGCTGTCCGTGCTTTTCCCACCCCCCCTCCCGCTGTCCGTGCTTTTCCCACCCCCCCTCCCGCTGTCCGTGCTTTTCCCACCCCCCCTCCCGCTGTCCGTGCTTTTCCCACCCCCCTCCCGCTGTCCGTGCTTTTCCCAACCCCCTCCCGCTGTCCGTGCCTTTCCCCACCCCCCCTCCCGCTGTCCGTGCCTTTCCCCACCCCCCCTCCCGCTGTCCGTGCCTTTCCCCACCCCCCCTCCCGCTGTCCGTGCCTTTCCCCACCCCCCCTCCCGCTGTCCGTGCCTTTCCCAACCCCCCTCCCGCTGTCCGTTCCTTTCCCACCTCCCCTCCCGCTGTCCGTGCCTTTCCTTGTTAATATTTCAGTCAAGAGGAGCAGGCAGGTTCAGGCACAGGACAAGTCACCGAATAGCCTGCTCCCCTCCTTTCCGTTATCTTTAGCAGGTCACGATTTTAACACGGGCACGGTGAACGGGGTGGGGGGTCCTGAATAAATGAGCGGGTGCAGCGCTAAGAGTGGCCCCAAACTGGACCTTACTACAAACCTCGCTGCCCTGAGCCAGCCGGCCTCTTCCCTCGAAGCCTCCACTCAATGCTTGAACCCGGCACTTGTGTTTGCTTTTAAGAGGGGGGGGGGGCATGACCTCCTCGGACCCATCTCCACCTCTGCGCCTCGGGTTGTTTCAGAGCTTTTCCCAGAGTGTTGTGTTAGCGCGTTCAATGCTTGTTGAAGCTGGCACTCTATAAGTTACTTAAATTTGTCCTCGCCTAAAATGTTATTTATTTCGTATTGGTTTTTTTTCTATTTGCACCCCGCTGCCCAGTTCTGCATGTTTCATTTTGAGGGTATAGCGTCAAATCCAAAGTTAAAACGAGGCAAACAAACCCGAGAGAGTGCTCGAGGGAGATCTAACAACACCCGCATCACCCCGGGGTTGTAAAATGTAGACCATTGCTATGACATTTTTCATATTGGGTTAGTTCAAGCCAGCCAGGACTAAAACTCCCAGAATGCACTAGGTTATCTCGTAAAATGAGTTATACAGCGCTCTGCATGGCTTCAACCCACTCTAGTTTCACGCAGCTCGTTGTTCGAGACATTTATTCAGAATGGATTTTAGCTCGGGTTTTTGCAGACCCTGCACCGGTGAAATGTCACATCCGGTGCAGGAAGCAGACCACGGCCGGACCCAGACGGACCCGTCCCCTCATTGAAGGAGGCCTGTCCTGGTTATCTGAAATAAGGCTCCCTCACCACACACTGAATGCAGGGGTGTACACACACATTAAAGTATGAATGAACCGCAGCGTGCACGAGCCGAGCTTCCTTCAGAAGGGTTTGTAACTCGTAATAATAAATGCTTCGGACTCTAATAGTAAAAGCCTGCACCGTGTGCACCTGCTGGAGCTGCGAGAGTCCCGGTGGGAACTTCAAACGCCTGCCTTGGAAACTTGTTTTAAACTTGTTCGGCCCATGCTGAGCGGGTCTGGTCAGAGGGGCCCCGTGTCCGGTCGGTCAGAGGGGCCCCGTGTCCTGAATGGGTAGATGTTGTTTGGAAATGGATGGAGCTGGTGCATGCAAAGACAGCACAAAAACACGAGTGTCTTCATCTGACATGTGAAGCTATCCTTAGCCCTGCTCTGGGAAGGAGTGCACGCACACTCCCCGTGTCACCGAAGGAGAGCCCCCGCGAACTCTGAAGGCTGACCCTCCCCCACCCCGCGCCCGCAGACTGCACCGGTCTACCCCCCCTGGTGATTCACGGTGACGTCTGTTACATTACCGGGCACTGCGGGTCACCGCCGAGCACTTCAAATGCTGATTTATGCCTCGAGACTGCACCGTCGGTGCTAAGTGACCTCAACGCCGTGCCGAGATCAAGTTCACTTATCTGTCTGCGCAGCAGTCTGCCTCTGCCGAGACCACGTCTACTGGTGTGACTATCTTTAAACCTGCTTCTACTCCTGCTATTTCTTCATCTTTTCTCCTGTCCGTCAGTTTCTCTACTTATTGTATGTACCGTTCTGCCTTTCATTGATCGATCTGTCTGTCTGTCTGTCTGTCTGTCATGCTTGACTACCCCGGATCTATATTTTTTATGTACCTTGCCATCTCTCTATATATCATATTTACCTTCCAACCGTTCTATCCATTCCCTTTATCCTGTTTGTCTGTTCCTCCTGTTTACCTTTCTAGCTGTGCATGTCTGTCTGCCCGACTGGATCTCTATCTTCTTTGCCTTCTGCTCTTATTACGTCATGTCACTGTCTTTCTAACTATATGTTTGCCTTTCTATGCGACTGTCCGTCTTGGTCTGACTGTGTCTCTCTGCCCCATTTCTGTCTACATATCTACGCACTTTCGTCTAATAATCGCCTGCCGGCCCGTGACTGCCTCGGTCTGCCTTTCTATCCTTCTAGTCCCATCTATAAATGTGCCCCTGCCCTTCACTTTTCACTGGCACAATCGTAAAAAGTGAACCACCCCTCCCCCTCCATCTATTCGGTCGCCCACTTCCACCCCATGCTCGCAGCGTCTAGCTCTGGCGTACAGGTGAGCCTAAGTGGGCATAAGTTGGTATGGGGTTTCTACCTGTCGTGCACAGCCACCAGCGTGTCCGTGGGCACACATCGGCAGTATAAACTTTGCTCTTACAGTGAATATCAGTCTTTGGGGTAAAACACGCTCCAAGTGGGGAGAACATTCAAGTGACTACCAGACAGCGTCCTCCGAGAAAAGGGAAAGCTTGGTGCATTTTGCACCTTGGTTCATCCGGACGAGCACAGCTCATGCGCCCCAGAGAGTCTGGGTTAGACAACTGGCCAACTGTCAGATCTGTTCACAGGCTGTCAACGGGGCTTCATGCCGCTATAGACTGCACCTCAGAACAAACCAGGCTATTCCACTGACATGCACCCCCTCAACTTAATCCTCAACCCCCCTCTAAGAAGTCACGATACATGAAGGGTTAATGCACATGCAGTGGAAATCTAGGCGCTACTTCAATCGTGTTGTCACTGACTAAGCCTTTCACCCTTCAGTGGTCGATAAAATAAGTACCTTGAGTAGGATAACGTACGTTTCAGTCAGTAACTGGCAGGTTGCCCGCTGAATTGCGTGCCAGGAGCATTAACCCACTCTGCTGTCTTAACTAGCAGGACACACATTGCTTTGTCAGAGTCGGAAGGCATTGCGACAAGCCAGCACAGGGTTACAGTGCTGACATCCCAGCATATTGTTAAGAGGCTATATAATGAAGCGTTGTACTCTGACCATAAAATGTTTTGAAGCACTATGATACATTGCCGGATAATGGGAAACCCCAAACTGGGATTCTGTTTCTCTTTGATCTAAGATATGGGGGGGGGGGCATGGCTTGAAACCTTATGTTGCCAATACATAACGGATCACGTCAATAGTTCTAAAGTAGCCTATTTAGAGGGTGATATTGTACTTTTTGTATTGTACTATACTACACATGTATGCTGGTGAGCACCCAATGTTGGGGGGGCTCTGTGTGGGTGTGTGGGGGGGCTCGCAGTGTGTGGGGGGGCTGTGTGTGGGGGGGCTCTGTATGGGTGTGTGCGGGGGCTCTGTGTGGGTGTGTGGGGGGGCTCTGTGGGTGTGTGTGTGGGGGGCTCTGTGTGTGTGTGGGGGAGCTCTCTGTGGGTGTGGCATTTGCGAGAGATTAAACTATTGGCATTGTAAATGACTGCCATTTATTTATCTGTTTTCAAAACCAACACATAAATAAAAATGTTGTCATTTAAAATGCCAATAGCTCTAACTTTTGCAAAGGCGAAACCGTTGCATTGTAAATGCTTGTTTTAGTTATGGAGACACCAGAGCTGTTTTTAGTGCATCCGGAACAAGACTTTCCTTCACTGATGCGTTCACTGTTACTGTAACCCAGGTAAATATTCTTTGTACAACTCTGCTGGTGGTGGATCAAATGGGGATCCCGAGGGTCTGCATTGCTTCAATAGCAGAAGAAAATCACCATTTATAAGGCGATTACCGATATTTGTGTTGCTTGTTATGTCCTCTATAGTTTGGTGTCTCTCAACTGCCAGAGATACTTGTATGTGTTCTGTATTCTAACAGAAGTAGTTAACTCTTTGGGGGCATTGTTTCTTTGTACCTGTTGCAACCACTTGAGCTGGAGGGTCTCACAGCTCCTCAAATACGGGAAACTACTCATGTGAGATACTTGGTACCTCCAAAATTCTCTCAGAAAAAAACTTTTACCTTAGGCACTTTAATAGCCTTCATACATTCTCTTGGCTTTCTTCTATTCTAACTTATTCTCAGGGATATAACCATGACTGCATTTACTTTCTGAAAATCTTGCTGGTGCTTTCATCGGTTCATCTCTGGAGTATACCATAGGTTCGAAGATTTCCTTTGTTTCTTAAATGCTCTCATTAGGGTTAGTCTTTCTAAAGCTGTCTGAAGATCATAATGTTCCGATATCATGTGGGTAGGACAAGCACTCTTAGCACTATTTCAACTTGATATATTCTGACATAAAGCAACAACTGATACCGCCCTTTTTTTTCGATTCGTAATATTTAATGTTGTCGAAGAATTTTGTGTTTTATGTTGCATTACTTTTCAGAAAAATCGGGCCCCTTAATGATTTGTTCAAGGACGTCAATCATGTGTATTCAGTAAATCTATGTATTTTGTTACCTCCATTGCTGATGGTTTGCCAAAATGGATGTTCAAATCCTCTAAAAGCATCAGCTATGCATTTGTGGTCAATGTATCATTTATGGAGGCTGAGAAAAAAATGGAAAGCTTCCATTGAGACATTGGGTGATAAGTGACTACACAACTCCAAGTTGTGCGTTAGGGATCCTTCTATTTTATGACCAAGAAGTGTAAATGGGGTCGCAGCAAGAAAAATGTTTTTTTTGCTTTCCTCCCATGCTCTGTAGTTTATGCCAACTCTCCTTCCCGTTTTGCAGTATAGTGTACTGAGAGTATGGAATAGTCTAAATCGTTTACTTCTTTCCATGTATTGTTTTTTGTCTGAGAACCAAATTTCCATTATGACTAACAGATCCACATCCCAATCTAGGATTCTGTATTTATACAGTCATGCATTTTTTTACCCCTGAATGGGTATTTATTAGAAAATATTTAATGACAGCCGTACGGTTCAGCTGTCCCGTAGGCAGAAATGGGTCCTCTTGTTTTGCTGAATAGATTTACATAGTTCCCAGAATTTTGATTTTGAAGGGATGTATGGTCTACTAGTTGTAGGCCTTTTTCCTTGCGGTATGCCATGAACAAATGGCGTTTCAGGTTGCTGGTTGCGATCCGGGTGCAGATAGGCTTGCCTCTGATACTCTTTGGGCACTTTCCTCAAAAATGCTCAAAATTCATATTGAAAAAAAAAATTTCCAACAACAAAGTTGTCTCCTATCTCCACCAGATTCTTCTTGTCATTAACTTTTTTTCAATTTTTTTTATTTTTTATAAAAGACCTTTATTGTTCCACTCTGCAGAAACACAGCATTTGGTCTACAACCCTAATAGGGCCGGCTGCAAAAATCATATATGCATAGAGTTCAATCCGAATGACACAGCCTTTCAGCCGACAACCAAGTGTCCGGCGGCATATTAGTGCAAGTCTGGCACATTCAGATCCTGCAGTTCTGATTCAGAATGTACCATCAGCCTTTCTTTTACATATGAAATAAACCAAACATAGAAACAACCACCTGCCCCCTCCAACAACCCCCGGGATCCTAGCAGGGCGATAACCAATATCCAAATAGATAGCAATACCGAAGAAGTGTGAGTCTTATTGTCCTCATTCCCTTGAGGTACCTGTACGTTGCGCATATCCTGTATTTATATGAAATGCTTACTGAAAGGAGCTTATTAGACCACAAGAGCAGGAAGGTGGCATTGCCAGACATCAGAGTACGGCTAGTCGCATGTCATGAAGTGCAGTTTATCGATACCATACCACACCCCAATAAGTACCAGTGCAGGACCACATCAATAACAAGACAGTTGACATCACCGGAGACCACAATTGCAAGAAAGCATCAGTTGAGCAAGCTGGTATTAAACGGTGTGATGTTTCAGTCGTCAGGAAGTTTGGACAACATGTAGGCCGTATAAGGGCCCCAGATATCTCTTGGGTGGGAGGCAGTTCCTCATAATAACACGTCAGCTGGTCACGGCAATACGCCAACTCCTGCAACCAAGTCTTCAAGTGAGGCGCTCACCTCCCTCCCCAGCAAACTGCCACTCTGCGCTTGGCCATCTGTAACGCCAAGACCACTAAACGTCTCACACTGGCTGGCACACTAGATACAACACCTAGCAAACTGACGCGCGGGTCATGAGCAATCTTCACCGCCGTCATTTCAGACAACACCGTCGTCCCATCCATCCAAAACGCAAATACCCTGGTGCACACCCAAGCTAAGTGCATAAAGTCAGCCCCATCCATCCCACAACGTACGCAAACAGCCGAATCACGCAGCCCGTATCTAGCTAGCTGCGCTGGCGTGTAGTACCACTGCTGCAAAAATTTGTAGTGTATGAGTCTGAAGTTACCGTTAACCGCAAAATTGCCAGTCATGGCACAGCATTCAGACCAGTCATCATCCGTCAGTGGCTCCATCTAGCTCTGGCAGCCACATTCACACCTCCCTCATCCTCCTGCAACGCTCGATACAACCGCGAAACCAATTTCACACGAGTATTCGCAGTATACAGCAACTGTAATGCACTCAGCACCGGCGGCTCCGCTGGAAAAGACGGATATAGATCACGAACTGCAGCACGTAGCCTGACATAAGTACAGGTTGCCATGGTAACGTTAGTCTCATGTTCCAAAAAGCTTTGCAGTGGGATAAATTGACCCGCCGGAAAAGCATCACCCATGGTTTGGACCCCAGCACTTCGCAACAACTGAAGAGCCTCAACCTCACACGACACCGAGATGTCAGCATGATGTAATAAAGGCATGGCCGGCACATTTATAGCGGCAGTCTATTAGAACGCTTCCCTAGTTCCTTCCAATCTCTAGCAATACATTGCACTGTGTCTACCTCGCCCTTCTCATATACTGAGTGCGGGGTTCACCACCATCGCCTTTAAGGGCAATGGATATACTGCACCTGCCTCAATTGCCACATGAGGAGTATATGGTGGTGCCGAGATCCAGTAAGAGGCGAAATGTGCCCGAGCACAGAGATAGTACAAGTGCATATCCGGTACAGCAAACCCGCCCATTTCGTAAGGCTTGACCAGAGTGTCCCATTTCACCCGGGGCTTCTTACCACCCCAGGCCAAAGTTACTAACAAAGATTGAAGCGTAGTAAAAAAATGAGACGTCCGAGCCAGGGGATATTAATAAAGAAATATAGAAACCTAGGGTGTGCCACCATTTTAATCAGGGCAACCCGATCAGCAAATGATAGGGGTAGTCGCGTCCAGCGGGCTACCTGATCCTCCAGCTTCGAAATCGCTACACCATAATTAGCTCGGATTATTTCTTGGGAATCTCTATGTACCCAAACCCCCAAGTACCGAACAGGTTCCGTAGCCCATGCCAATGGGAATTCCAGCTGAAAGGGTCGTGTAATGTCAGTCAAAGGCAATAATATGGATTTATCCCAATTTATCCATAGCCCAGAAAAGCGTTCGAACCGGATGTACTCCCGAATCACCCCCTCCAGGTACCTATCTGGCTCCCACACATACAGGACCATGTCATCAGCGTACATGGATACCGCTAGTGATCTGAGAGGAAAACGCAATGCAGCGACCGCGTGTCGTTGCCGCAAAATACAGGCATGGGGTTCTAAAAGGATGGCAAATAACAGGAGCGAGAGTGGGAAGCCCTGCCTCGTTCATCGCTGTATAGAAAAGGGCGCCGACACTCGTCCATCAATCCGTACCCGGACAATCAGATTAGTATAAAGCAAGGTGACCCAGGACGTAAATACAAAAGGCACCCCCATGCGATGTAATACCGTTATCGCTTCAGATTGGCCACTATAGGCGGCCGCGCCTTTTCTAATGTTGTTCCGGCAGCCTGGAACAACCTACCAATCTAACTTCGTAAGGAACCCAACCTGCTGCCTTTTCGCAGGATGCTAAAAACTGTTCTCTTCCGGGAAGCCTGCCGCGTGCTGTAATTCGATGACTGGCCCTATGAATTTTAGTGTGTACCTGTCATGCGCTTAGAGACCCCGGGGTGGTGATGCGCTATATAAATATAAATAAATATCATATATCGCCATGCAACAGAATCAAATGCTTTGGCAGCGTCCAGCAGGACCGCCACCGCAGCAAGGTCCGGCTTAAATAGATGGAGGACCGCAAATAAAGCTCTCAGGTTATGAGATGTAGAGCGCAGGGGGTCAAAGCCAGACTGGTCCAGTAGTATCATAACAGGCAACAACAAGCATAGGCGAGTCGCCAACACTTTGGCAAGTATCTTCACATCAGTATTCATCAGGGAGAGCGGACGGTAGGACTCACATTGGTCCTGTAGCTTACCCGGCTTCGGGAGGGCTACTAGCAGGGCCTCTCGCATCGTCGTCGGTAGCTGCCCCTGATCTAAAGCTTCCTCCAAGACTTCCGCTAGGTGAGGTAAAAGTAAGTCCACATATTCCTTATAAAATTCAGATGGTAGACCGTCAGTGCCAGCAGCCTTGCCGTTAGGCAAGTCCTCAATCGCATCCCTGAGTTCCTGCTCCATGATGTGATGCATTTAAAATTCCTGTTGTCCCTTCGACAACCAGACCAACGCTATATCTTCTAAATACTGCGCTATCTCGTCCTCACAGCCGTCTCCCTATGTTCGTACATTTGTGTGTAATATTGCGTGAAACAATTCAGTATACCGTCCGCATCCGTCACAGTTCCGTCCCCATCTTTAATTTCTTGTACTACGCAGTGCTTAGCCCATGGGTCTTTGATTCTATCGGCCAGCCCACGCCCCGGTCGACCACCTTCCCCATAATACCGTGCCCTGGCGCGTTTAGATAAATATTTGACCTTTTGTTCTGCCAGTTCATTATACTCTGTAACTTTCAAACGTGTGTCAGCCAAAAGAGATTTTGTCGGTAGTAGCTCATATTGCCGTTCTAGTCCCATCAGCTCACGCACTAGTCTGTCCATGGCACCCCTTAATGACTTGAGCACCCAAGCCTGCAAACCAATACACGCTCCTCGCACCGTCACCTTAAAGGCCTCCCAGACAATGCACATGTCATCCACAGAGCCAACATTCTTGACAAAAAATTCCTCAATTACTTCTCTCAAGCTCTCACGCAACACCAAATTCGACAGGGCACCAGACGGCAATCGCCACGAAAATGGCGCAGGCGCATGTGACTGCAACCATACCTCCATAAGGACGGGTACGTGATCCGACAGCGTGCGAGGCAAATGTCCTGCCCTCATCACCCAACTACTGACATCCTTCGTCACGAGCCAGTAATCCAAACGTGACCATGTATCATGCGCAGACGTATAGCAGGTACCTTCTTTCGCTCCCGGATGGCCAAGGCGCCACACATCCTCCAAGCCAAGCTCTTTCATTCCATCCCATACCGCTCCAACCGCTCTTTTAGTCAAGCTTTGCCGGTCATCCTTTCTATCTAAATCACAATCCAACGTCACATTCAAATCCCCACCACAGACTATTGCAGAGGGAGGTAGGGCATACACCTTATTCCATAAAGTGACATAAAACTCAGGATTGTCAGTGTTCGGTCCATAAACATTGACCATTGTTATTAGTGTCCCACACAGTTTGCCATGCAAAATAATATAGCGACCTTCTTTATCAACATCTTCATGTAAACTCTCAAATGGTATGTTCTTCATCAATATCATGACTCCACGCACATACGAGGAATATGCTGTTGCCAGTCTAGTGCCCGCCCACTGCTTAGCCACCTGTCCGCCGCCCGCCCCCTAAGGTGCGTCTCCTGCAAAAAGACTACCTGCACATCATGCCTATTTAAATACGCTAGCGCCTGCCTGGTCTTCTTTGGCTTGTTTAGTCCCGCACATTCCAGGAGATCCAAGATATCTTGCCTCCCTTATCCATACTGCCCACCAGCATGTAGAGCCTGAAAGCTAGCCAACAGACCTTCTCTCTTCCGATAATCAATAAGCAAATCATTCGCCCTCCAACCCCAACAATTATGCTCACAAGTGTACATCCAGTATTTGCATTTAAGGAACCCCTTGGAAACCAAAAACATGTCAACCAGTAGGCCCCGATCCCACAGGCCACCCACCTCAACCCCCCACCCACTTCAGCTCCCCCAACCTGCCACGCCACATCCCACCCCTCAAACTTCCTTCCCCATTCTCAACCGTAAGTAAATTGTGGGGTACTCCCATATGTGGGGGCATAGAGGTGCAGAATTCCCGTGTGTGAACACGGGAAGTGTCCAAGCCACCATAATGAACATCCTACGTTTACCACCAGGAGTCTGTATCCTGCTATTTCTGTAATCCCCAAACATCATACTTGAAAGGGCCAGATACCACATACATACTGATACAGCACCTTCAAATTAACACAGTCTTGAACTTTGTGTCCCACAGAGCATATATCCCACCAGTACATACGTTGCGCAATGGCCTGGAGAAAGCAAGTTTAACAGCAATATTTAGGAAAGCGACCCCAGCTCGACAACATTCATGTGGTCATCTGTCCAAGCAACAATCAACACATTGTACTTAGGGTTACGTTCAGCTGTCGGCGTTCATGTCGTCGTCTTCCTCCTGTGCCACTGCGAAGTCACGTTTACGCTTCTTCTGTTTCTTGGCATACTCCATGGCAGCCTTCGGAGAGGTAAAGATTTTATTATCCGACGGCGCATCAATCCGCAGCCGAGCAGGGTACAACATGGCATACAGTATTTCCTCTTTCCGGAGAAGCTGTTTCACGCCATTGAATTCTTTCAGCGCCGCCTGTACAGCCACAGTAACGTCAGGAAAAAACTCCAACTTCTTACCTTGATACTCAATAGTGCCTTTTTCCCGTGCCAACCGTAGCAGAACATCCCTGTCTCTATAGTTTAAAATGCAAGCAATGATAGGGCGCGGTGGTGCACCTGGTACTGGTCTTTTCTCTAGCGAGCGGTGCGCACGCTCCACAATAAACATTCGGGAAAGCTGGTCAGACCCAAATAGATCCACAAACAAACGTTCCATAAAATCCTCCATCTTGCCCACATTCGTGGATTCCGACAGCCCCGTAACGCGGATGTTATTGCGCCAGGACCGTCCTTCCAACTCCTCGTTCTTAGCTTGGAACACTGCCAGCACCCGCTCCATGCTGAAGACCTTATCTGTGACTGTTGTAAGGCCATCCTCCGCAGCTGATACTCTCTGTTCCACTTCATCCATTCTCTCATTCTGCCGTTCAAATTGTGTGGACATGTGGTCAAGCCGCCACTGCCTCCATAGTTCCCTCTATTGACTGTAATATCTTTTGCATTGCGAGGAGTGTGGCCTCCAAATTTGGCGCACCTCCCGACGCTCCCGCATTCTCAGCTTCAGATGCGGCCTGAGATGAGGACAACGCGGTTTTGCGCATGTCAAAGTTAAGCTTCGGTTGATTCCGCTCAGGCCTGCCCATATTGCTACTAGGCAAATCAAACGTAAACTAGTCACGATAAGGCTCCTGCAGTGTAGAACGAGCAGGCCGTCAAGTGCCCACTCCAAGTAGCTAATTCCACAGCAGCACGTGCAAGAGCTTAACACTGCAAAAGTCCGCAAAAGCGTTTCGCCAGAGCTAGCCGCCGCAATCCAGAACTAGCAGCGTTCCAGAACAGTCACTGGTGTCCAAGGCCACTCGCCAATCTATCGCTCCCATAGACTATCCAATACTGGTGGAAATCAGGCCTCCAATTCGGTATTGTTCTCAGTAGCCAGGAAAATTACATCAGCCAATATCTCTTCCCGGGGGTAATGGAGCCCCCCAGCGCATCGGCCCGCGAGGCCCCGAAGCCTCCCGGGAGCCCCCAGTCTCTTAGTTGCCACTATCCAAGCACTCCGGCCCTCGCCCACCGCAGTTCGCACGGCCAGGCTCAGGTCAGCCGCGCGCCCCCTCCGCAGCCCCGGCCTCCCTTAAATCCCAGCCCCACTCACCGCTATCGGGCCGGGCAGCAGTGTAGGCCCAGCGCGGCCAGCCGGGGCAGCTCCGGAGCCAAGCTCTACCGCCCGTGTTCCAAACTTCCTCTGTCTTCGCTTCGGCGGGTACAGCAGACCCTCCGCACCTCCGGGGCACAGCACCACTGGTCGACAGGCCGCAATCACAGCGCCAGGCGCTGGGAAGGCCCCAGCAGACTCAGGCCAGCTCCGGTCGTCATGCGGTAAAAATCGCAGCGGTAGAAATGGTGTACCAATACACGCTGTCAAAGGGCTCCGCCGTCCGGTATTAGCTCGAAACAGCTCCGCAGGTCTTCATGCATAAATTACCACTGAAATTTCAGGCAGTAGACGCTGGATGTGGCGGATATTGGACAGATTTTAGGCTCCGTCTGGCAGAGCCTCACATAAGTGCGGCCATCTTGCCGTGCGCCCTCTAGCGCCCCTCTTGTCATTAACTTTTTCACTAAAAATGCATCCCCATCCAAACAAATGCAGTCATTATTTTAAAGGCAAAGAGCTAAAAGTAAAGTGCAGATAGCTGTAAACAGGTTTATGAAGTGTCTATATGATTAGCTATTCAGTCATATAGCAACTCCAAACTTTGTTCTCATGTGAGTTGAGGCACAACCCCATTAAAGCAGTGTATTGAGTGTGGAAACACTGGACCGTCAACCAAGGTAGTTCTTAATATCTGTGTGGGATGCTGAAGCGCTTGAATACAGGGGCTGCGTGCTACACTTTGGCTGGTGTGAGGTTGGAAAAGTGTTGTCCTTCTATTGGTTCTATGTTGGAAGTATTTCGATGTTGTGCATAAGGATCACTTAGGCGTTGTTGTGTAGTTTCCACTAATCAGTAGGAACTGCATGTTTGCGGACAACATACATTCAGGATGGTGATTCCATGCACCTCCGTGAGATATATTGTCCCTTGGAACAGCTAGCTTGCAGTGCCACTGTTAGCCCCTCTAAACTTGAACAGAGAGCGAACAGTTTTGGCAACCACTGAACATGAAAGTTCTTTCCCTCAGGAACTGTGGTGACAGACTTCGAACTTTCCGCTTAGTCACTCGTGCTTTCTTGTGCTCCGGGACTTATACAGTGAATACACAAAGCAGCGTTTTCATTATTTATTGAACCGTAGTGATTAATGTGACAAAGAGAAGGCAACTGTAGGAAAAATGGATCGCATACATGCAAGAATCATACTAATGCCTACCTTATTCTGTCATGGACTCAGTGCTTAGCAGTGTGTTGGATGAACAGGTGGAGAAATTGACTGGCAGTTTATGGTTTTCTGTAAACTGGTATCTTTGAGCAGATCCTCCTGTCCCTTTATGCTATTTCATGTGATCATAGTTACTAAGCTGGTTACTGCATTTTTGTTGTTCATTCTGCAATATTTTGTTTAAAATGTATGGTCCTGAGCTGTACGACTTCCAGCCCGTGTTAAAGTTGTACATTAATGTGGTCTTGTAACTTTGTAGGTTCTTAGGCAGTGTGTTTTCTCAATTCTCAGGATTTTTTTGCAAACCGGGGTCTAATTTAGCATATAGTTATATTTTTCATACATTGTGCCCTGTCCATACCCGAGACTGCTTTGTGCCCCTATGTCAGTATAGTGACACAGTTGCTTCAGAGCATGGTGACATAGAGGCGTAGAGCATCTTTAGTTTACCCTAAATTTTCTATTTACTTTTAAGTGATGTTCTGTAGAATTAGACATTACATGTCATAGTGCCTGTAGGAGGCTGGCTTAGTATATGGTGCTTACATATGTAAGTGGAGCACCCTGCACTAATCCAGACACCTCTTTTGGTGATTTTAGTGGTCTTAGACAACCTTAGAAAGCTCTTTAAGTGGTAGCTATGGAGAGCAGCCTTCAGGCTTAGTCCAGAAGGAGTGTGAAGCAGCTTGTTTTACCAGTACTAATCATATAGTGTTGGTTAAGTGACAAAGAACCACACAGTGTAGTTATGAAAATATGCATTTATTATAAACACTAACACACACATTGAAATATCTCCTCCCTGGAGATATACACACAATACTTCAGTAATAGAACACGTAAGTAGCACAAATAAACGGTGGTCTCCAGGGGGAGATCAAACCATATACTAAGAAAGTGGAATGCGTCCCACGGCCTAAGCCGAGACTGGGCCCAAAAGATATAGAAGTGTTGGGGACCCAAGAAATCACCCAAGGTAAGTACCCAGGAACCCCACGGAGGCCATGAACAGAGTGGGAACACGAATGTGTGATCAACACAAGTCAATGGGGAAGTTGAGGTTGCAGTATTTTTAGAAGGACCCTTCCCAGAGGACCCTGAAGAAACTTTGTGACAGATAGGTTAGAGAGTCACCCCACCCGTGGATACCCCGGGAACCAGGATACGTACACCAGGGAAGCTGGGTGCATAGGTGCGATGTGATGTCGGAAACCACCATAGACCACAGTGGAGGACTTCAGTGAAGATGCCTCTGGTGAAGAAGCTGAAAGAGTCCGGTGGAATCCAAGGGTGGATTCAGGATAAGAGGTACCTACAAGCAAAGGGGACAGAATCTATACCACTCAGGATTGACCAGGAGTCACGGAAGAAGAATGCCCACATGTGCCGAAAGATGCAGGAGGGTTGACGGTGAACTTGTCTCTGTAGCTGTGTGGAGCAGGTGACGCTGTGGAAGACCAGGAGCCGTTCATGAGCTGTCCCATATTGGATGTCCAGAGCCAGGGGGTCGGTATCCGGCTGGAGTACCAACAAGCATTTGCGGCGGCTACAAATTTGTCAGATGAAAAATGGTACAGTGTCTGGACCAGCAAGGTCCAAGGGACTCACTAAGTGCAGGTAAGTCACAGTGGGCCCCAACCAACAAGGGGGGCCACTGGAGCCAAATAAGACCCTCAAGAGGACCCACGGGCCGAAGAACCATGAGTTTCAAGAAAACCTCAAGCAGCTCACCAATGATGCAGGCCCACGGCGCAGAGAATGCAGGGAGCATAAAGATCTTGGTAGCCACAGATGCTTTAGGCTGGAACTTCTTGGAGCTCGAAGATCCCTGAAGAAGAAAGTCAACTGCAAGTCGAGGCGGTGCACGGGGGTACTGCTCCAGCAGTTCAGACGAGGGATACTCTCTTCAATCTTGCTTTTAAGACCGTGCAGACCTCGAGAGAGTAGCAGAACCACCACCTGTGTTGCTGAACATTTCGGAGTCCGTTGAAGCTCAGGAACCGCAGACCGGTCAGCTTCATTGCAGTGCCCTCAGATGCAGGGGAGTGACCCCTTCACTCCAAAGGAGATTCCTTAGGGTGTCTTGGATGTCCTCAGGCCTGGTGAAGAACTTGTATAGAGCACAAGCACAGACATTATGCAGAAGACTGGCAGGACAATGAGATCAGGAGCAGCAGGAGTCTTCCTTGTGCAGTCTTGGTTCCCAGAGAGAAGTCCATTGAAGTCCAAAGTGCCCAGACGGTTCAAGATGAACTGGTTTCGGATCTGAATCTTGTCCCACGACGAATCTGAAGAGCCACCCACAGGTAAGCCCTTAAGTACCTTAAGGAAAGGGTTGGGACGATTCAGGGGTCCCTCCCAGAGGAGGGGCTGGGGAGCTGAGAGGATGCTCCCATGTCCTTTGTCCAGATTCGCACCAGAGCGGGAGCCAATGGCTCCCTGAACTGGTTCCAACTGGAGTATGCAAGGCAGGCACAAAACATGCCCTTCAAAGCAGTCTAGTGGCGCTGTCAAGCACCCCCACCCTGGCCCAATACACTACGTCCTGTCTGGGAGGTGGTCACACCTCCCGGTGACCAGAAACCTGTTGTCCTGCCTTCCCCTGCTCGAGCTGGGCTCAGCAGCAGGAGGGCAAAATCGTGTCTGTGTTCAAGAGCGGCCATACCTTGCTGTCAGACTCTGAAAGACTGTTCCAACATGTTTGATACCAAACTTGCCAAGGTTCGTTACAGCCAGTTTAGAGTTAAACATTGCGTAATGACGCACTGGTCAGTCTATATCTCGTAATGGTTGATGCACTTTCAATGCCTGGAGAATGGACTCCAGTGTTTGTAGGGGTTTCCTGCTCATGCAAGGACACCCTCACACTTCTAAACAATCACTCTGCCTTCAGGATTGAAAGGCCTGATTCAGGGGTGACTTATAGGTTTTAAGTGTAGTTCCTCAGATATAAGAAAACCTATATCTGTCGTAAGTGATGCTAGAACCAGCTTACACAGGCTGCAATGGGAGGCCCGTGGTCACAATTGAGTGTTCTCCCATGGATGGCATAATACATGCTTCAGCCCATGGGGACCCCAGATGTACCCATGTCCTGGGTACCTGAGTACCATATGCTAGGGACTTACGAGGTTATACCAGTATCCAATTTGGAGGGTACCCAAGTACTCATCACGGTCCAATTTAGGGAGGAAGCACAGAGACTGGAGCCCTGGTTAGCAGGATCCCAGTCAGACTAGTCAGAAAACAGAATTACACCAGCAAAAAGTGGGGGTAACCACGATAGCAGATCCTACTTTCCTACAGTGCCAATGATTGAAATGGAGCCACTGGCAGCAAATGGATTTATTTTCCAGCTTATGGAAGCTATATATTAAATTTTAAAGCCTTCTCTCTCTTCACTTTCAATAGGGACCAGATCCAGATGTCAACTAGACCAGTGCAGCAAACCTCTGTTCCTTGGAACTTTTCCACTTAGCAGGTTTTGGAGAGTTATTCCAAAGCAGTAGCCTGGATATATGGACCCTTTGGGATCAGTAAGTGACCAGCTTCCCTTTCCTCAGAGTAGCCTTTAAAGTCCACCATTCAAGGGAAAGCTTCAAGGGGTGGGAACAGTGTTTTACAGGATTGACCCAGCAGTAGTTAGCTTAATTCCCTAAACGTTGCACAAGAAAATTCTTACACGGACTCCACCTATAGCTTTCTGCATTATGATGCCCGCAATAGGACACGTCCGTACATTCTCCTCACACCAACATACAACAGAAACAGATTTTTTTTTTAATGCTTGGTAAATGCATTCCAGATCAGCCAGTGAGTGGTATCGGTACTCTACAGAATTACCCAAAGCCTTTAGTTAAGGCACACATGCCAAACTTAACAAGGAGTACGCATGCCAATTAATCCAATTAGTAAGTCAAAATCTTGGATAGACCTCTGACCACATAGAGCAAACCTACAACACCTATGCCTATCAATATGAAAACCTCAGCTATTTTTAAAATGTTGCTTACAGATTACAACTTGCAAACAACATTATATTCAGGTCTGAAAACCATTAAAACCGCCTCAAGAAGGTATTGAACATTTTGGGTGCTGCAGAGCCATACGCGTGACAAAATGTCTGGCAATTAAATACCTATAAATGGTGGCCTTTAAAAATATGTTAGGTGTAATTTTTTTGTAATCCAAGGAAGCCGAATGGTTTGAAAAAAACGTTCAGCATTTGGGGACCTTTGACCTGCCAGATACAGGGCGGGTCTGGGATTTATTTGCTTGCTCTTAACATTCAAAGCAAAGTCTTAATGTAATTGGCTGCTGTTTACTGTTATTTTAAAGTTGAATGTTGAATCTTTCCTTTCCCGAGATGCTCTTCAGGTTCATCCAACACTTCACATAAAACAATAAATTATACACACTCAAAACCCCTCGGATAATCCTTAAGTGTCTGTCATGGGGCCCCTGCAACACTGAACAATGACTCAACCTTCCTCAGAACATTTTTAGAAAGCGCTCTATGCAAACGAACAACACCGCACAACATGATGTGTAATTGGGTGTCAAAGTGCTCACAACAGCACTGCCCATCAACATGTACCATGAACCACTTAAAACAGCGAAAATCCAGAATGAGCTTTGAATACAGTCCTGATATGGGTTTAACTGGATATTAAGGCAAACATCACTTGCTTCTGTCAGTTATTAATAAGCATTGGGCCAGGCAGTGTGTACTAGTCCCACCTGAGGAACTATGACTGACTGCCCCCCGACTGCCCACTGCCCATTCGCTGCCCCTCAGCTGCTCCTCCCTTCCACCTACCCATATATGCTGGCTGCTGGTGTGCCGAAGGCGCATCTAAGGCAAGCCCGTCTGCACCCGTCCGCGCCTGGACCGCGCCCAGCGCCAGAACCCCTGGTCCCCGCACCCGCCACGACGACCGACGCCACTAGGACGCCAGCACTCTGCACGCTCTCAACTCCGGACGGAGCCACACCTGCTTCAAGGCCGCCCGAAACGCATACACACGTCCCCTTTACCTGCCGGGACTGCAGCTACTCCAGCCTCAGAGCCGACGAACCACCCCCCAAGAAAGACCCCAACCACCTCCGATGCATACTACTGAACACCTGCTCCGCACGCAAGCATGCCGTCGAGCTCTGGGACCTGCTCGACACAACATTCCCGGACGTCGCCTTCCTGACAGAGACCTGGTTTAACGACTCCTCCGCACCCGACATCGCCATAGCTATCCCAGACGACTACACGATCACCCGCAGAGACCCCACCAATGTGTTTGAGGAGGAATCTCTATCGGCCACAAGAACTGTATCCGAGTCTCAACTAGCACCGACGATGCGCTCAGCACCGCCGAACACATGCATTTCCAGATCCACACGGACCCTAACTCCACCGTCCTAGGCACCCTCGTCTACCGACCCCCTCACCCACCGGACCCCGCCCCCAATTCAGCGACTCCATCGCCGACTTGATCAGTACGCACGCCCTGACCTCCACCGACTACATCCTCCTCGGAGACCTGAACTTTCACCTTGAGACAACAATGATAACAACTCAACAACCTTGATCGATAACCTCGCCAACCTCGGGCTGAAGCAACTCGTCACAACGCCCACCCACTCCGCCGTCCACACGCTCGACCCAGTCTTTTCCTCAAGCCTGCACATCTCAGTCAGCCACACCACGAACTCCTCTGGACCGACCACCGCTGCATCCACTTCGCCTTCCAGAAACCCACCACACACCACCGCACCCAACAGATCACTGAAGACCAACTACACGCAAATCTCTCTCTCAGCCCACCCACCGAACCCTCCAACACCGACAAAGCTGCCCACAGTCTCAGGCGCTGGATCGAAGACTGCGCCAACACCCTCGCCCCGCTGAAGAAACCCCCCACAGAGACACCAGCAAGAGGGACAGCTGGTTCACACCAGAACTACTAACCTCCAAGCAAGCCTTCCGGAAACTAGAAAAGAAATGGCACAGTGAACAAACTCCAGACAGCCACGCAGCACACAAGGACGCCATCCGCAACCACCACCACCACCTCTTCAGGGCAGCCAAGAGGACCTCTTTCAAAGACCACCTCAACGACGCACACAATAGCAAGGAGCTCCTCAACATCGTGAATGAACTCTCCAACCCCAGCTCCAACACCAACGACATCCCACTGTCGCAAGCCCTGTGCGACTCCCTTGCCACCTTCTTCCACCGCAAGATAGCAGACATCCACAACCGCTTCAACACCCAGACAGCCCCAACAGACAGCAACACAACAGACCCTCTGCACACCATCGACCACGACCACCTGCTAGCCTGGGCCAGCTTGAGCATCAATCACATCATCTCTCCCTCGAGACCCCGACCTTCCCAAAGATCTGGAAACACGCCAAGATCAACGCCCTACTCAAAAAACCTAAGGCAGACCCAAGAGACCTCAAGCACTTCCGGCCCATCTCTCTGCTCCCCTTCCCGGCCAAGGTCATCGAGAAAACGGTCAACAGACAGCTAACCTGATACCTCGAAGAAAACAGAATCCTGGACCCTTCCCAGTCAGGGTTCCGCAGCAACCACAGCGCCGAGACTGCCCTCATTGCTGCCACCGACGACATCAGGACCCTGCTGGACAACGGCGAGACCGCAGCATTCATCCTCCTAGACCTCTCTGCCGCCTTTGACACAGTCTGCCACCGCACCCTACGCGCACGCCGCAGGGATCCGAGACAAGGCTCTGGATTGGACCACCTCCTTCATCTACGGCAGAACCCAGAGCGTCCGCCTCCCCCATTCCGTTCCAAAGCCTTTCGAGATCATCTGCGGTGCACCCCAGGGATAACATTTGCATGGCCCCGCTCGCACACGTAGCCCGACAGCACAACCTCAACATAATCTCCTACGCCACTCAGCTGATCCTCTCCCTCACCAAGGACCCCATCAAGTGACCCCATCACTGCCCAAGTCAACCTCCACGAAGGAATGAAGGCCGTCGCCGACTGGATGAAGACCAGCCGTCTGAAGCTGAACTCAGACAAGACGGAGGTCCTCATCCTCGGCACCAACCCTTCATCCTGGGACGACTCATGGTGGCCGATGGCACTGGGGTCAGCCCCGACACCCACCGACCACGCACGCAGCCTGGAAATCATCCTCGACCCAATGCTCTCAATGACCAAGCAAGTCAACGCCGTCTCCTCCTCCTGCTTCAACACCCTCTGCATGCTCCGCAAGATCTACAGATGGATCCCAACAGATACTAGAAAGACAGTCACCCAGGCTCTCGTCAGCAGCAGACTCCACTACGGAAACGTCCTCTACGTGGGAGCTCCGACCAAGCTCATCAAAGGACAACGCATCCAAAACGCCTCGGCACAACTGATCCTCGACGTCTCACGCCACTGCCACATCACCCCCCCCCCCCCACCTAATAAACATGCTCTGGCTCCCCGTCAACAAGAGGATATCCTTCAAGCTCCTCACCCACGCACATAAGGCACTCCACCAGACTGGCCCAGCCTACCTCAACAGACAGCTCTCCTTCTACATCCCCAACCGCCAGCTACGCTCCGCCGACCTCTCACTCGCCACCTTCCCGCGCATCCAAAGAACAACCACTGGTGGGAGATCCTTCTCCCACCTCGCTGCCAAGACATGGAACACCCTCCCACTGAGCCTACGACAGACCCAAGACCTGCTGACCTTCAGGAGGATACTCAAGACCTGGCCGTTTGATCAGTAGCGCCCCCTCCCCCCCAAGCGCCTTGAGACCCTCGGGGGTATGTAGTGCGCTTTACAAACAAGCATTTCCTAATGTGAGACCTATTGCATTGCAACGTGTGAGCTATTGATATTGTAAATGAAACATTTTTTAATGTGTTGGCTTTGAAAATATATAAATTAATTGCATTGTTATTCACAAAGCCAATAGCTTACACTTTCCTAATGCGAGTCCTATTGGCTATGGCAATGCTTATTGGTGGCAAGCAAGGACAGTGCTGTTGTGGTGCTGAGTGATGATGTGGTTGGGCTGAGTGATGTGGTGGTGTATTAGAGATATGTGGTGGTGGATTAGAGATATGTGGTGGTGTCCCAGAGTGATGTGGTGGTGTCCCCGAGTGATGTGGTGGTGTCCTCGAGTGATGTGGTGGTGTCCCCGAGTGATGTGGTGGTGTTTCTGAGTGATGTGGTGGTGTCCCTGAGTGATGTGGTGGTGCCCCTTAATGGTGCCCCTGAGTGATGTGGTGGTGTCCCAGATTGATGTGGTGCTGTCGGCGAATGATGTGGTGCTGTCGGCGAATGATGTGGTGCTGTCGGCGAGTGATGTGGTGATGCCCCGGAGTGATGTGGTGATGCCCCGGAGTGATGTGGTGGTGTCCCTGAGTGATGTGGTGGTGTCCCTGAGTAATGTGGTGGTGTCCCTGAGTGATGTGGTGGTGTCCCTGAGTGATGTGGTGGTGTCCCTGAGTGGTGTGGTGGTGTCCCTGAGTAATATGGTGGTGTCCCTGAGTGATGTGGTGGTGTCCCTGAGTGATGTGGTGGTGCCCCGGAGTGATGTGGTGGTGCCCCGGAGTGATGTGGTGGTGCCCCGGAGTGATGTGGTGGTGCCCCGGAGTGATGTGGTGGTGCCCCGGAGTGATGTGGTGGTGCCCCGGAGTGATGTGGTGGTGTCCCGGAGTGATGTGGTGGTGTCCCTGAGTGATGTGGTGTGTTAGACGGACCGGGAGGGTCGGCCGAGTAGAAGGGGAGAGGTCTCCAGGGAGAGCCGTCTCCAGCGATCGTACAGACAAGTAACTTCCCCCCCACAGACGGACACCACACAAGGATAAGGTTAAACAATACTTTATCAGCAATTTCTTCGAGTACGGTCAAATGGTACAAGGAGGTCTGGACTCAGGGGTCCCCTCGGTTCGGGTCTCTGGTGGGGAAAAGGGGTAGCGGGACAGTCTTGTTACCAAATGGATGGATGGATAGCTCTCAATCCTCGAGCTCGGCGTTCTAGATGATCGGGCCGCGGCGGAGCCAGCAGGTCCCGAGATGGTTGAAGGTGGCGACGGTCCGCGGCGGAGCCAGCAGGTCCCGATGAAGATGGAGGTGCAAAACGGTCCGCGGCCACGCCAGCAGGTCCCGACGACGATGAAGGTTTACGGAGGTTACGGCAGCGCCAACAGGCAGGACGATAGTTCACAAGGTAGGGCTACGGCAGCGCCAGTAGTCCGTCAAGGATGAGTTCTTCTTTGCGTCTCTCGACTCCAAGATACAACTGCCTTCCTGCTCTGGAGCTGCCTCAGTTATAGGGCTGATGCCCTTTGATGTCCGGACCCTCGCACTTGGAGATCGGTGGGTCCAGGATGAGGGAGTCCAGACACCCAGCAGGGGGGTGGAGCCAGCGCCCGGGGAGGCTGGGGGCGAGCGGTACCTGGCGGGGGAGAGCCATCGACACCTCTTTCTCCCATTGACCTGCCAAGTAGTCCACTCACCCCCTGGGTGGATGTTGGTGCCGGGATGTCTGAGGCCTGGCCAGGCCCAGGGTTAGGGTCGGTCGGAGGCCACGCGGCTTCGTGGTGCAGTGTCCAAGATGGCGCCCAGGTCGGGCGCACGGCCCAGTAGTGGATCGGGCCCAAGGGGTCGAGATGTTCAGAGGCAGGGGTCCCGGAGGGGACGGAAAACGTGAAGTGGTGGTGGGTAATACTTGAGGGACCGGGCTCGGGCCTGGTCGGGCAGAGGGGGAGCGGGTCCTTCATGTGGCCTGTCCAACATGCGTCCCCCCCAGCTGAAGGCGGGGAGAGTCACCCATCCTCTTGGGGACTCTCCTCGTCGAGGCGGAAAAAGCGTGACAGGCCATCCGCGTTGGCGTGGTCTTGCCCAGGTCGATGTTCCACAGTGAAGTCCATCCCCTGTAGGGAGATGGACCAACGTAGTAGTTTTGGGTTCTCCCCCCGCATCTGCATCAGCCACTGCAGGGGTCGATGATCGGTCTGGACCCGAAAGTGTGTGCCAAAGAGATAGGGCCGGAGCTTTTTGAGGGCCCATACCACGGCGAAGGCCTCCCTCTCGATGGTGCTCCAGCGTTGTTCTCGAGGCAGGAGTCGCCTGCTGATGAAGGCCACTGGCTGATCAAGGCCTTCGGGGTTCAATTGAGACAGGACCGCCCCAATGCCGTGGTCAGAGGCATCCGTCTGGACGACGAATTCCCGGCTGTAGTCGGGGGCCTGAAGCACAGGGGCGGAGCACATGGCGGCCTTCAGTTGTTCGAAGGCTGTTTGACAATCTGGGGTCCAGTTGACCTTCTTGGGTTGATTTTTGGACGTGAGTTCTGTGAGGGGCCCCACTATGCTACCATAGTCCTTCACGAACCGTCGGTAATAGCCCGTGAGTCCCAGAAAGGCGCGTACCTCGGTCTGGGTGATGGGGGGCTGCCAGGACTGGATGGCGGCGATCTTGAGCTGCAGAGGGGCCACCAGGCCGCTTCCCACCTGGTGTCCGAGGTAGGTCACGGACCCCTGACCAATCTGGCATTTGCTGGCCTTGATCGTGAGGCCAGCTCGCTGAAGGGCCTCTAGCACCTCTCGGAGGTGGCGGAGGTGGTCGGACCAGTGGTGGCTGTATACAGCGATGTCGTCTAGGTAGGCGGCACTGAATCCTTCGAGTCCGGCCAAGACCTGATTAACGAGTCGCTGAAACGTTGCTGGGGCATTTTTCATGCCGAAGGGCATGACCTTGAAATGATAATGGCCGTCAGGAGTGGAAAACGCAGATCGTTCTTGGGCCCGGGGTGTGAGGCCGATCTGCCAGTAGCCCGCCGTCAGGTCGAAAATGCTGAGGTAGCGGGCAGCTCCCATGCGGTCGATTAGTTCATCTGCCCGGGGGATGGGATGTGCGTCTGTTCTGGTGACTGCATTCAAGCCCCGGTAGTCGACGCAGAACCGGAGTTCCGGTGTGGTGCCGGGGGTGGCTGCTTTGGGGACCAGTACTACTGGGCTGGCCCAGGGGCTGTCTGAGGGCTCAATGACCCCGAGCGTGAGCATCTTGGTTACTTCTTCCTGGATGCAGGCCCGTACCCGATCTGGTACGCGGTAGGCCCGGTGGCGGATAGGGGGGCTGTCCCCCGTGTCCACGTTGTGCACACACCAGGAGGTGACACCTGGGGTGAGGGAGAACAGGCTGGCGAACTGAAACAGAAGGTCTCAGCATTCTTGGCGTTGTTCCGGGGTGAGGGCCTCCGAGAGTCGGACCCCGTCCACGGAGCCGTCTTTCTCCCGAGTCCGTAGGAGGTCAGGGAGGGGTTCGGAGTCTTCTTCGGCTCCGTTGTCGGTGGCCATTAGGAGGCTGAGTTCTGAACGCACGAAATGGGGTTTCAGTCTATTAGCGTGGAGGACCCGGAGGGGGTTCCGTGAGGTTTCCAGGTCGATGAGATAGGTGACAGGGCCCTTGCGCTCGACTACTTTGAAGGGCCCCGTCCACTTGTCTTGCAGGGCGCATGGTTCGGTGGGGGACATCACCCATACTTGTTGGCCGGTTTCAAATTCGATGGAGGAGGCATTTTGGTCATACCACTTTTTCATGTCCTCTTGACTGGCCTCCAAGTTTGCTTTTGCCAGCTCTCTGAACCGTCAGGTCTGGTTGCGGAGGGTTAGGAGGTACTTGAAGACATCTGGAGGGTTCTTTAGAGGGGGCATTTCCCAGCCTTCCTTGACCAGGCTGAGCGGTCCCCGTACGGGGTGTCCATACAACAGTTCAAACGGGCTGAAGCCGAGGGACTTCTGGGGGACCTCTCAATATGCGAAGAGGAGGCACGGCAGTAGCACATCCCACTGGCGACGGAGGGGCTCTTCCAACCCCCAATCATCCCTTTGAGCGTGCGGTTGAACCGCTCAACGAGTCCGTTTCCTTGAGGGTGATAGGGGGTCGTGAATCGGTAGGTGACCCCACACTGTTGCCAGAGGGACTTCATATATTTTGAAATAAAGTTCGTGCCTCGGTCGCTGACGACTTCTCGGGGGAAGCCCACACGGGAGAAGATCCCCATCAGGGCCCGGCCGACTACCGGGGCTGTCACAGTTCGCAGGGGAACAGCCTCGGGGTAGCGGGTGGCGTGGTCCACCAGTACCAGGATGAACCGATGTCCTTGTGCTGTACGGGGGTCCAGGGGCCCCACAATGTCTATCCCGACCCTCTCGAACGGGGTGGTAACCACTGGAAATGGTTGCAGGGGGGCTTTTAGTTTGCGGCCGCTCTTTCCACTGGCTTGGCACGTGGGGCAAGATCGGCAATGCTGGAGTACATCATTCCTCATTTTAGGCCAGAAGAAGTGGGTCACTAGGCGGCTGTAAGTCTTATCCTGGCCCAGGTGTCCAGCCAGGGGGACATCGTGGGCCAGATTTAGCAAGAAGTCTCTAAAACGGAGGGGCACCACTAGCACTCGACTGGCCCCCAACTCCGCGATCCTTTGTTCACTGTATAGCAGCTCATTGTCCCAATAGACCCAATGTGTTCCGGAGGTATCCCCTGCGCTCTGGGCGAGGGCTTGTTGGCGGAGTCCCTCGAGGGAGGGACAGGTCTTCTGCTCTTGGCGAAACTGCTCCTGTGTGGGCCCCCCCTCTTGATGCTACTGGTCGAGGCCAGAGAGGTCCGGAGGTTGAGCTGGTTCTGGGGGGACGGTACGGTCGGCGTCTTCGACTGGAGCGACCGGGGGAGGAGGCGCCGGCCATTCAGGTTCCTCGGGTCGGGGGTTGGTCCGGGCGGCCATGGACCGGGTGGTGACGCACGCCCAGTCCGGGATGCCTAACATCCCCAGGTGTTCTCTTCGTTCTACGGCTGCCCACGGGGAGCTTTCAAGGTCATTCCCCAGGAGGCAGTCTACGGGGGCATCATCTCGGACCGTCACCTTCAACATGCCGGAGACTCCTCCCCATTCGAAAGGGACGCAGGCCATCCGACACAAACTTTCCGAGTTATCGGCTGAACGGACAGGGCAGAGAATATTTGGTAGGAACTGTTCTGGGGTCACCAGGTGACAGCGGACGGCTGTTACACTGGCCCCGGTGTCACGGAGGGCTTCGGCCCGGCGTCCATTGATGCTCACCCATTGGCTGTACTTCCGGGTGTTAGCGGGTAGGGGGACCCGCGGGACCATGTCTTTCCCCCCTAAGCAGGCTAGAGCCATGGCGGCTGGCTCCCATTCTTGGTGTTCTTGCTCATATTCTTCTTGTTCCTCGGAGATCTGTTCTTCCCCCAGGGCAGCGGCAGCCACCTGGCAGGGTCTCGGGCTCTGGTTCTGTGGGCAATTTGGGTCGTTTGCGTAGTGGCCGACTCGCTGGCATCGGTGACACGTGACATTGGCCCTATATCCCGGTCGTGCCGGGGTGCTGCCCCGGTTGGCCGGGGGAGTGGTGCTGGCAGCGGGGGCGGCCGGAGTGCTGTCTCTTCCTCGGCCCCCCCCTCCTCCTCCTCGGGGACGGTGCTGACCGTGGTGGTTTCGGTTCTGTTCATAGGACCCATTTCGGCCCACTCTGGTGATTTCCCACCGGTCAGCTTCGGCTGCGAGCTGCCGTGGATCAGTCAATTTGCTATCGAGGAGGTGCTGCCGGAGCTCGATGAAGCAATTGTTTGACAGATGCTCCCACACTATTAGATTGAAGAGTTGTTCGTAAGTTGTGACATTGCTTCCTTTGATCCAACCCTCGAAGGCTCTGCTGAAATAGTTGACGTACTCCACCCAAGTTGTACCCGGGATGCGGGTGCAGTCTCTGAACCTCTGGCGGTACATCTCGGGTGTGAGCCCATAGCGGGTGAGGAGGGCCGCTTTCATGTGGTCATAGGAGGTCATCAGATGGTCCGGGAGCTGTAGCAGGGCATCGCGGCCCTCATTGAGGAATCTCCCCCATAGACCGGCTCCCCAGTCGCTTCGATCGATCCGGTGGGAGGTCATAGCTATTTCGTAGGCCTTGAACCATTGTTGGATGTCGTCCTCTCGGAAGTATTCTCGGACGACATCCTTGGGGATGTGTACTTTCTTATCTGTGGCTCCCGGGGTGCGGGGTTGCTCGGTCGCCCCTGATTCCTTGTTCTGCTTGCGTAAGTCTATCTCAGCTAATTTGCGCTCATGTTCATATGCCAGTTTTTTTTCCTCGAGCTCCCTTTGTCTCTGTTTTTCCTCTCTTTCTTCTCTGAGCCTCAGATGTTCTAAGTTCAGTTTCTGTTCGGCCAACTTGAGTTCACCATCCATTTTGAGCCGGGCCATTTCTAGTTCATGTAGTCTTGTTCTTTCTCGTTCCTGGATCTCGTTTTGCGAGAGACCCGTTCCTCGCTCCTCGGGAGCCGCGGTGTCTTTTTCTACTGCTGCGATAGTCTGGTCCGGGGGTCTGACGGCCCCGGTTTCTGCCCAGGACTCCAGGGCCTGTTTGAAATCATCTTTGGTACTTAGACCGGTGGTAGCGATACCTAGTTCGATGCAGAACTGTTTTAATTCACAATGGCTGTATTCTTCCACTTTCTCCATCTGAAATTTCTCGGTGGATCCGCTTTCTTTGGTAGTCATCGTGATTTCGTCGTGGGGTGAGCTACTCTCTGTACGATTATGCGGTGATTCGGATCGCGCCGCTGGCCACCAATGTTAGACGGACCGGGAGGGTCGGCCGAGTAGAAGGGGAGAGGTCTCCAGGGAGAGCCGTCTCCAGCGATCGTACAGACAAGTAACTTCCCCCCCACAGATGGACACCACACAAGGATAAGGTTAAACGATACTTTATCAGCAATTTCTTCGAGTACGGTCAAATGGTACAAGGAGGTCTGGACTCAGGGGTCCCCTCGGTTCGGGTCTCTGGTGGGGAAAAGGGGTAGCGGGACAGTCTTGTTACCAAATGGATGGATGGATAGCTCTCAATCCTCGAGCTCGGCGTTCTAGATGATCGGGCCGCGGCGGAGCCAGCAGGTCCCGAGATGGTTGAAGGTGGCGACGGTCCGCGGCGGAGCCAGCAGGTCCCGATGAAGATGGAGGTGCAAAACGGTCCGCGGCCACGCCAGCAGGTCCCGACGACGATTAAGGTTTACGGAGGTTACGGCAGCGCCAACAGGCAGGACGATAGTTCACAAGGTAGGGCTACGGCAGCGCCAGTAGTCCGTCAAGGATGAGTTCTTCTTTGCGTCTCTCGACTCCAAGATACAACTGCCTTCCTGCTCTGGAGCTGCCTCAGTTATAGGGCTGATGCCCTTTGATGTCCGGACCCTCGCACTTGGAGATCGGTGGGTCCAGGATGAGGGAGTCCAGACACCCAGCAGGGGGGTGGAGCCAGCGCCCGGGGAGGCTGGGGGCGAGCGGTACCTGGCGGGGGAGAGCCATCGACACCTCTTTCTCCCATTGACCTGCCAAGTAGTCCACTCACCCCCTGGGTGGATGTTGGTGCCGGGATGTCTGAGGCCTGGCCAGGCCCAGGGTTAGGGTCGGTCAGAGGCCACGCGGCCTCGTGGTGCAGTGTCCAAGATGGCGCCCAGGTCGGGCGCACGGCCCAGTAGTGGATCGGGCCCAAGGGGTCGAGATGTTCAGAGGCAGGGGTCCCGGAGGGGACGGAAAACGTGAAGTGGTGGTGGGTAATACTTGAGGGACCGGGCTCGGGCCTGGTCGGGCAGAGGGGGAGCGGGTCCTTCATGTGGCCCTGAGTGATGTGGTGGTGTCAGTGCCCCTGAGTGATGTGGTGGTGGTGCCCATGAGTGATGTGGTGGTGTCCCTGAGTCATGTGGTGGTGCCCGTGAGGGGTGCCCCTGAGTGATGTGGTGGTGTCCCTGAGTGATGTGGTGGTGTCCCTGAGTGATGTGGTGGTGTCCCTGAGTGATGTGGTGGTGTCCCTGAGTGATGTGGTGGTGTCCCTGAGTGATGTGGTGGTGTCCCTGAGTGATGTGGTGGTGTCCCTGAGTGATGTGGTGGTGTCCCTGAGTGATGTGGTGGTGTCCCTGAGTGATGTGGTGGTGTCCCTGAGTGATGTGGTGATGTCCCGGAGTGATGTGGTGATGCCCCGGAGTGATGTGGTGATGCCCCGGAGTGATGTGGTGGTGTCCCGGAGTGATGTGGTGGTGTCCCTGAGTGATGTGGTGGTGTCCCTGAGTGATGTGGTGGTGTCCCTGAGTGATGTGGTGGTGTCCCTGAGTGATGTGGTGGTGTCCCTGAGTGGTGTGGTGGTGTCCATGAGTGGTGTGGTGGTGTCCCTGAGTAATATGGTGGTGTCCCTGAGTGATGTGGTGGTGTCCCTGAGTGATGTGGTGGTGTCCCTGAGTGATGTGGTGGTGTCCCTGAGTGATGTGGTGGTGTCCCTGAGTGATGTGGTGGTGTCCCTGAGTGATGTGGTGGTGTCCATGTCCATGAGTGGTGTGGTGGTGTCCCTGAGTAATGTGGTGGTGTCCCTGAGTGATGTGGTGGTGTCCCTGAGTGATGTGGTGGTGTTCGCGAGTGATGTGGTGGTGCCCCTGAGTGATGTGGTGGTGCCCCTGAGTGATGTGGTGGTGCCCCTGAGTGATGTGGTGGTGCCCCTGAGTGATGTGGTGGTGCCCCTGAGTGATGTGGTGGTGCCCCTGAGTGATGTGGTGGTGCCCCTGAGTGATGTGGTGGTGCCCCTGAGTGATGTGGTGGTGCCCCTGAGTGATGTGGTGGTGTCCCTGAGTGATGTGGTGGTGTTCGGGAGTGATGTGGTGGTGTCCGCGAGTGATGTGGTGGTGTCCCTGAGTGATGTGGTGGTGTCCCTGAGTGGTGTGGTGGTGTCCATGAGTGGTGTGGTGGTGTCCATGAGTGATGTGGTGGTGTCCCTGAGTGATGTGGTGGTGTCCCTGAGTGATGTGGTGGTGTCCCTGATGGTGTGGTGGTGTCCCTGAGTGGTGTGGTGGTGTCCCTGAGTGGTGTGGTGGTGTCCCTGAGTGGTGTGGTGGTGTCCCTGAGTGATGTGGTGGTGTTCGCGAGTGATGCGGTGGTGCCCCTGAGTGATGTGGTGGTGCCCCCGAGTGATGTGGTGGTGCCCCCGAGTGATGTGGTGGTGCCCCCGAGTGATGTGGTGGTGCCCCCGAGTGATGTGGTGGTGTCCCCGAGTGATGTGGTGGTGTCCCCGAGTGATGTGGTGGTGTCCCCGAGTGATGTGGTGGTGTCCCCGAGTGATGTGGTGGTGTCCCCGAGTGATGTGGTGGTGTCCCCGAGTGATGTGGTGGTGTCCCCGAGTGATGTGGTAGTGTCTCCGGGTGATGTGGTGGTGTCGGTGCCCCTGAGTGATGTGGTGGTGTCGGTGCCCCTGAGTGATGTGGTGGTGTCGGTGCCCCTGAGTGATGTGGTGGTGTCGGTGCCCCTGAGTGATGTGGTGGTGTCGGTGCCCCTGAGTGATGTGGTGGTGTCGGTGCCCCTGAGTGATGTGGTGGTGTCCCTGAGTGATGTGGTGGTGTCGGTGCCCCTGAGTGATGTGGTGGTGGTGCCCGTGAGTGATGTGGTGGTGGTGCCCGTGAGTGATGTGGTGGTGCCCCCGAGTGATGTGGTGGTGCCCCCGAGTGAAGTGGTGGTGCCCCCGAGTGATGTGGTGGTGCCCCCGAGTGATGTGGTGGTGTCCCCGAGTGATGTGGTGGTGCCCCCGAGTGATGTGGTGGTGCCCCCGAGTGATGTGGTGGTGCCCCCGAGTGATGTGGTGGTGCCCCCGAGTGATGTGGTGGTGCCCCCGAGTTATGTGGTGGTGCCCCCGAGTGATGTGGTGGTGTCCCCGAGTGATGTGGTAGTGTCCCCGGGTGATGTGGTGGTGTCGGTGCCCCTGAGTGATGTGGTGGTGTCGGTGCCCCTGAGTGATGTGGTGGTGTCGGTGCCCCTGAGTGATGTGGTGGTGTCGGTGCCCCTGAGTGATGTGGTGGTGTCGGTGCCCCTGAGTGATGTGGTGGTGTCAGTGCCCCTGAGTGATGTGGTGGTGGTGCCCATGAGTGATGTGGTGGTGTCCCTGAGTCATGTGGTGGTGCCCGTGAGGGGTGCCCCTGAGTCATGTGGTGGTGCCCCTGAGTGATGTGGTGGTGTCCCTGAGTGATGTGGTGCGGCAGCACAGAGACTGAAGCTAAGAACACGCAGGGTTGAGTGCTATTTATTTATTTATTTATTTATTTATTTATTTTTAAAATTTCTAGAGCGCACAAATACCTTCCGGTGTCTCGGCGCTAGTGCATACAGATTACATGGTTGTTAAAGGATGTTACTGGTTAAAAAGCCATGTTTTAAGGTGTTTTCGAAAGGAAAACAACGAGGTATGTTCCTTGATCTGAGATGGAATCTGGTTCCACAGTTTGGATGCAGCCACTACAAATCGTCTATCTCCCCAAGTTGCCTTTTTTGTTGGGGGGATTTGGAGCTGTTGGACTGTAGATGACCGTAGAGTTCGACTGGGCTTATAGATTTTGAAAGCGTTTTTGAAGAAGTCAGGACCGTTATTGTTCAAGGCCTTGTAGGTTATACACATGGCCTTGAACTTTATCCTGCTTCTTATGGGTAGCCAGTGAAGCTCTCTTATTATAGGGGAGATAGAGGCGTATTTTGGTATCCCCAGAAGGACCCTCGCTGCAGCATTTTGAACAAGCTGTAACTTATTCACAACTTGCTCCTGTGCATTAAGCAGTAAGCCATTACAATAATCCACCTTGGAAAGTACCAAGGAGGACATCAGCGTTTTGCCAGCGGTAGGAGGAAGAAACGGAAGCAGTTTCTTCACCATTCTCAAGGTGAAAAACGAAGCCGATACCACGGCGTTAGCATGGCCAAGGAACGTCAGCCTACTGTCAAAAAGCACGCCCAAGTTTTTCACCTTGGCAACTGGCGGTGGAGGTGTACCCAGTTCAGGAGGCCACCAGACCGGAGACCAAGACGGAGTTAGTTCGCCAAAAACCAGTACCTCCGTTTTGTCGGAATTCAGCTTTAAGCAGTTCCGATTCATCCATGTACTGATTGCCTTCATGCCTGCCTGAAAGTTAGCTGCCACAGCTTCTCCATTTTTATGTATTTCCAAAATCAGCTGTGTGTCATCGGCATACGATGTAAGCCCTATGCCGAATGACTTTATTACCCTCGCCAAGTCCGACACATAGATGTTGAAGAGTGTCGGACTTAGCGAGGAGCCCTGGGGGACACCGCACGGAAGAGTGAAGTCAGGGGAACTGAAGTTTCCCATCTTCACGGATTGTATCCTATTGGCCAGGAAGGAGGCAAGCGTTGCTCTGGCCCTGCCCTGGATGCCAAGGGCGGCGACACGGTCGATCAAAATAGAATGATCGACCGTGTCAAAGGCCGCGGATAAGTCCAATAGTATCAGAATCGCTGTACCACCTCTGTCCATAATAGTCCTGACCTCCTCAGCTGCTTTGATCAGGGCCGTCTCCGTCCCATGACCCTTCCGAAACCCGAACTGCGTATTGTCCAGCAGGTCGTTCTGGTCGATGAAGGTTGACAGCTGTTGATTCATCGCCTTTTCGATAATTTTGGAAGGGTAAGGGAGGGAGGCAATTGGGCGATAGTTTTTCGGCTCTAGGGGGTTTAGTGAGGGTTTTTTCAGGAGAGGTGTTACAGTAGACTTTTTCCAAATTTCGGGAAATATGCCTGTCTGAAATATGGCTCTGCAGATGTTAGTAAGTACTGGGGCTATTAGGTCAGAGACTGATTTAATGATACGTGGGGGACAGGGGTCCAAAGAAGATCCCGATTTTACAGTGTTTATCAGCTTTGCCATGGAGGTCGGCGGTGTAAAGACCTCTAGAGTTGGTTTAAGTGAACAGCGGGAGGTCTCCCGACAGACTGTATTAGTGGTTGATGTTGTGGTAAATTCGTTAAAGATGTCATTGACCTTGGCCTGAAAGAAGTCTGCCACCTTGTTGCAGAATGATTGAGATGGTTCAACAGATGGTGGGGCAGGGGGGTTGGCTAGGTCTTTTACCACCTGGTACAGCTGTTTGTTTGAGTTAAGAGCGTTGGTTATTTGTGTGCTATAAAAGGCACATTTGGCCGCAGTGATCATCTTTCTGTAACTAGTCAAAGCGTTCTTATATGTCTCTTTGTCAAGATCCGCATAGTTCCTACGCCATCGCCGCTCTAAATTTCTGCAACGTTGCCTCTCGAGCCGTAATGACTCCGAGAACCAGGCCGCCGAAGGTTTAATGCGGTTGGGCTTTGTTTCTTTTTGCGGGGCTAGTTGGTCTAATGCCTTGAATAGCCAGTGTTGGTAGTTTTGGGAGGCTTCCTGGGGGTCGGGCCTGTCCTCGGGTATCGAGGATTCCAAGATGTTGTGTAGAGTGGTGACGTCAATATTTTTCCAGTCGCGACACAAAATCGGCGGACCGGTGCTGGTGTAGGTATTTCTGTGAGATTTAGCTAGAATTATAAATTTGACAGCTAAGTGATCTGTCCAGATGAGAGGGAGCACTGTGGAGACGGTAATGTAGGGGTTATTAGTAAATAAGGCATCCAAAGTGTGTCCTGCTTGGTGGGTAGCTGAGTTGACCTGCTGTTCTAAGCCAGCGGCCCGAAAGTCTGAAATCAGCGTGTGCGATTCCTTATCTTTCTCATTCTCCAAGTGGAAGTTAAAATCTCCCAGAATGGTGTAGTCTTGATTGGCAGCTACAGGTTCGAGTAGCGGGTTGAGAGTTTTTAGGAAAAGTGTGCGTGATGTTGGTGGTCGGTAAAGGAGAATTCCTTTAAAAATTTGTATGGGAGAAAGAGAGATAGAAAAGGCGAGAGCCTCAGCGCAGTTTAGAATAAGTGGTTCGGTTTTTGTTGGGAACTTAGTCCGATGTATAATCGCGAGCCCCCCCCCTCTCTTCCCTGATGATCTATCTAGCCTAGTTACTTGATAGCCGACTGGGGTGGCAATGTTAAAATCTGGGCCAGAAGCAAGGTCTGCCCAGGTCTCAGTGATAAACATAATGTCAGTGTTATGACTGGTTATTAGATCAGCAATATCGTGTCTATGTTTAACAAGAGAGCGTGCATTTATCAAGATGCAGTTTATATCAGTAGCGCTAAGATCTCCTAGGCGAACTACTGCGGGGAGCTGGGAGATGGGTGGTGTGATAGTGAAGCCACAACTCGGGCAGACAGCGTGTGGAGAGTTATAGAGTGAGCAAAAATCGAAGTGGGGGCAAATCCTATCCTGCATGCTGTGTCCTATAGTCAAAAGCTGAGACCTGGAATAAGTGTGTACCTTAGATGTCTGTAGGGCAGCGTGGGTGGCACACTGCACGGACCCAGCGCGGACTGGCGCAGACTGGCACCCCTTTGGCACGGCTTCGGCGCGGAGACGGCGCTCCCGCTGCGCTACAAAGCGCAGCGGTACAACGCTACAACGCGCTACAAAGCGCGTTCAGTTTATCAAAGCACAGAATGATGGAGCCGGAAAAAAGCAAGGGGAAACCGGAAAACAAAGGGGGAGAGTGTATAATGGTAGAGGCAGCGAGGGCTGGGGCTTGTACAGCAATCAAGTACGGGAACAAAAAGGCACTGAATGGGAGAACACAGAAAACACCCAGGGCCAAGGAAGGAAGATGCAAGCACACAAGCAGAACAAGCTCTCTGCATTGCTGTGGTGGGGGTGCGGGGGAGCGGGAGCGCATTCCTTGGAAGTCTTATGCGGGGGAGCGGCAGCCTTTGAAGTCTGATGCGAGGCACAGACAAATGGTGGTGTGTGACGTGGCTGGTGTTGTGCATGCGCATAGATCACACGAACCCTGTCTAATCCGCCTTTTTGGTAGACTGTTCCTTTCCCCTTACTATAATCTCGCCGGAGCAATGCGCAAGGGCATTGGCTCAGGCGAGACCTAAAAATGATTGATTGATGAAAGCAGTTTGATAAAGCCCTCTAGGCCCACTCACCAAAAGGCCCATAATGTACTAAAGCCGACATCCTCACCATGCACATATTCACAAAAACAGGTCAGGCTTTTGGCTGTGATGAAAATGTTGGGCGAGACTTCTGCGTGGAACCAAAAGTCCTGAGTGACACCCTACTAATATTAGATAATGCCCTGTACACGTGCTAAAGAACAGTGGTAATCTGCAACTGGGATCCTTATGAAATCCAGACTCGCCCACGATTTGACTCTTCAGCAGTTAAAGCATGACTATTGTTTAACAGTTAAACAGGGCTGAGCCATGAAAGCGGGGCCCCTGTGAGCCATTGGGCGAGCAATTTTGTACGATTACTATATTAACAAATATCTACTTATACACTTTGGGGTCATTGTGGACAAGCATATGGGTCAGCATTACTGTCATTGATGCCATGCAATATGGTCCAACATTTGACCAAAACAAAGTGGTAGAATTCATGTCTGAAAGTGCACAACCTCTTGTTTAATGATTTACTTTTAATTGCTGCAAAGATATAGTTTGGTGGGAGAATGTATAACAAAATCAACATTCAAAGAACCTTCAGGTTGCTTTGCTTCTAAAAGAAGTTATTTGCCTCAAAACACAATGGCCAAGCCTAGTCTTGTATTGTACTGGATTGCTATGCAAGTGAAGAAAGACGATTGTTTACACAAATTGGCTTGTGGCTCAGACCATATGATATCAACATGAATTAAATTATACAGGCGGGGTTAAGCACCTTGATTGATCCCACTTGGATCATTGAACAGAATACTGTGCTTGAGTGTTTAGAACAAGGCGCCTCTGTAAAGTATTTAAACATGCACGAAGGAGCCATAAAAGACTGTGTTTACAATAATTGGGATGCTGCCCAAATTCACATGATATGGTCATAAAGTATCATGTGAATAGATAACTCACAGAAATCATGCCCACATTTCATTTTATTATCACTGTACATCCCAAATCCTATCCTTTCCCTACATATGGATTACCAGTAGCCGTATGCATGTGCAGAAGCCACATTACCTACCATTTAGTTGACCAACTAGCCATCCGACTAAAAGTATCTAAAATAAGCTTGTAACCAACAGACTATTGAGGTTGCTCTAACCTCTTTAAAGCAATTGGTATATTTCTCATATTTGTGTATGATCATTTGAATCTTCTTTTGTGAAGTTTCAGATGTATTTAGTAATATGACTAATGAACGAACAAGGATCACAATTTCAAAGGATCCTAGTTTTAACCACCAATTACTTTTTATAGTCTGTTTGAATGCTTTTGAAAGTAAGGGCGTTTTCTGTTCTTTTGTAGTTATTGTTGTATGATTGCAGAACTCATCTCGGGTATTAGATTTTTGATTTTATTGATTGCATGTTTTGAAAATGAATTGAATTTGTAAAAATATGTTTTAAAATGTTTTCAGTGTTTACTGATGTGTAGGAAATGGATCAATTTTGGAACTTCTAGTCCTAGAAATAAAAGGTTGGGCAATATTTCAGTTTTTTGTTGATTTATATCAATACCCATTCTTGCCACTGGTAATTAGAGTTCTCTTGAGTTTTGCTGTTATGCACGAGGTATCATACTAGAGTCCACATTTTGGTTTTTAACCCTAGTTCATACAATGTGCACATTAAATACATCTTGTTGGCATGAGGAAATATGCTCCATACCATATGTTGTAGGCATGGGTAATGTTATGTTACTGCGACTTATAGAGCGCTACAGCTGCCCCAGCAAAGGGGCATCCCAGACGTATTTCCCAGAAACACTGACGTAAGCAGATGGAACGGACACGGACTATGGTGCAGGAAAAAGGTGGGCCTTGATGGCCTTCCTGAATTCTAGATAGTTGCTAAGGCCACGAATATGCCTAGGAAGTGCGTTCCAGAGGATGGCCGCTCTACTACGAAAAGAGTGTCCACCAGCACAACTGTTGTGAGGGGACATATGGCAAATGTAGGTTGGTCAAAATAGAAGGAGTGGTCAGTTTCAAAGCTTTGAAGGAGATGCATAAGATGCATAAGGCTTTGAATTCAATACGCCTGGCCACAGGTAACCAATGAAGACGGTGAATGGCCTCGGACACAGAACAAGGCCTGCGCACACCTAAAAGGGTTCTTGCTGGTGCGTTCTGTGCCCTTTGCAGCCTCAGAACCTCTGCCTTGTTGGACCCCAGATAAAGAGAACAGGCATAATCAAGTCTGGACAATACAGACGCCTGAATGATAACCAGATGCGTAGGTGCATTGAAGAAGCCCAGCAGGGGTCTAAGCCCCCGTAGGAGTCCAAAACCGGACCCTGCCATCTTTTTGGTTTGGACTCGATAGTTAAGAGATGAGTCCATCCATACCGCTAGGTTTTTCACTGCCTGCTTGGGGGAGGGGACCCTGCCCAGGCTAGCTGGCCACCAGAGTTTACTCCGCATGAAGTATTGTGCTTGAGTTCTTGTAGTGTAGGCATGAAGTTCTGTACTGGAGTCTGCTAACCACATAAACATTCCCACGAGGATGGTTATGAATACCTTTCTTATGGACATACAAAGGGCAGTTCTCAGAAGTGATTTAACATTATCAGGTGTTTTAAGCGCAGTGCCTTCCATTCACTAAGCTGATGTAGTCTGTGCAGTTGACTCAAACCGCATCCCTCCACTGCTTTTTCTTGGATGGGCTCTACTTTGGGTCAGACCTGAAGATTAAATGATTGTGAACTCCTGCTGAAACAAGATAGTCTTCAAGCTATGTTTACAAACTCACATATGGGCACACAAACCAGCAGCTTCAAAACCTAACGAGTATTGCCAACAAATTGATCTGGCTTTAATGTGGTCACATACAAACCACTTGCATTAATACATTAAAGTCTGACCTACTCTCTTTGTTCTTTGTTTCTATGATAGGTATATGTTGCTATGAGTAATTCTACCTGCAAACTGCAGGATAACCAACTGGTCTCAATACATCTGTGGTCAGTTCTATCAATTTCTTCCCACACACAAAAGGCAAAATAAACATAACTCTGAGATTGTAAAATACTGTGTATCATTGAGGTGTACTCACAGTAGTGACAGCCCCACCGTAAGCTGGTACGTTTCCAGACATCTCATGACACTGAAGTAGAGTCCCTCAAGGACCTTTTATGTCTATACTAACACACTACCGCCTTCCTCGCAGACTTCCTTTGTTTACCACACAACTCTAACTTTTGCACACTAAAGAAAGAATGCTGAACCTACAGGGCCGGGCTAGTAGGCACTGGTGCTTGTAAGAAGCAAGGGCACCGACCGAAACGTAAACCTGAGCACCACTGTGACAAAGAGAAGTAAGGAAACTGTTACAGAGTAATAAGGAAATATTGGTGTGATATCGCTTGTGTCATTGGTGAGGTCGCGTACATAGTGCCCTGCTAGGTAAACCAGCTGTTCAGTCAAGGGGATGGTGTGGTTCTATCTGAACGTAACATTGCCTTTTCCTGAGGTCAAGTGGTTTTATAGGGACAGCATGACTTTTCTTTAAAATGTTTAAAATGACATACACATGCTTGCAGTTTGCACACGGCATGTTCTTTTTTATTGCCATGTACTTAACATCTAAGGGCCAGATGTATCAAAGGGTTTCACCCATTCTGTATCAATGCGAAAATGTGTTCATACACATGGCCCTATAACTTTAATTGTACATCTAAAGAAAGACTGCAGCAAGTGAACCAGGGTAAAAGACAATTACTAGCCAGAGGCGTTCCTCATCAATGCCCTTTCAGGGATCACAGATAACATATCCAAATGTACTTTTCTGACCTTAGTGATGATGCTTTTTGTTTTGACGCGCAAATGCTAATAAACTCACTTCCACTTTTTGTTTTATCCTACAGCGGAAGCCTCTGCTTTCCATGCTACCTTGGTGTCTGAGCAGTTCTCAAAGAAGACCAAACCTGAACTCTCCACTGCTGGGAAGACATGCTGCATGAAGACTGGAGACGGTGCTGGACAGTGTGGAAATCCTTCCAAAGACTGTACATCAGTTCAGAGGCAAGCAAAGCACTCCTAACGCCCCCTTTGCTCAGAAAAGCAAAATATTCCTTTTTGTGAATCCTGCCAGATGTGTTGCCCATACCATTTGAAAGGTGAAAACAGGAGTAGTATCACAAGATAGATTTTGCTCCTTCTGTTCCTATAGTATTTTTTGTCTGCTAAAAGGCATGGGTGTTTTTACTTGCTGGCAAAAAGTATACACTAGGAATTGTTCATCACCTATTTATTAATTCATCGGGCTAGTAGCAAATCAATGCATTTAGCTTGTCTGAGACATTGAACAATAGAAAATGCTATTATGCAAACAAGTATAAATCAGTCTGAAACAACCAGCCTGTTTGCAAACTATCCAGGCACTGGCCTCTTCCTTTCTGTGCCTAGGAGCTCGAGGTACACAACTGCAGAAGTTCAAAAGAGATAAGAGTCTCTTAGTTCCTTGTTTTTTCGAGTAGTGGGGATGTTTAGCCTGTTAAGCTAAGCTGTTTTTTGGAAGACCTGGCCTTGGCTGATTGGTGTATATAGTGTTGAACCTCTCTGCAGTGGCAGAGACAAGCTAAAGTAAAGATGCTCCTTAGATGTTGTAACCTTCTCTTGGCTGTATGTCTTCTTAAAGGCTTCAGCCATTGCAGTTTTATGATTCACAGTCAGGAGAACTGGAGAAGCCCAGCAAGACCATCTGATCTCATACTGTGTTTAAACTAGCATCGTTCAGTGTACTCTACAACGCTGGTGACTTAATATGTTCTGCCTGGATGATGTGTTGTCTAATTAATTGATTTTCTCTTCTTTCAGTGGTGATGGGAAGTCTACTTTTCTCAGACTTCTCTGCTATGGCTGTAGATTGACAGTGAAGGATATGGTAAGTTTTAGTTAAATGCGAAAAAATCTTCTTAATATCTTGAATAAATATCTCCCTGGTTTACTTCTTTCTGCAGTAACTTGAGTTTCACCCAGTTTTTATGTCTCAGCCTACCAGACAGCGCAGCTGTCTGGTTTACTCAAGACATCTTGGGGACATTCAGAAAGTCGACCTAGGAATGCATTCCGCCTGTTGCTTACCATTGACTTTGTGGTTTGTAACTCACATTTTCTTTCTCTCTGTTTGCTGGCTTTATGTGTTTTAGGCTGTCCAGCTTTTGTCTGTACCTTCCCATGCCCAAACTTTATTTACAGTATCCATACAAGTGCTCCCTTTCTGTAAACAGGCCTTTAAATCTTGTTCTTATCTCATAACATTTGCTGTGCATTCAAAGACCACTGTGAAGTGTCGGGCATGGTCTTCCGAGGGCGCTTATTTACATGTCTTTCTCTGACTTCAAAGTGAGAGAACTTGTATGGCAATCTTGCTGGATACTGGGGGGTATGAAAGAGTTTTGTTTCTAGCACATGACATATATGAACTGTGTAAGTATTTCAGAAGTAGGAACACAAACAAAGCACATTTTGTTACTTCTTAAGTGTGATGGACACAAATACTTGAATATGATCAAAACAAATCATTACACTATGTGATGCAATTTCCACACATTTTCGTTTCTCTACTGTATGGTTTTATAGTAAAACTGTATGGCTGTGCAAATGTCATGATCGTTTCAATTGAAAATGTATTGTTGTTGTCTATACTGCCAGTGTGCTACCACACCATGAATACTTCAGTCTGCGTCACTCCACTCTACTTTGTCCACTCCACTTTACACCACTCCACTGCAGTCTACGTCTCTCCTCTCTACCCTGTACCACTCTACTCTGTGCCAATGCACTCTTTGCCACTCTACTCTTCACCACTGCACCCTACACCACTTCAGTTTAGGCCACACCCTAATGAATTTTACACAATTCCACTCTACGCCACTGCACTCTATGCCAGTACACTCTACAGCAATGCACTTTACTCTGTAACACTCAACTCTATGCCCTTACACACTATGCTATTCCACTGTACGCCACTCTAATCTACTCTGTGCCACTGCACGTCTATGCCACTGCACTCTACATCAGTCTATTACATTACACTCTGTGCAACTGCACTCTGCCCTGCACCACCGCACTCTGAAAGTCTATTCTACGCCACTCTACTCTATGCCACTCTGTGTAACTCTACGGCACTCTGCGTCACTCTACGGCACTCTGCGTCACTCTACGGCACTCTGCGTCACTCTACTCTATGTCACTCTACTCTATCCCACTCTGCGTCACTCTACTCTATGGCACTCTGCGTCACTCTACTCTATCCCACTCTGCGTCACTCTACTCTATCCCACTCTGCGTCACTCTACTCTATCCCACTCTGCGTCACTCTACTCTATGCCACTCTGCGTCACTCTACTCTATGCCACTCTGCGTCACTCTACTCTATGGCACTCTGCGTCACTCTACTCTATCCCACTCTGCGTCACTCTACTCTATGCCACTCTCGTCACTCTACTCTATGCCACTCTGCGTCACTCTACTCTATGCCACTCTCGTCACTCTACTCTATGCCACTCTGCGTCACTCTACTCTATGCCACTCTACATCACTCCACTCCACTCTGCCACTCTACACTGCGCCACTCCAATCCACTGCACTCTACTATGCACCACTCTAATCTACGCCACTGTGTTCTACGACGCTGCATTTTATGGCACTAAATTCTGTGCAACTTTCCTCGGCAACACTCTACGCCAGTGCACTCTACACCAGTCCACTCTACGCCACTCCAGTGTATGCCACTCCAATACATGACACTCTCTGCCACTCCACTCTATTAACACTCTAGTCTTCACCCTTCCACGCTGACACTCCATGCCACTCTCTTATATGCTAAATTTTCGCCATGTTGAGCAGCAGCCACACTGGTGTACAACATAGCTAAAACACAGTGGCAAAGCTCTTGCATAGGCAAGACTTATTGGCTTTGAGAATGCTTGTTCTTTGTGTGCCCATCCCTCAGTTGTCTGGATGTATGCCATATTTTGTGTGCACTTACTCCGTCTGTAAAGTCCATTGTGATTTCTCCATATAAATTCGCCCTACTTCTCTTCCCTTTCTGAAAATCTCATCTTTTTTCTCTCCCCCTTTTGAGATAGCCAGAGGCTACTGGACAGTATTAATCATAGGGATCAGCGCACTGTTGTACAGGACATTGGATAGACTGTCATTTCAGTGACGGCTTCGTTCAGCAGCATAGATCATGGTGGTAGGGGTTTGAGACCGATCTAGCACACCATAAAATAAGTGTTTGTTAGAGCAGCATGCTATAAAAAGAGTAGGCTTTACTTTATGCATTTTGAAGTTAGGGCAGTTAAAATAATGGGCTCCCAAAGAAACCAAGCTGCCTCACTACCTTCTGATGAACGGATATGACCTCAAATACTATTAAAGGACTTATGAGAAAAGGCATTGATCCGTCAACATGTTGGCCAATGATCTAAGTAAATGGAGCGGACCCTTAAGAGTCTATAGACTTGGGATTCCTCCGGGTCTTACATTGTGTCAACTAGTTTTGCTTCCTGTGCTATAAACATAATCTTACGTTTCTTCATGGGCCCTGGTCTGTCTGTCCTTTGCCCTATTTTTCTGCAACCTCAGGCTTAAGAGAGGATAGTTTCAGTGTTCTGGGCCAATACTGCATGAACTTTGCCAAAAGCGGCTTGAGATGACATTTAAACTGGAAATGGTGCTACTGGTTGGCAAGAGGTACTGATCACTGTGAGATGTTTGGTTTAAGGGTCGTGTGCTGTAATGTGATAACTTGACCTAATTCCTGAGACCAGATATGGCTCCAGTTGGTCTCTCATAATGTTCAGGGTATGAGAGGTTCATAGTAAACAGTATGGACCTCGAGAATGATACCCAGGAGTCATATCTTCAGGAGATGGCTTCTCTTACACTGTAGAACATGGACACAATTTTTTAGTGGTGGCGAAATTCACAGGCATACGGGTGCCCACTGAACGATTTTCTATCCACGTATAACAAGGGAAGCTTATCCTAGTTTATTTTTAGGTAGCCACCGAACCTTTAACCACTGACCGTTCTGGGATGCATATATTGTAGGATGTTTGTTCAAATTGCACAAATACTTGCCAGTGCCCTTTGAGCTCATCCCACAGGGCTACAGGAAAGCCTTCAAGTTTTGATCAGGCTCAGAAAATGACAATACAAGATCCCACAAATTCAGAGGAGGTTCTTTCTCGTTGAGGCCATACCACTGGGTCACAGGCCCAGGTTCCGACTACTGGACTGAATAGCGGTTGTTTTATGATCGGTGGGGGAGGTTTCATCTGCTTGGTTCTCTGGCCTGTCTTTGTCTAATTACCTCTTAAAATAAAGGTATTTTCTTGGCTCACAGGTTAAGTCAAAGGGTGGAGAGATTTGGGGCTTCCGGTAGGCATTGGGTGATGCTCTTCAGACCCATGAGGGAAGGGGGACTCAGGCTTCTAACTTTGAGCTATATTATGTTGCGGACACAGCTGCAGTGGCCGGTTCGATGGTTGGAGGAAGGCCCCCTGCCCGGAGCAAATGTCAGTAAGTAGATTTCTAAATAGGACACCTCTTTATACCTGGCTATCTTCAGCGGGTGCACGTCTCCTTCATCCACCGCGAGTTGCACAATACTGTTGGCTGCAATATGTCCATGGCAAGGCGTTACTGCCAGCATATTCCCAATTAATTTCTCAGTGGCAGGCGACCGCACTCCAAGGGGTTGTCCATAACGATGGGGTCCAGAGCTGGCTGTAAGCGGGGCTCGCACATAGGGGGGACCTCTTTGGGGAGGGGTTGTTTCTCTCTTTGCTGGACCTCAGATGCATTGCTGCCAGACACCTTTTGACATATCATGCAATATTTGGAGCAGTAGCATCACACTGGGGGTGGGGTCGAGCGGAACCTCCAACAGCTCCCCCGTTACACACAGCATTCACACATTGGGGTGTGCGCAGATTTTATACTGCCCTTAACATGGCCTTACGAATCCACAACTATCAACCGGACACTAAGGTGATGGAATGTGGGCATGCGATTAACACGCACCATTATCGGATAAGCAATGGACCAAGGCCCTGCAACAGGTTTGCTGCGTGTCTCATAATCTCATCTTTCGCTACACGGAATTTATTTATGTGCACCAGATATATCTTACACCACGACAGATCTCACTCATGTTACCAGCTGCCTCATTGGCTTATCCCAGATGTGGGACTATGGGTGCTGGGTTCATAAACATTGGGTAAGAATGCCCAGTGCTGGTGAATGCCTGGGCTGAGAAAGCAATAGTAACAACTGTATTGTTTTACATGGCGCTCCCAATCACACCTGAGTTCTGTTTACTGGGATTACATACCAGGGGGACAAATACTTACACCAGTTTGTTGATTTTGTATTGTTTAAACGGTTAATTGACATGTCATGGAAATCGCAAACCCCACCCAAAAAGTTATGCTGGGTCTGTGTGCTGCATAAATGGGCGTGTGTGGAATGCGATGTCCTCGTGGAAACACGCATTCGGTGGAGTGATGGGACAGCGGGTCTGATCTGGGGTACATATGTAAATAACCTGGAGGCAAGGGATAACTTGCACCCTCCTTGAGTGCATATCCTGTTCTTTAAATACGTATTTAAATAAAGATTGACTTTTGTTGCTGTGCTGTTGTGATGTTTGGATTGCCCCACCCGGCGATTTCTGAGTGGGAACCCCTGTGATGATGATTTGTAAAATGGCATGTGCTTTAATTGCAGCCCAAGATGGGCTTTACAACTCTTACCTTTCCTTTTTTCTTCCTTCTGTTTACTGTTTAAGTTTCTGCATATATACAATAAAAATGTTTAAAAAAAACATTTATAAATAGTGGGACAGTAACATGGTGTGTTGTGGTACACCGTTGTTCTTTGGGCTGGCACTTCCAGTCGTTAGGTTGAAGGCCACGTCAAGAAATGGACTGATCCCAGAGGGCTATGACTGTTCTAGACCTAGGACATGTGCCTGGAAACCGGAATTCAGGCTTCACTGCTGTCTTTTCAGCCTCTCCCCTCCCAACAGTGTAAAGGTCCCTTGTGTCTGATCTCGAACTTGTTCTTTCTTAGAGTTGCACATCCACTCATCCTATCAAAAACTCAAAGATTCAGATTACTGCTTTCTTTAATCTGATTCAATCCATGTGAAAGTGCCACATTCCCATGCTTTCGACTTGCACTACCTTCCTGGCCCATCATCTGTCTTGTGCATATGCATTCCTTTAAAGGCCCTGCTCTCCCTTTGTTATCTTGAGGTTACTGTAATTTACACCACCCACCCCTAGCTCCACTATCTTTACTTGTGCTGCATTGACTGGTGCTTGTCAGGGGCAAGAGGTATTACCTGTTTTTCTACAGTGGGTTATTGCCATGCTACCTTTGCTGCCGTCCTTAAATTAGTAAATTAAGACTGCTGAAGTGGTGCTGGTGCCTTTACTGTAAGATGTGTGATCTTTTATTCATATCTATGCAGTAGCGAGTCTTAAAGATTGATTGTGTTGCTGGTTTCACTTCCAATGGCAACTATAGAAGGCTAGGGCTATTGCTGGATCACAGCTGTTTAAATGGATTGCAGCTTTGTCATGGACATGACCTGCTCGGTTTGTTATTTTTCTCACACAGTAATAAAAAGAGTGGATGTCTACGGGCAAGAAAGGAGTTGAGGTGTGCCTGATTTCCCTGTAGAGTCAGCTTTGTAAATGTACATGTATTTATATAGCGCAAATCACCGACCCGGTATCGAAGCGCTTGCTTAGAGAACCTGTCCTGGTATTCCCCTGTGAGATAACCCCGGCAGGGTATCCACAAGGTGAAAGCCAGGCATCCCACCGCGAGGGGCCATTGTGGAGATTAAGCAAGCTATTGCCCAGAGTCGCAGAGTGTGAACCCGTGAAACGAGTAGGCACCGGAGCGAGAATTGTTGAGTCCGTGGACATTTTAGGACTCAAGACCCCGCAGAGCCGGGAATTGAACCCTGGTCCCGGGCTGGCCTCTGCTTCCAGGTCTGCCTCCTCTAACCAGTGAGCCACACTTCTCCAGCTTTGGAAGGATGGATTTGTTGGTGGCCAATTACCTCTATAGGAGAATTCAAAAACCTTGGAAGGATTAGAGTTCCCACTTGAATCTTATGTTTTTGCATTAGAAGAAACCAGCTTCTTTTAAAGGTATTGAGGTGTTGCAGTTAGGAGGAATGGCATGTCTTCTCTTCCTCTCTGTCGGTTTTAGGAGCGTCTGCATAGCATCTTTATCCGTCTCATTAGAAACACAATGTATATGCATGCATTGTGCCAAAGAGATGGAGGAAGGAAGAGTCTGTGACCGGAAACCGGGAGTAAGAGCTACCGTATCCCTACTTCTAACCCTGTTAAACTCCGTTTTCTGCATGAGCCAAACATTTGAGAGGAGTGTGTATCCATAGTACATGTTGGCTGTCAGATTTAACACCAGGGTTAACCATGTTTCTAACCACTCTGTTTTGGTAGGTCTTTCCTCAAGGCTATTAATGTTTACCAAGCTGTGAACTCTGAAGCACAGAGGAGATGTCTTGTGTAGAAGACTTGTCCTCTTGTTCCCTAACCATTATCACGCCTACCGGACCATCTCACCTTTACATCACAGTAATGGTTCTCTGCAGCCTGTGTTCAGCTCTGGGGAAAACTCTGTGCCCAATTCTTCACTGAAATAAGGAGAATCTGATAACACCACCTTTGATTTTGAGTTGATCACTGACCGTCTCGCCCTTAAGCATTAGCATTTTGTGAATTTGTCTTTCTGGTCCATCCTTTGATGTTTCGTCTAATGCTTTGCCACATTATTTGTTTCTCTCTTTCGAGCCTGACTTCCTCTTGTAGCCAATTGCCATTTACCCTGTTTTCAATGTAATCTTACCTTTTTAGGTCGAGGGACCGTTAAGCTGCGAAGCAGCTTCCGGTCAGGAGACCTTATGTTGTGTAGTAGGCAGTTTAGACCCGCCGCTCAGCTCCGTTCGCTTCCATTGGCTGGCTTCCTAAACGGAGGCCAGCCATTGGAAGAGAAGTGAGTCACTCGTAACAAGCCCCGTCTTTTTTGGATTCGGGGGCGTAAGTTTTGCTGTTCTTTAGCTCGTGACGTCGTCCGTCACTCAGGACAGCAAAAGACGCCCCCGAATTCGAAAAATTCCGGAAGCTTGAGGCTGCCATTTTTTTTGGCCGTCGCCGAGTCTTCAAGTGCAGAGGAGAGCCTCCTCCTCGCAGCACCGCAGTGAAGGTGAGCAAACAGCGCTTTCAGGAGCTGCTCGCCTCCCCCCTTCCCTCTGCCCTCCTCCGTGTCCGTCGCCGAGCCTTCAAGTGCAAGGTTGTCTCTGAGAGGCCTGTTCGACAGGAACATATAGCAGGACATCTCAAAGCGTGTTCGTCAAACAAGGCGTGTTTTCCGAATAGAGTTCATTATATAAATGTACAGTCCGGCGTCGGTGGGTATAAAGTTTGCCTTTTTTTTTGTGCATCTTCTAATGCAGACTTGAGCTGTCAATCACGGTCACTCATTGAGTATGCAAATGTAATGAACGTTTGCGCACGTGTGTGCTTCCCCCGTGAAGCCATGGTAGAGCCACCACTTTGTTTATTTATTTTGACCTGAGGTAGGACAGACGCACTTGTCCCTCACAGAGCACGGGCAAGGCGATACCACCCCGCTTCTTAGGTGAGGGGTGTTCAGGGCAACCCTGAAGTGAGCTGCGCTCGCGGGTGTGTTATGAAGACCCCAGTCGAGCTTAGCGTGACGTAACGTAATATAACATAATGTCATATAACGTATAACATGTATATATCACATATGGCAAGTAATAATGAAACAGAACTTAGAGTACCGTACATATACATACATATAGCAAAGCCCAGCCAAGCTGAGCGTAACGTAACGTAACATAACATAACATAACATGACACGGTATGCAGAGTGGACTCCTCTGGTATCTGAGAGGGTTATGATCATATGAGATGTGTGACCTCATTTCTTTCAAAGCCCTCGAAAGGTAGTGGTATGGCCACACAACGTTATACACGAGCGGAAAGGCGCAGGCTCCTTCACGTCGTGATTTATATATGATGCGGTGCCGCCGCCCCCTCTGGGTTGGCAATGCACAGGGGAGCCTGGGACTGAATATTTGATTAAGGCAGGCGCGCATTAATCATTTCATACGCCTGAATATTTAAGCAAAGCAGGCTTCCAAAGGTAGTTGAGATGACGGTGCAAATAAACTACCCACGTCACACCGGCCACAGTCAAGGTGTGCGTGTGTCGGGAGGGGGTAGGAGACGGGGGGGATACTGAGGGTCACATGAGAAGCAAGGAGTGGTAGAGTGGGGCACTGGCAAGAACGATCCACGGAGGCATGGGGGGTGCCCACTGGTGCGCGAGGGCAGGGGCGAGCACGCAGGGCACGCCGCTGGGGTCTTGTGCGAGTGCCGCCTGCTATGCCCCTACTGATGAATCTGACTGAATGTGGCTGAGCGGGGAGGGGCAGGGGGCTGCCGGCAGCTTCTTTTGTTCCTGGAAGCCGAGCAGGGTCACAGCCGCTTTGTAATACCGCTCGCAACGCGGTGTGCAGGGGAGAAACACCCACGACATGGCGGCTGCGCCATTGTGACCTCTGTGCAGCATCATTTATTTGATGATGGTTGCAGAAAAAAATACATTCTGTACAAAATTACACATGCCAGTGTGCGGAAGGTGTTTATTTCCCGTAGCAATAAGCCCCAGGCACGGCTTTGCAGCGTTTTGTTCACAGCCCACACTTTGTCTTTCCAGGGTGGTGTGGGATGCACTCGGCAGCTTGTGTGGGTGTCTGTACAGGGCTTTGAATGGTCCTGTGAGGTGTCACCCCTAGTGCTTTCCGCACAGATCTTTCTTCCTTCAAGCGTAGCAGGCCTGCACCTTTGTGCCGAGGGATTTAGGGCGGAGGATGCCGCCAGCAGCCTGGCCTGCAGCGAAGCACAAAGGGATGCGTGACCCTGCACTGGGAGACAAAACCCCGCACTGCCTGGCTCTGCCGCTCTCTGGCACAGAGCTGATGAGTCATTAGCAGCAGCGGAATCAACCCCCTGCCACCCTTGCTTGTGCGCCTGTGCGTGCTGGTGTCTGCGCGTGCATTAGCGTGTGTACGTGCGCCTGTGTGTGCAGCGTGCGTTTCTTTATGTCCATGCATGTGAGCGCGCGTCTGTGTGTGTTAATATGAGTGCATGATCTAACTGGTGTGCGCGTGTGTGTGTACTTGTGTTTGTATCTGTCCGCGACTGTGTATGCCTGTGCGAATACGTGTGTGTCAGAGTGCTTGTGTGCTTCTGAGGAGGTGAAATAAATACATTTTGTGTTTAGGTTTCACTGGTATGAGTCAGCAATGATAGATTTCCTTTCTCTCTGTGTTCATTTCTCACTGGGTTGTTTCCCCAACTTCTCCAGTCCTTGGTAGTTTGAGGCACTCTATCTCTTTCTATCTCACTACCTCACTCTCTCACTTTCACTACCTCACTCTCTCTCTCACTACTTCAATCACTCTCTCTAACTAACTCACTCTCACTCCCTCACTCTCTCTACCTCACTACTCCACTCTCTCACTACCTCACTATCTCACGACTCGCTCTCAAAAAACATCACTACCTCACTCTCTATCTCACTACCTCACTCTCTAGCTCACTACCTCACAACTTCACTCTCTCTCTCTAACTCACTACCTTACTCTCCCTCTATCTCACTACCTCACTCTCTCTCTTTCTATCTCACTAACTCACTTTCACTCTCTTTCACTACCTCACTCTCTCTCTATCTCACTACCTCACAACCTCACTCTCTGTTTCTATCTCACTACTTCAGAACATCCCTCTCCCTCACTACCCCACTCTTTCACTACCTCACTCTCTCGGTCTCTCACTACCTCACTCTCTATCTACCTCCCTCACTCTGTATCTACCTCACTCTCTCTCACTACCTCACTCTCTCTCTATCTCACTACCTCACTCTCTCTCTGCTAATGCAATAGGTCTCGCATATGCAAGCAATTAAGCTATTGCCAATATAAATGACAATGCCATTTATTTAGGGATACAAAAAAAATAAAAAAATGAGCAATGCCAATAGCTCTACCTATAATATTGCCGAGACCATTGCATTGTAAATGCTTGTTAGATGATTATTTAGAACAGAAGAAGTGAGTGTGCCGTCATAATTAAACAACCGTAAGGGTAGAAGTGTTCGTGAAAAGAAATTACATAGAAAATTGCATTTACTCCCATCACTTGCAAAACTGCTGTTAGAAATGATCCCATCCTGCTAATGTGACTGCAGTAATGTGACTGCAGTTTCTTGCTGACTTCTAACTGTGCATGTTCTTTCTGTTTTTCTGCAGAGGTCCCTGGATATGTTGCCTCCCTATATCCTTTTACAGGCTGAGCAGCAGAATTGCAGGTATGTAGCGATAACCGATTGTTCTTTCTATAAAAAAAACTTTAAAATGTTCACAGAGCACAGTACTCTAAATGCTGTCCGCTCTGTAAATGCCAGTTTGTAAGGCAGCAGACCTGGTGACTGGAGTGCCCTGTGCAATGAGTACCCTATTAACAAGAACCCGATCAGGCTTCTGTTCCCTGTAGAACCTGCCTAGAGCACGCGGTTTCTGACAGAAAAAGGCCCAAGCACAACTGAACCTACCATAGAAAAATATTTATAAAGCGGAAGACGTGCACACAGATTCACTCCTTGCAGTTTAGACAACCAATAGATCATTGCATTGTTAGTCAACACACCCATGGACAAACCTGCTCCTTACAGGACACTTAATACTAGGAACTCTGCATTACCAGCCTGCAGATGAAAGCACAGACTGATACATTACAGTTTTCTTACCCAGAACTCTGTTGCTCATCAGTGCTCGGTTACATCCTAGCTAGGTTTGGACTGTCTAAGTA